>NC_090826.1:38830272-39133302 GCF_028021215.1 Eschrichtius robustus
TATTGCAAAAACATTATTATCTCCCTGGCAAGCACCTGGCTCCCCACCTTAAAGGGAGGATTTGTGAGGCAGACATTCAGACATTGGACAGATTGGGCAGGAAAGGGTGGGGACAGAAAGAATAAGCATGAAGACTGAGAGGGGGAAAGAGAAAAGGAGGAATAATGAACCAGCAGCCAACCATAGTCCTGTTTCTAAGACACTCGAGTAAGGGCCTTCCCATGTTAAAGATAAATTACTTATAGAACATGTCATGCCCTTGATCCAGAGTGGAGCCTTAATACTCTTCGCCTGCAGTTAGAAATAATAAGATTTCTCTGAAGTCTCTGGGTCTAAATCCCCACCAGGGTGATTAAACCTTTACATCCTTCTAAAATAGAGGCGGTCGAGCACTGATGGGGCATACAATGTGAGAGACTTTTAGACCAACCTTCAATAAACACAGGCTCTGGGTTGCTGGATTTTTTTTTCTGAGATTTTGAAATGGAAGCTGGCTCTTTGCCCACTGAAGGGAAAGGCCCACTCTCTTCTCAGAGGACCCCAGCTGAACATGATCAGAAAAATGGCAAGTCTGCTCAGGAAGATTGATTAGAGCCTATGCATGTCTACTGCACACTGTTCTCAGAAGCAAGTACACACAACCATTAGGAGAAAGCACACAGAACAATGGCATGTTTCAATACCCCAATCCAGAACCTGGTTAAGCAGCCAAGTGTCTGACAGCTCAATTGAGGTGCATTCTTCCTCCCAGACTTTCATTTACACTTTAGAGAAGATAAACATGTGGAGAAAAGGAATCCACAGAGGATCTCAAAGTATTACTCTAGCCAACAGCTTCAAGCACAAGATATACCTGGGGACTGCAACATGCTATGAATTCAAAGAACTGAACTTAAACATCAGCAGCCAAAGATCCACCCTCACCAAGGGAAATTAAAAGGAAAAGAGCTGCCCAACATAGTGAGAAATTCTACAGAAATAAAACACAGGGTCACTCATCTCCAGCCCCCCAGGAAAGGGGTACTGGCCACTGGGACAGCAGGCTGAGAAGGAGGGACCACTGTCCCTCTTGCCCTGCCCTTGAGTGCAGTCCAGTGGCACCCCTCCCCACCCCATCTATTTTCTCACCAGCACTGCGAGCTGAGTGCAGAGAGGACAGATTTGGGATTCACTTCTCTTCCTCCTTCCCCTGCGCACACTCTGAAGGAGGGCCGAAGGACGAGCAAAACAGCCCAAAGGCAGCAATGGAGAGGAGCAGCAAGACAGCTGGCGGTGTTACAGTTCATGGGGGACGCTCAGACATACTTATGACTCTAGCTAGAAAACCCCGTTAGCTGCAATTTATACTTGGTTTTCACCACAGCAGGGCTGAGGGAGCCTCTCGTGGAAGAAGCATACCTCTGAGCACTGAAGCATACACGATATTAGATTTTATGGCTTCACACACAAAAAGATCTAGTACCTGGTCTATTCTGCATGGATTTCAATGGAAGAGGGTGCGCCAGAAGGGACAAATGGTTAAGACTTTCCTTGGAAACAGAACTTGTTGAAGGAGAGTTGTTTTTGAAACTAGGAAGAAAAAAATGTAGGAAGACAGTGAAGTGAAAAAACATGCTTAACTTCCCTGTTTACAGCAGGGGAGTGGGATGGAGATGTGTCATAATCTTACCAAAGGGCTGAAAGCTCTTCACCTGGTGCCTGTCCATACACTCTATTGGGACCTTAGTTTATTATGCACGCAATCATTTGAGAAAGGCTTCCTCAGGGTGCGAGGCTCCACAATCAAGCTGGCTTACCTCCTTCCCTTGGACTAAGAACTCCTCTCAGCCATCAAAACCCAGCTCAAAAGTCTCCCCACCTTAGAGTAAGTTAAGGTTTGCACAAACACTTTTGAAATCTATGCAAATAGATGGCGTTACTGCACAGAACTCGAATCCGGTGCTCCATCCTCTGTTCCCAAACACCCTGCTAGCAGCTATACTAGAGCACTGGTTTTATTTGGCCTTGAGCTCTCTCTACTGTTCCTAAAGGCCAGGGCTATCCTTGCCTGTTCATCTCTGCGTCTCCTATAAGTCGTGGTGTGGTGTCAGACATGTATCAGGCATCAGAAAACGTGCACTGAAATGAGAATGATATGAGAGGACGCACATCCTCGGGGTTAGGTGCAGGCCTATCACCCAGGCCCTCTAAGTAACGAGTGCACACACTGAAAGAAACGTAGGTACACCTTTGCCCTGCAGGCAGCACAGAGTAAGACTTTACTCAGTCTATGAATTCCCTGATAAACTCCCTCTCAACAAAACCCTATGACTCAAAAGGTCCTTAACTTTCTAGCAAGAAGCCTGGTCTTTGCTATAGGATTGGGTGATGTGTCTGCTATTTCAGAGGAGGGAGTGAGCACTTCCTTCATGTCTGTAGACAGACCTCAGCTGGCGAGGAGGCTCCCAGCACTTCACTGCCTCCAGCCCTTGCTTTCCTCTTGGGCCAGGCTTGGCGGTCGGTCCACTACTTGTGTATCCGCGGAGGAAGAGCTGGAGAGGAAGCACACTGCTGACAGGGAAGGCTCGTGGGCTTGGCATCAGGATACCTAAGTGAAAGTCCGGTTCAGATATTACCAGACGTAGCACCCAAACCAAGTTACTTTGCCTCTTAGAGTCTCCGTTTCCTCATCTACAGGTTAGGTTTAAAAATAACACCTGCCCTTTCCAGCAATGCTGTGAGGACCCAGTGAGCTACTTATATAAATGCACTTCAAAAAAAATATATGTATGCATAAGTCTGTATGCTCACACAACAGAGTAGAAAGATTGGACAGAAATACACAAAATTGTTAAACTACTACAATCTGAAAGAGTGCCTATTATGTGCCAAGCACAGGTATTTTACATACATTATCTCTAATTCTTACACTAATCTCCAAAGTAAATATTTCACCATATTTCAAGTGAGGAAGCTGAGGCTCAGAGGTTAAATTATCTACCGAACACCAAACATCTAGTTAGTGATTTAACTTGGATTCAAACACATTGCTGCCCTTTCAAGTCCAGGTCACATCTGATCTACAGTAGTTTTCTCTGTGTGATAGGTGATTTTTATTTTCTTCTTTATATTTTTCAGTATTCTCCAAATTGTGTACAATGATGTTTATTACTTTTTTAAAGTGCTATTATTGTTTCAGTCAATTTTCATTTTTCAACAAAATACACAGTAACATTTCTCCAATGCACACTGGAATTTAGAGTCTGATTGTACAGTTTTACAAATTATACCTAGATTTCTTTATATTGAAATTCAACCGTAGGTAAAGAAAAAATATTTCAGGAATACTGGGGCCCTGATTTTTTATAATCTTGGAAAAACAACAAATGGCATTTTAACTTTTATCTTTATAAATGCTATTTTTTAAAAGGAAAAACTTTGTGAAAAAACCCTCAAATAACGCATTGAACATCTGCACCTGAGATACACCCTTTTAAATCCTGGTCTTCACACTGTGTGAGCTTTGGCAAGTTGCTTAGCTTCTCTGAGTATCAGTTTCTTCATATACAAAATAAGGTCAGAGTAAGGCCTGGCCTCCCTAGATCACAAGGCTTTTGTGAGGATCAAATAAGAAAGGAGAAGTGAAAGCACTGCTGACTTACTCATTCAACAAATACTGTTTTTTATTTGGCTCCTACTGATTGTCCAGTGCTAGACAGTGAGAACACAAGAGAAGACACAGTCTCTGCCCTTATGGAATTTAAATCCACTGACATGTAAAACGATTTCAATTCAGTGGGACAAGTGCTATGACAGGGGTACCAGGTGCTGTGGAGCAAAAGACAGGCGGCTAACTCACTATAGGTCACTAGTGACTAGTTTGGTCACTAGAAGAAGGGACAGCTAAGCTGACATCTGAAGGATGAGCAGGAACCAGCCAGGGTAGGGGCTGGGGAGAGAGACAGAGGAGGTGCATGAGCTAAGGCCTGAAGGAGAGGCAGCGTGGCCGGCTAGCGCCACTGCAAATTGTTCAGGCTGGCTGGAGCACAGAGTATGTGGCGAATGATGACAAGTCAGCTGAAGGGGTGAGCAAGGGCAGATCATATGCAGCTTCACCCCCACAGTATCATCACCATCATCACTATTATGTGTTTCTATTCCTAGGCATAAGTTTATCTCGTTTTCTCCATTAAAATAAGTGTAGGGATGCATATTCTCCTTTCTTTGTAAAACAGGTATTCACTGGAGGCGTAGTAGGTGCTAAAGATACAGATCCAACCACCAACCTGGCTCCTGCATGGGGAGAGGGCCCAGAGGACTCACAGAGCAGATGAGGAGCGGCTGAGGGGTCTCACCCGGTGGGACTACAAGAGCCACAGATATTCCTAACATGCCAGTACCGAGCCACTGTTCAGCCCACAAGCTGACCTCAAGGCCCCCCTTCTGAAAGAACTGTGTCATTTCTCCATGAGGTCTTATGAGCCACATCGCCCCCAAAGGCACCAGATCTGTTCTCCACCTTTTGGTAGAGCTTAGAGAGAACTAACCAGCTCTAACATCTGGTATGTCACACCAAAGACGATCCTTCTTCCCCAAGAACATGACTTTGCTGGCTAACTCAGCTTGACAAACTTAGCTCATGCTCCTCTCCCAACCACCCTAGAGTTCTTTTCAAGATCTATGATTCACTTCTCAACCTGTGAGAGCTAGTTCCCTCAGTCGCTAGAGCTTTCTAGAGAAGGAATAGCGGTGACAGTAAGCTGATGAGGGTAATTATCAATTCATCTGCCTTCTCAGTCATCAGCTGGCTGAGGGCCCCCAAACAAATGGAGAACTGAGAAAATGAAAGGAAACTGAGGAAATGAAAGGAAGGGGGATGGACACTCCTAAGGAAGAGGCCAAGACTACGAAATCTGAGCAGAGGAGGAGGCAGTGAGGAGGAATGGGGAGACTAGTCCGGGACACTTACCTCTCTGAAGCAGTAGTAATAGTAGTGGTAGTACACACACTTACATGGTGCTTACCCCATGCCAGGCAATGTTCTAAGCATTTTACAAGTACCACAATTTTACATATACTGACTTACTTAACCTTCACAACTCTATGAGGTAAGTATAATTATTATCCACATTTTACAGATGAAGAAATTGGGTGCAAAAAGATTAAGTAAGTTGCCACAATCACATTGCTGGTTAAGTGGCAGAGCTGAGATTTAAATCTAAACAGTCTGGCTCAGAATTCAAGCTTTTAACTATTACAGCATACTTAAACATTAATGCTGAAAGGTAGAAGGGGACAGCCAGTCAGAGTTAGTGAGGCACCAACAAGAATGCTTTAATTTAGAAACCTTAGCACAGAGCCTCCCCACTGATGTGCTGTGAGTGAGATATTGATCCTCTCACCAGGCTGAACAGCATCATTTTCTCTGTGTGCTACGATGTCCAAAAGGTTGGGTGGCACTGCTCCAGCTTAAACACAAGGGCATTACGACCACATTATCACTATTATATTAATCTAAAATCTAATTTATCAGAAGTTTCCTCTCCTTGCTCTGAGATAGCTTTGTATTTTGTGTTTTGGCCCGTTTTGTAGGATGAGCTACAAGCCAGTCCAACCACATTATTCCATGGCAGTTCTGGTATCAGGACAAGGCTACTGTATTCTTCTTCTGTCTGACCTATTAGCTGGTTGATTTGGTTTCTGATGGTATCATCACCACGTAGGGGACAAGGTCAAGGGTACACTCAAATGGAAACTAGTCAAATTTAACACACGGTGGTTGAAAGGAGCCCCCTGTGAAATCAGCTTGTCCTGATCAAAGGACGGTCTGTTAATGTGATTCCAAGGGGCTAAGGTATTTCACAGGTTTGCTGCAGAGTCCAGTGTGTAGTGGGGCTGGGCAGCATTACACAGATTGCAGTCTCTCACTCAACTACAGTGAAAGCAGCTTGAGGCCCACTAAGGTGCCAGAGGGGTGGTGATTCACAACAGGCCTCAAACAGGGCTGGGATGGTAAGATTCCCAGGGGCAACAGGTCTAGCTTCAGGCCCATATTCTTCCTCGGTTCTGATTCTGGGATCATATGCAGCCTTCAGAGCTGTCACTGCATCACCTGGTGGAAGGAATGAGAACAGGAAAGGTGGAGGGGGTAAAGGGAGTGTGTACTTAAGAAATAGCAAGCAGGAAAACAGAACTACCATATGACGTAGCAATTCCACATCTGGGTAATTTTCTGAAGAAAATGAAAGCAACTAACCTGAAAAGATATCTGCTCCCCCATGTCCACAGCAGCATTATTTACAATGGCAAAGATAAGTAAACAACCTAAATGTCCACTGATGAATGAGCAGATACAGAGTGGGAGATACACACGCACATACACATATACATACAATGGAATAGTATTCAGCCATAAAAAAGAATGATATCTTGCAGTCTGCAACAGTATGGATGGTCCTTGAGGATATCAGGCTAAGTGAAATAAGTCAGACAGAGAAAGACAAATACTATATGATCCGTAGGATTTCACTTATATGTGAAATCTTAAAAACAAAACCAAAAAACAAGCTTATAGATACAGAGAACAGACTGGTGATTCCTGGAGGTGGCAGGTGGAGGGTAGGTGAGATTGGGGGTAAAAGGGGTCAAAAGGTACAAAATTCCAGTCATAAAATAAATAAGTCATGGGATGAATGTACAGCATGGCAACTACAGTTAATAATACTGTACTGCATATTTGAAAGTTGCTAAGACAGTAGATCTTAAAAGTTCTCATCACACACACAAAAATTCTGTAACTATGTATGGTGATAGATGCTAATGAGACTTATTGTGGTGATCATTTCACAAACATCAAATCATTATGTTGTACACTTGAAACTAATATCATGTTGTTATGTCAATTATACCTTAATTTAAAAAAAAAAGAAAAAGAAATAGCAAGTAGGAGTAAAGAACTGGATTTGTGTGAGCAGGACAGTATAAAAAGCTGAAAAAGGCTGAAGTCAGCTCATCCAAGCTTATTAATACGGCCTACAAGGCCCTCCAACATCCAGTGCCTGTCTACTTTCTAGCCTCACTAACCATCAGTCAGTCATTCTTTCAAGGAAAAATGAAAATAGTAGATAGTTCAGCTTGCAGTTCAGCTTCACAACCTCACAAGTGCTTTTCCTTGAGACAAGCGCTGTGCTTTGGTATGCAGCAGGAGTGCTTTCGAGCATTTCCACTGTGTCACGCAGAACATTAAAAAGATGTGGGGCTTCCCTGGTGGCGCAGTGGTTGAGAATCCGCCTGCCAATGCAGGGGACACGGGTTCGAGCCCTGGTCTGGGAAGATCCCACATGCTGCGGAGCAACTAAGCCTGTGTGCCACAATAACTGAGCCTGCGCGTCTGAAGCCTGTGCTCTGCAACAAGAGAGGCCACGATAGTGAGAGACCCACGCACCGTGATGAAGAGTGGCCCCCGCTCGCCGCAACTAGAGAAAGCCCTCGCACAGAAACGAAGACCCAACACAGTCAAAAATAAATATAAAAATAAATAAATTAAAAAAAGAGCCTTCCCTAAAAAATTAAAAAAAAAAAAAAAAGATGTGTACTCAAGGGCTGAGATTCAATAAAATTAATAATTTTTACTGCTTCATCAAGGACATACTTAAATGAAAACGGCATTTTTTAAAAACTGTGAGTGCATAGCAATAAGAATACAATGACTGCTGGTGCAGTTCAGCGCCACTGCCTTGATTTGCGCTAAGGCATCAGCAGTTTTGCCCACTGTTGTTTTGCAACAACAAATAGCATCTTGGCACTATTATGAAAGTAGTTTTGACCTTGCAGATACCTGAACGGTTTTCAAGGATCCCCAGGGTCTGTCGAGCACACTTGTGAACCACTATTTTAGGCAATGGGGAGGGACTGGGCCCCACTGGAGCTATGCTTTAGGGCCATCAAACCAGCTGTGATGGCAGAACAAACTGGAGGCTGGAGGGGGACTAGAGGGCAGAGCGAGGCTGTGGCAACACCCCGGAGGAAGGCAGGGAAGGTGTGTGGCTGAGGTGGGGATAGAAAGGAAGAGGAAGAGGTGAGGGGTGTGATGGGGAGAGGGAATGAAGCCAGAGAGGCAAAGCTGTTCCTGGTCCTGCCCAATGACTGGAGATGGTGGAGGAGTCCAAGACCACTATCCTCCTTGAAGGGAAGGCACAGAGTCTAATTTCTCTCTATCCCCACTGCCCTGTATGGAACCAGGCACAGAGGGGGACCTCGATATATGTTTATTAACCAAAATCAGGTAACTGTAAGAGCAGTAGTACCATCAAAGAAGGGGAGAATTCAGGAAGGGAAGCTGGTTGGGGATGGGGAGCAGGGGAAGACTGTGCCCCTGGAAAGCTTCAGTTGAAGGAGGGTGACATAGCAGCAAAGTCTGAAAACTCTCAGAACAGGCTAAAGCCATTCTCACCTAGCCCTCATCTGAAACAATCTACAAATGAGGCATTGTTTGTAACACACCAGGCATGATGAGACCTCAGGATAGTGTGTCATATAGAACACTTCAAAATGTCCTCAGATATGTCACAAATTTTTAAACCCTGGAAAGATACATCTCAAGCCATTATTAACAATAGTTACTTTGGGAGAATGAAATTGAGTGGGTACAGAATTTTACTTTTTATACTTTTGTTGTATTTGATTTTGTTTTGCTATGATACAGTCGTTTTACCTTTATAATTAAAAGGGAATAAATATGTTTTCCTTACTGCATAGTTTTCCTTATGACCCTCTCTGCCAGTTTATTCTGGTAGAAATGTGCTCCACCCTACTGAGTAACTGTCTTAGGCATGCCAGAAAGCCCAGCTAATCCTAGCTGCCCAACTGAACACTGGAGTCTCTGACTCACCCCTTCCTCTGGAAATATCAGACACAGGTCTCCCAATTTTCGGAAAGTTCGCTTCACACCACTTTGCTTTTATGAAAGACCTACATTAGTATGTACCTGTTTTCAAGACATACTAAGAGGATTTTCATATTTATGAGAAAGGGTGAAAAGTGAAAATAGGGTTCAGCATTTGTCTTCCAGTGAACATTACAGAGGCACCATGCACCACGAGCAGTGAGAGTGGCACTGCCAAGCTCCTTCCCCAGGAACTACACTCAGCATCAAGCTGACAGAGCTTGGAACTGTGTCTGTGAGCATCTGCGCTTGACCTCCGTTTATTTTGTGCATCTGTTAGCAAGAAGTGTCCTAAGATAATTGCTTTACACCATTTCTGCTTAAGAAAGGTTTCATGGGAACACTACTTTCAGATAGTGGGGGAACCTGCAATTTCAACCTGATGCAATCTAAAAGGTTAAATAAAATGTGCATCAATCTTACCTATAGGTCTGCCCAACTTTGCGAAGCAGACCCTCTGTAAACTTGAAATTCCAAATGCAATAATGCTCCTGTCAGGGGGCTGCTGTCTTCCAGCTGCAGCAAGTGTTTCAATGGCCTCTGTACATAGCAGACATTCTTCAGTTTTCCATTGGCCTCTGCTTCATCATACCTGGCATGAAAATCTTCAGAAAGCAGAAACAGAAAGGATGTAAAAATGCTGACTTAAAAAAAATGACCAGAGAAGATAAAGATCAACTTGTGTTCCCCAAATCTATGTGTTACACCAGTAAGTAAGTAATCACAAGGCAATCACAGATTTCCCCAGTCTTTAAAATTGGAGCATTTAAAGTGCTGACACAAAGCATTTGAAGATTTAACAAAGGTCTGGGTAAAAGTTTTCAGATTATGCTTCCATTGTGAGATTCCAGAACCAAAAAGATGTAACTGGACCTGAATAACAGATATGGGCACCTCTGTTCACTGAGGAGACTCACACGGAACGTAAAAGCTGCCACTTTTCTGTTGTCCACTTTTTTAGAGATGAATGAGCTCCGGTTTCACCTCCTAGTGGTTAGGTCCAAGACTCACAGGCAGGAGGCACCAGAGTCAGAAAGGTAAAGTAGATGCTGAGAGCAGCAGGTGGCATGAACAAGAACAAGGTTTTATGCCAAATGCATAACTATTGCTAGTTTTCCATCTGTTGACTTCATTTTCTGTATGTCCACTGCTATTTTTAATCTCATGGCTCTAGTTACCATGTGTCAATGTTGATTTGTCAATTTCTCTACTCAATGAATATGTATTTCCCCTTTTCCCAATGGAAAAGCTCTAAAAATGTAGTTTAAATCCGAATTCTAGGCCCTGGAAGCCAGATGTGTTTCACCATTACCTCAAATCACATGTCCCAAACTGGACTTATCCCCAACCCCCTTCTATCACTTCCTTCCTCCTTCCTCTTCATCTCTATCAGATTATATCATTCTGCCAGTCACCCAGCCACAGAACCTTTAAATCATTTCTAATGTTGCTTTCTCCTCCAACCTCATAAACTCTATATATTCCCACTGGCAGGCTCTCCCTCAGCCTGGTATATAGTTCCTTGCAAACAACACCTATTCATCCTTCCAGGCCTATCATAAATTACTGAAAGTTGTCCCACAAATTACAGGAATAGTCCCTCTTTTTTCTACTTCATTCTGCATTTAATTGAAACCACATCTAAATACTATTGTAATGCTTAGAGTTGGCTATACTCATGCACATGTGGCTCTCCCATTAGGCCATAACCTCCTCAAAGGCAAGGACATGTCTTTTTCATCTTTGTATTTCCAGCACCTAATGTAGTATCTGGCACAAAAAAGGGCTCCAGTAAATATCTGAATGAATTACTTCATCCACAAAATATTTCTTTATTGTTCAAAAGAGAATGTTAGCACATAGAATTATCCTTCATATTGTGCTTTTTATTCCCAAACAAATCTCTGTGGCCCAACGAAACCATTTCCAGGGCCCAAAGAAGCTCAGGTTGCGTTCCCTCTCCCTATGGCCACAATGCTTCCAGGGACAAACTTGAACACCTTGACTTTAACTCTTTGCCTTCAGTCTTGCCACAGGTTTAAACCCCTTGGTCCCTTCTTGTTGCCTATAGTAAAGGTCGGCAATTTGTTTTCTGTAAAGGGCCAGACAGTCAATATCTTATACTTTGTGTGTCACATGGTCTCTGTCACAACTACTCAATTTTGCCTTTGCAGAGTGAAAGCAGCCAGAGATGATACGAAAATGAGTGATTGTGGCTATATTTCAATAAAACTTTATTTATGGATGCTGAAATTTTAATTTCATATGATTTTTGTGTCACAAAATATTAATTTCTCTTGAATTTTCCCCAGCCATTTAAAAATGCAAATGGCTTGCAGTCCAGACAAAAACAGGTGGTGAGCCAGATATGGCCTGTAGGCCATAGTGCGCCAACCCAGCTTATTTACTTTCTTCACCAACTCCATTCCGCTACACACACACACACACCTCTAGTAGGCCTACAGTAAAAACAACCTTCACAATTCCTCTATGGACTTTGTTAGTTTGCTGTTTGGAGCCACTCTAGGGCTGGGGAGGTAGAAAATGCATGGGCTTTTGAGGCCTAGATTTAGAGTCTGGCCTTACCATATACTAATGCGGTAGCCTTGGACATAATATTTAACCTCTCTGTGCTTCACTGTCATCATCTATAAAATGGGGGCAGTAACACCTACATGACAGGGATTTTGTGAGAATTAAACGAGCTAATGTGTATCAAGTTCATGGCACAGTGCCTGGTTTATAATAGGCACTCGATAAACAGTAATTATTACTCTAGCTTGGGATATGGCTTCCCCAGATCAGCTGTGACCCTGGAAAGCAATCCAGACACTCTGTAAACCACAATTGGGCAGCAGGAGAGAATGAACTGAGAGCAAAGTACAAAGGCAGGGATAGAATTTGGAGGTTTTCAGACACATGACCCAGGATTCTAAGTGCCTGGTTTGCCCCGATTCCTTCTGACACCATTCCAAATTCCACTGGGCCTCTTTTCCTCCTCAGAAAGAACTTCTGACTCTCACACTACCTGAATCTCCTTAGCATTCCTTACCAAATACCCATATGAGCCCTGGAACCCTCTCCTCATTCTTGCACCTCCTTCCTCGTATAGGGCTGGGAAAGGGTGAATGCGGCCAGACCAAACCTCACAGACTGGCCTGCCACTGGGTCTTAAATAGGCCAGGCACCCAACTCTCTCTCAATTATTCATGAATTTCCTGCTGTACAGAGAATGAACTTTTTTCAGAGGTCAAGAACTAGTCTCTCTCTACAGAAGTTTTAGAGCAAAAAAAAAAAACCAAGTATACAAACAAGGGTTCCCCCCATAAAACATCAGCAGTGGACAGACAGGACAGATAAGCTTGTGGTATCTCTGTCCTTGGTACAAAAAGCCAGATTTGAGCCTGGTACTTCCTTGCTCCAACACATCTAATGGGGGTCTACTGCCTCTGGAATGACCAAGCTCCTGTGCTGTCACTCAGGGCCTCCACAATCTTGCCCTAACCCACCCCTCCTGCATTATATCTTACCACTCCTCTATAGAAGTCCTCACCTATAGCCCAGGCAAAACGGACAGTATCTACCTAACTACCCTAAACAATTTCTAGCTTCCCACATTTGTGCATAACTCAATCATAGCACCTGTAACATTTTACTGCACATCTCCCCTTAGACTGTGAGCTAGCAACAGGGCAGACTGTGTCTGATTCATCTCTGGGTCCCCTACACCTAGCACAGTGCCTGACATGGGGAAAACATCCAATAAATGTTAATGAATGAATGAAAACACCTGAAATTATTCCTCCCTTAAACTGTTTTAGTTGGACTCTTATTAGCAGCTAAGCGCAGTCTGGGTCACTGCCAAGAAGTAGAAAGACCTAAGAAAAAGAAAAGAAGCATGACCAATGTGATCCAAGCAACGGAAAATAGGTTTTAAGAGTGAAGTAAAAGAAACCAAGGCTGTTTAGCCTGCAGAAGAGAAGATGAGGCCCAACTCGATTCTGGCTTTAAGTCTACAAAAGGTCCTCATGAGAAAACCTTGATTTCATCCTCCCTTTATAATCAGAGGGAACTTTTCCATATTCATGGAAAATGGAACAAGAAGAAATAGCTTAAGTTAAGGCCAGAGGGGCTTAAGCTAAAGAGAAAGAAGAACCAAATTAGGCACCACTTTTCCAAAGATACTGTTATTGTACTTTTTGACGAGTGAATTGGCGGGGTTTTGCTGAAAACTTTTTTTTTTTTTTTGGCCACATTGTGTGGCTTGTGGGATCTTAGTTCCCGGACCAGGGATTGAACCTGGGCTCTCGGCAGTGAGAACACAGAGTCCGAACCACTGGACCGCCAGGGAATTCCCGCTGAGCACTTTTGTTGAAGGCTGTGCAAAAGGAAATGAATATGCTGCTCTGTTCCTGTTTGCTGTGGAGACCAGGTGGGTGAAAACACAAGTCGGGTAAGATTTTCTAATAAGCCACTGACTTTTTTTTTTTTTAAACATCTTTATTGAAGTATAATTGCTTTACAATGGTGTGTTAGTTTCTGCTTTATAACAAAGTGAATCAGTTATACATATACATATGTTCCCATCTCTCTTCCCTCTTGCGTCTCACTCCCTCCCACCCTCCCTATCCCACCCCTCTAGGTGGTCACAAAGCACCGAGATGATCTCCCTGTGCTATGCGGCTGCTTCCCACTAGCTATCTATTTTACATTTGGTAGTGTATATATGTCCATGACACTCTCTCATCCTGTCACATCTCACCCCTCCCCCTCCCCATATCCTTTTAATTGACCCTTTTTTCTATAGGCACTTTCTGTCATGTCATGTTTTGCAGTCCTGTGATGGAACAACCTAGTATAGGCATACCTCAGAGATACTGCAGGTTCAGTTCCAGACCACCATAATAAAAAAATTACAGCAAAAAAGCAAGTCACACAAATTTTTCAGTTTCTTGGTGCATATAAGAGTTATATCTACCCTATACAGTAGTCTATTAAGAACGCAATAGCATTATGTCTAAAAAACCCAATGTATATACCTTAATTTAAAAATATTGCTAAAAAATGTTAACCATCATCTGACAATGCAGGGTTGCCACAAACCTTCAATTTGTAAAAGACGTGATAATTGCGAAGTGCAATAAAATGGGGTATGGCTGTATTTCAAATTTTCCTGAAGGGACAATGGAAAGAAAGAGAAGGCAACAATGTCAGAATAAGATAGTAGGGAAAATGGCCCTAAAAAAATACTTTCTATAAAAACAATATCTAACTGGATATTAATAATAATTTTTAATAGTATTACTATTAAAGCTAACATCCACTGAGCACCTACTATGTGCCAGGCACTGTGCTAAGTGTTTAACATAAGCTATCTCAATCCTCATAACAACCCCATAAGGTAGGTTATATATGTAGCCCCATTTTACAGGTGAAGAAACTGAGACCCAGGAAGGTTATATAACTTGCCCAAGTCACACAGCTAGGAAGTGTCAGAGCCAGGACTCAAACCCAGGTAGTTCAACGTACAGTCTACTAACTACTGTCTCCCTGTAAGAAGGGTGATCGGCTGGAATTTAAACCTTAGCCCCTCTGAATCCAAGTGCATATTCTCAGCTACTTCCTTATGCTGCCCCAAGCCAGGAAGAACAAAGCAACACATGACATCAGCAAGAGAAGAGATCTCAGATGTGAACCAAACACACCCCCCATATTCCAGAGAAAGAAGCTAAGATGTGAGGATTCACAGATGCTAATGAGCACAACCAGGACTTGAATGCCAGCCTCTTGACTGCAAGTGGAGTCCTCTTCCCTCCATTATAGATTCTTGTTGAATTTGAGGGTGAGAAAATGAAGGAACAGTATGTGCCAAATGGGCTCCCTCCCCAGGCACTATTGTAATGAACTGCTAAACTCACATTAGAACGTGTGCCTGAAATACCAAGGCACCAGCAGCCTCTGTAGACTGACTCTAAGATTCTAGTAGTTGAGATGGCCATGAACTGATTAATGGTACTAGAGGAGCTGCCAAAATGCTCACATAGTAAACTCATCAAGCAGACCTAGACCAGGCAGCTACCATACTAAGTCAGTGGCTCACAGTTTAAGCCTGGACTGAACTATTCCAACAGCTTCCTTGTTGATGTCCCCATTCTCGGACTTCCTTTGCCCCAGACTAGCCTCCATTCTGCAGCCAGAATAAACAGAGCCCCAGTCACGGCATTTAGAGTCTTGCAGCATAATGAAAAGAACATGGATCTCTGAACCCAACACTCATAGGTTTGGACCAAGCTCTGTCACTTACTAGCTACATGACCTTGGGCAAATCACTTTAATCTTTCTGAGGTCCAGTTTCTTCATCTTTAAATTGGGGCTAAATATCTCCTTGTTACAGGATTCTGAGGATTAAATAAATTATAGTGCATCTAATATACTCTTGGCCACAAAGCAGAGTAGAGACTGGATAAATGTTAGCGTTCTTCTTCCCACACCCCTCTCTACATTTTGGCCACAATCAATCATTTCAGCTTATTTCCCTTCCTCACCAACTCCATTCCTCTTCCCCAACACACACACACACACACACACACACACACGCACACACCCCACCTCTAGACCCCTGCTCAAGCTGTTCTTTCTCACAGGAATGAACCTCCTCTAAGGCCCAACATAAATTTTCCACCTTCAGGAATCCTTTCTAGACCCTCTTTGGTCGTGTTGGGATTGATTTCTCCTTTTCCCAAACTCCCACTTTGTTTACATTCTTTACTACATTTACTATAGTCAGTCTGATTTCAGTTATTTATGTACTTACCTATCTTGCCAACCACACTGGAGGGAGAAGGCTCTAAGAAGAGAATTACTGGGGGTGGTGGTGGTGGGATGAATTGGGAGATTGGGATTGACATATATACACTAATAAGTATAAAATAGATAACTAATAAAAAAAATGAATGTGCATTGGAAAAAGAAGAGAACTACTTATAGGAAGGCAGGAAATGCATTGTTCTCCTCTGTGTATATTTCTCAACACTTGGGTCTTGTACATAGCAAGAGCTCAATATGTGTTTACTAAACTGAATCTTGCCACCATTGACTGGGCATCTTTATAGAAAGATCCTGGACTGAGTTTACTCTAAAATTCTGCTTTCACTGCCTGACTTGATCAACATGCAATTTTTAAAGTATACTAATATTCCTAAACTAAGAGCTACCAATACTCATGTTGGTTTGCTTCATTCTTTCATCCTTTCTTTCAACACACTCTGGACTCCTCTCAAGACATCTCTTCAGGATACAGGGAGACGTGGCTGGGAGGACGTCTCTCACTCATGGAAGTAGGGTGACCCTGGAGAACTGTTCCACCCCACTGGTTAGGAGACGACAGTCATTAAAACCATATTAAAAAGCAGAGTTGGGGAACCTGAAAATAGATCTGAATGATTTCTAGCTGTCTCAGTTTCTAAGTCTGTAAAATATAGAGTTTTGAGATGTTACATAAAAAGCGCTTAAAACAGTATCTGCCGCATAGTAAGTACTCAATAAATGTTAGAATTTTATTATAATGTAGTAGACAGGAAAAAACAGAGTCAGGACTTTTCACTTCTAGTACTATCTCCACCACTGACTGATGTCTCGTCCAATCTTGATCAAGTCCTTTCCCCTCTCTGGGCCTCTCCCCATCTGTAAAACTAAAGTAGAACCAGACGGTTCCCAAGCTCCTTCTACCTTTAACGAGGTATATTTTTCTATGATCAACAAACAGCCTTCTGTTCCAGATGCTGAAGCTGATGGCAAGGAAAAATTGTAGCTGCTGGCTCCCAGAGGAGAGGGGCCAAGACCAAGGCAAGGCCAGGACAATTGATTAGTAAACCACCTGTGTACCACCTTCCCCTGTGTGAACTATAACACATTCAGCGCAGGTTCCTGAACAGAGCACCACCTCCCTGCCAACAAAACTCACAGCAAAGGCAAGACAAGAGCCTGAAAACAGTAGCAGCAATGAAGAATCCTGCCTTGTGCAGAATTCCTGCACTTTCTTACCTTTGATGCCTGTAATTAGGGCACCATCAGTCTAAACTAGGGCCCTCCTTAGGCACAAAGAGAAAGAAGAACACAAAGGCCCACTCTGAACATGAAAGCTCATAAAACAAAGACCAAAGCGAGTAAATAAAAAATGTCACTGACTCATTCGACTGCACACACTGCAGAGGCCTACTATGTGCTAGGCAGAGGAGGTATGAAACAGACATGATCCCTTTCCACCACTGTAGTCAGAGTACATATGGGGTGACACATCCCAAAGCAGACTGTAATAAGAGCTATATTTGAGGTGTAGCCTCTGCTATGGAAGATGGGAAGGGGGCAACTAATCCAGTAGGGGGGACCAGAGAAGCTTCAATGACAAGCTACATGAGACACAGGCCTTGAAAGATGGGGAGGTGGGAACCTCAGGAAGACGGAATATAGGCAAAGGAACATGCAGGGAGTACTTGAGAAAAAAAAAAAAAAAAAGTAGTTTATTTTGCCTGGGCCACAGGGTGCAGGTTTGGGAGAACAAAGGGAAACAGGGCAGGAGAGAGATTTGGGAACAGATTATGGAGGGACTCATCCATGAGGCTGAAGAGTCCGAAGTCTATATGGCAGGCAACGAGGCCCACCAAGGTTTCTGAGCAGAGATATAACATGATGAGAACACTGTCTCAGGAAGATCACATGGGCACCCATGAAAAGGTTGCAAAAGGAACCAAATTACTAGATTACTACGGGAAGCTTCATAAGTATGTGCCAGAATCCAACAGCTCCTGTTCACAGAGCTTCTCACTGCCCAGGTTCAGCTTCATGTAATCTGAGTTTAAGAGGTGTTCCCTTGCCAGGCCCTTTAACCATCAAAATCCGCTAGCATAACAGGCCTTCCAGACAAAGTCAAAAACCCAATTAACCCTATGGATCATAGAACAGGAAGAGCTGATGTGGGAGAAGTTGGGGAGGGAGCACCAAAGTCTCCAGCTGGCCCAGCTCCACATAAAAAACCAACCCTGGATCTCCTCTTTACATCACTTCCAGCCAAGCCTTCTTTACAGGGGCTGAAGCTAAGTACAGTGGGGCTGAAAGCACTTGGTCAGAGGCTGAGGATCTAGTGAAACAATATATATGAAATGCTCAGCACGGTGCTGGGCACACGGGCACTGGTCAGTAAGCACTGACCCAATCTGCAAGGTCAGTTCCACCTATAAATCCCACTAAGGCTTCAAGACCTAAGTCACCTTAACTCTTCCCCCAAGGCCTCTCTAAAGTACCCCAGTCCAAAATGACCTAATTCCTAGATATCACACCCATTTCATGCGCCAAATATTCAGCACCCAATTCATGACAGGTGCCATACAAGGTGACTCATGTAATCCCATTCAACCTTCACAGTGACTCTCCTAAGCTCTTTTAATACAGGAGAAACTAAAGCTCTGAGAGGGGAAATGACTTTCCCGAGAACACACAGCTAGGAAGTGGCAGAGGTGAGATCTGAACCCAGGACTGCCTGACCCAAACTCAAGCACTTCCAACACTTCAATCCTGTCAGCAGCGATGGTCTCTGATCTGCTACTGACCATCTGACAGGTAGCCTGGAAACTCCCTAAGGAGAGAGACGCTACCTGACACTATTCTCTCTCCTCACTGTACAGCGACCCACTTATGTCAGGAGCTTTTAAATGAAAACATCTAACTTTAAAATAATGGAGTACACAGATATGATAAATTCCTCACATGAAAAACTATTCATGACGTTGGACTGCCTGAGCCCTGAGCCCAGCCATATAGCCTGATAGGGACTGAGTCTCAAGCTGGCCGCAGGCTGAACTCCGACCTCAGACACCTGTCACAACCCAAGCCTCGACCCTAGGCACAGGCTGAGCCCGGACCGGAAGCACACGCTGCACCCACAGCTCGTCCCAGACGGAGCCCTGTCAAAGGAGAGCCCTAAAGAAGCGTCCCCTTCGGCTGTCCCTGCCCCCCCCCCGCCCCCCGCAGCAGAATCTGGTCGTGACCTCGGGCAGTTCTGAAAGCCCCGACTGCTCCGTCCCAGGCACACGACTCATTCACAAACCCCCCCGCCCCTCCCCGCACCATTTCACTGGCAGGGAAACCTCGCTGTCTGGACTTTACCTCAGCTTACTCCCGGCAGGGCCTGTCGCACACTCCCAGCCAGCAGCTCGCTCAGCCAAGAACACGGAAGAGGCGCTCTTAGCCCCGAGGGGGTGGGCCCGACGGCGTGTAGGGAGGAGCTGCGCCTGCGCCCTGATGGCTACGCCCAGCGAGAGTGTGTGGGGGGGGGCTAAGCAAACTGCGCAGGCGTGACGGGAGAAGGGCGGGGAGGTTGCTGGGATAGGGGGCGGGGCTTAGCTCCTTCTGGCAGTACCTTTTTTGCGTGGAGGTCGGGAAAGCCGGGAAGCGCCAGGAGGGCGGCGGCCCGGCAGCAGCAGGTATAATTATATTTACCGAGCACTTCTGCATGCCGGGAAGGAATTTTTAAAATCCCTTTTACATATGGGGAAATGCTGCCAGTCTTTTTAAAAACGAGAACGAATTCTGTAAAATTTCTTAAAAGGTTTGCGTGCCTGTAATTTCACCGTGAGAGTTTCTCCTTGAGTAAAGTATTACCCCCAGTGGGTAATGGTGGTTTAAAATAAAAAAACGTAAAAAGTTCATTTCTTGCAGAAAACTACCTGCAAATAAATTAATATTTCAACCAGCCCCCGACCCTCCCCCAGGCTGCAAGTGTGATGAGGGAGTGAGAGTGCTGACTTGGGGTTAAGTCAGGCCCTAACTGAGTGTGTTTCCTCCGTTGTGAAATGGAAGTAAACATCCCTTCCCTGCCTGTCTCAGGATTGCTGTGAGGGTCTGGCGAGCAATGCTCGTGAAAGAGCCTCTTGGACTTCCTTCCCATCATCCACCCGACCAATGTTCGTTCCCTTTCCCTTATTGGGCTCAGTCTTCTCATCTGTATGATGGAAGGAGGTCTGGAGGTCTGGAACAATAGGGAACATTCAAGGCTTTGCTAGATTTCCCAGTCTGGGTGACGGCTGGAGTGGGGGCGGGTTCTCCCAAGCTTCTGTATTAAGTAAATCACTTCCAGAAACTCTCAGTTCAACCTGAAAGCCCCTGTGTAAGTTGACCTCCCCCACCATCGCCTTCCAGGCCCATCCAAGCTTCAAGTCCTCAGAGGCCGCGCTGGCCTGTTCCCATCTCTGTTCCCTGAATGTCTCAATAGCTAGATGATCCTTAGGTCTGTGTTCCAACCCAAGTTCTCAAAATTGCTGTGTTCCCTGCATGGCAACCAAGTTCAGCTAACAGCAGAATGAGGGCTCTGGGGGGCTCAGAGGAAGAATGGCTTAAGGAAGGGCTCCCCAAATCAGATGGAGCTCCAGCCATGCCTGTGGCTCCCTTCACCACACACCCCACACAGCTCCTGATGATGGGGCAGTGGGAGTGGCAGCAGGAAACTTCCAAGAGGCTGCAAGTGTTCCTGGGGGCCAAGGGTGGTGCGGCATCTTTTACTCAGCAGGTGAATGCTCTGCTCCAAGGTGGGGAGAATGGCTGGGCAGCTAGGCTGCAGACGGCTTTGTTTTCCTGTTGGCTCAAGAGCCGTAAAAATATTTGGAGCAGGGAATGAGGAAGGGAGCCAAACTATCCCGCTACCTTCAATACATTGCCTCTCCCAGGATCCTCTCCTGCCAAGTTTTGCCCTATGGGGGGCTCTTTTCTCTGTGTAGCTGAGGCCTCAGCTCTCTCTTTTATCTTCTCCTTTCTCTGTCTAGTCTTCTCCAAGCATCTGTCTCTGAATTTCTCAAAATAGTTTTGTGAGGGCTTCCTGATGTATTCAGACATTGTCATGTAAGGTGCAGGCCTTGGCCACACAGTTCTGAGATAAGTCTACACTCATATGGTGTATTCCAGAACAACTATGATCCCAGAGCCTGAAGTTTCTAAGAGTCTAAGCTGTCCAGTAATTGAGGAAGTAGTCCGTGACCTGTCATAGGAGGTATGCAAGCAGAGCCACCTTTTAGAATGCTGGACAGGGGCCTCCTCTGGTAAGCCAGAAGAAGGGGCTGCACAGTGCAGGGCCTTACAGATCCTACAGCAATGAAAGGAGGGATACCGGGCACCAGGAAGGGAGCTAGGCAACTAGCCAAAGACAAACGATTCAACAAGCTATTATATGTCAAGCGTCTAGAGCTGTACCTAACACATAGTATTAGTTATTATTGTGAATGATCCACAGACTGTAATGAAGGAGCTTAGAGATCAGTAAGTCCCTCACTCCCACACCTGATCATGAAGTACATGCCAGAGTACCTTGGGGGCTGGGCTGGGGCTGGAACCCAGGTCTCTGTCTCCCAGGAGAGGCACTGCACAAAGCCAGGCTGTCTCCTCAGGTAGAAGGAAGAGCTCTAGGTGGGCCTTTGCTGACTCTTAGGAACCAAGCTGGTTTTCAACTCTTGGCTGGGCAGTTGAGGGTAAGGGGCAGTGGACTGATGGCAAGACCTGAGCTAAGAGCATCAGGTGTCTCCTGGGGAAGAAGCTCAGGCGTCAGCCCCATGTCTTGCCACCACTTGGAGCTCTAGCCAGCACCCGACAGACAGCCTTCTTTTGAGAAGCGTTTCCTCTACTGTGATTACAGTTAGGGCTGTATTTCTGCCCTGTTCCTTAACCCATTAGCTCCAATAAACCACCCAGATTAAGGAGGTGGAGTGAGAGTAGCCAGTGCCAGGTGACCTGAGCTGAAACAGGAAAGACTTTCCCAGGAGACTTAGTTCCCCGAAGGTAAGGGCCAGCCCTCCCCACTCTGAGGTTCCTAGCCTAGCCCAGGAATTCTGGGTCTAGGATTCTCAGAGCCCTGGGAAAACCTTGGTGACTCCACCCTGGAGAGCTGGGCCAGACATGACCACATCAGCCAGGCCTCCACATGGCCCAGGATCTCTGGACAAAAAGCCCTCCCTGCCCCATTCTGGCCCAGTTCCTTCCACAGCCTGCCCAGGAGCCATGTGGCACCCAGACCACAGCTTCCCACCAGGGCCTTTAGTTTGCCTCCTTTATTTTACCAAAAATAACAACAATAAAATTTCCCTGTTTCACAAAAAAATACACCCCCCTGCCCCCTGCCGCGTAATCAGCACTGGCCATAGCCTAGACTCCATCTTCCAATCCACAGTCCTCCTTGGCAGAATCTTTGACACCCCCCCCCCCGCCCCCCTCACACCAGAGCTTCTGGCAAAGCTGCTGGGCCAGTGCTTCCCTCGGGAACTTCTCTGGAGGCAGCTGTCCCAGGTCCAGCTGGCTGGACCCAGGAGCCCCATCTGCTTCCCCAGAGATCCGGCAGCTGCGGGGCCATGGAGAGGGGCATGATTTTGGAGGTTTAGGCTCAGCAGACAACCCCAGCAGACCACAGGGGTGGTGGGGCACTCTGACATCAGGCTAGAAATCCTTGCTCAAAGCAGGAACAGTTGTATCCTGGAGAGGGGCTGTCAAACCCTCCTTTGGAGTGCATCTCATCTCCCTGTGTAGCAATCCACAGGCCTGGGGTGGGAGTCAGAACCCCTGGTTTCCATTCCAGCTCCACAAAAGCTTTGCTGGGAGGCCTTGGACAGTTTCTCCCGCCTCTCCTCTGGCTTCAGTTTTCTCTCATGTACGTGGATAATTCTGTGAGTGAGACTGGATGATCCTCAGATTCCTTCTGGCTCTCCATCCTGGCCCCCCAGCCTGGAGTCTCCAGGAGAGGAGGGCCTTGTCCCTGCCTCAGTTTCCCCACCTGTGGGTCTGGGCACAGGGCTGGGCATGGCAGTACTGAGTAATAAGTGCTGAATGGACATGCCAGTTTCTCTGTGGATAGCTACGCTCTGAGATCCAACCAGCTGGAATGTTTCAGGGATGGTTGGGAAGGAGGCAGGTACTTGCAGGATGGGGGCTCTTCAAGCCTGGAAGAGTCCATTCACAGCTATGTGGTCCTCAATGTCCCAGGCAGGAGATAAGGCTCTGGAGCTTCCCAATTCAAGCTCACTGGCTTTGTGGGTTGGAGGATTATCTTGTGCCGGGCTTCAGATCCTCACAACCACATCTGGAGATTCAGGAAGCTAGATTGGAGTGTATGTTTCCTGATTTAAGGACTGGGGATCTTTGTGGACATGAAGAATCACCCCCGACGCCCACGAGGCTATCTATAATCAGGCCTCCTGGAGGCAGAGGGATGAAGGAAATGACAGCTCCTGGGCATCTCTAGCTGAGCAAATCAGAACCTATGGTGGGCCAGGATTTTAGTCAGGGCAGGGCCCCCCTTCCTACCTGCCCCCATCAGTAGCTCCCCAGAACTCATGCTGATGGAAGATGGTAACCTGGAAGATTCAGACATGGAGCTACATGTACAACCACAGTTCGTGCACTTACACACATAGTCAGACACACCAAATGGGAAGACTGACTTGTCATCATTCCTAAGTGGTCATGGTCCGATGGCCCTAATCCCTACTTCCTTCCTTCCTTCCTCCCTTCCATCCATCCATTCATCCATCCATCAATTTACCTAACATTTATGGAGGGCCTGCTATGTGCCAGGAGCAGTCTAAGGCAGGTAGCTCTCACAGACACACCCCACAGTCAAAATCATACACATACACACCGATATACACATGTCATCCGTGTCCACTCACACATAGGCTGCTCATGCTCTTGCATCTTTCTTGCCGTCACTTCAGCCACATCCACGTTCCCCAAACAGGCTTGGCAACCACCGTGGAAGGGTCAAGTGTCAGAGCAGACTAGACTTCACGCTAAGGGTTTAGCTGCTCCTTTTCACCTGTCTGCCCACCTTTAAGCTCTTCCCTGCTCCACTCACAAACAGTCAGGGGGACATGTGGGCAGACTCCTGAGAACCAGAAGTCCAGGGGCTTTGTGTGTGTGGAGGGGCCCCAGGGCCTTCAGGTCCCTCTGCTACCAGACTTCTGAGGGTCCCCTCCCTGGCCACTCTGTGTTCAGATGGTCCATCTGATGGGCAACAAGGTCCAGGTCTGGGCTCAGTGACAGATCCGCTCTGTCATCTCCCTCTGCAGAGACACAAGGTGGGGAGGGGTCAGTCAGAGCTCAACCTGCCAGGCAGCCCATTTCCAAACCACAGGGCCTGGCTACTCTTCTGCCTGAGCCTGGCCCCTTCCCGCCACCACCGCCTCCCAACTCCAGGCTGCAGATCTGTGTTTGTAAACTGATACTTGAATGAAGTCGCTATTAAAGTACAAAATCCATTGTTAAATGAATTGCGGTCCCCTAACATATCCACTTGGATATTGGATTTTCTTAAAGCAGGTAGCCTTCGGATCTGAAAACTCAGACGCTAGCCCTGGTGGGGGAGGGCAGTGGGGGCTTGGCCTCACCAGTGGCTCCAGCTCCCGCTGGTCCACCAGGCTGAACTCGCGGATGAAGTAATAGAAGTGCTTGTAACAGGTGTTGACGTGCGCCTCGGCTCCCATGCTGAGAATGCTGTCGAAGTGGTGGATGTAGACATGCACAAAGACGCGGAAAAGGCGGGTCAGGATCTTGGTGCAGACCTGCTGGAAGTTCTTGGGGAAGGGAACTCCTAGGGGGCGGGATGGGCAGATACGGGGCATCAGCAATCTGATGATGAAACTCTGCCCAACCCTGCCCTCCCCCGCACAGGCAGCCTTTGCCCAAGATGGCCTCTTCCCTAGCACACTTCCCTGTGGGAAACAGAGATCAAGGTTTGCTTTCTCCCATACTTCCCTTTTTAATGAAGCACTGTGCCTCTCCTCTGCTGAAATACAAATCGTCTTCTGATTTTCCCATCACCCTGAACAGGACTCTGCAACTTTGTTGGGTCACTGACCAACCCTTCTTAGACTATAATGGAAGTTATGCCAAAACTCTCCCCAGAAACATGTGCATCTGTAGGTGCTCGCACACAACACCCTTGGATGCAATTCCAAGGGGAGTTCATCAATATCTGGGGTCCATTTTTAAAAATATGGGCCTTCAGGATTGAGTCCTAACTTCCCAGCATGGTGCCTGCTCAAGGCTTTTCATGATCTGATCCTGACTTGCCTCTCCAGCCCTACCGACTCCTTCCCCTTCGCAACATTCACACGGCAGGCCCCAGACGCCAGTCCTGAGAATTACTAAATCTTCATGAACAAGTTCGTATATCTCTCAGTCCTTCAAATAGTCAATAAGACTTAGAAGAACCTTCCATCTGTGAGCCAGGCCCTGTGCTGGGTCCTTTGCACCTTTAGCCTGGTATGATAATGGGTATGGCAGCCATTCTAGATATGATAAAACAGAGGTGCATAAATGTGGAACCACTTGCCCAAGGCCACACAACTATTAATTAGTACAGACTGGAGGTAGGATTCAAGCCCTCTTTGCACTGCACTGCAGCACCCCTCAGGGAAAAATGCCACAGACCCTGCCAGAGAGAAGGTCCAGGACCTGTGAAAAAGGCACAATTTCTGTACAGTCCCCCATGCTCACGGTGGAGATCTTGGTGGCTACACCCTCTTCTCTGCTGTGGCAGAGCCATCCCAGGATTAAGGCACAGGCACCTGGGATCTCACAGGTCTGGGGGTGAAGGCTAGAAGGGAACAAGCGCTCAGACGCAGGCCCACACTGACTCACCCCACTCCATGAGGCCCTTCCCCTTCCTCACTGCTCTCGGGTGGGGCTGAGCCCTGTCTCCCTGTGAGCCCTTCCAGGCCCAGCCCAAGTCCCTCAGACTTGTCCTGTCCACCTAGACATGGGACCCTGGGCCTCAAGAGACCTGAGCTGGTTCTGAGTCCCTCCTGATTCAGTGCACTGTCCCTCTCTCGGCCTGTTTCCTCTCATGTGAAATGAAGATACCCATGTTGGACATGATAGTGCAGGAAATGGAAGGCCACCGACTAGGGAGGGGCGTGGGCACTGATTTGTGACTCAAGGCCCTCAGCATTCAGACTTCTCCCCTCTGGGCCTGACCACCCTGCCCCGCCCATCTCTGATTCCCATAGCCTTAACACAGATGAACAGGAGGCCAGGTGGGGCGGGGCTGCTGTGAAGAACACAGGGTCATGCCTGCTCAGCTCCTGAGCCAATACCATCTCTTGCTGCCCTTGGGTGGGGAAGCTGGGCCAGGATGACATCATTCATCTCCTCTCCCCACCCTCCCCTGCCCAGGCTGCACAGCTGAGAAAAGAAAAGGCTCCATGGGTTGGGCTTGACAAGGGAAAATTCTGCCTTCAGAGCCCACTGAGGAGGAGATGCCGTCTGGCCCCCATGGGGCCCCACCCCCTTCCCTTTCCTGAGGCCAGGAATCAGAGGGGACTCCCAGGAGGCAGCAAGTCAGATCAGCCCAAGCAGGGCGCCCTGCTAGGAGCACCTTGAGGCACTTGTTCTGGAAGGTTTTGAGAATCATAGTGGTCTTACCAGGGTGTTCCCTGGAGGGACACTCAAGCTTCAGACAAAAAGAGGCCCCAAACTGGGAGCCAGGCCGCCCTAGCTCAAGATGCCTGATCTTGAGCAGACACGATCTCCCTGAGCCTCCATTTCCTCTTCTACAACATGGCTGTATCAAGCTAAATGCCTCATCTGTGCGATGGGCCCCGCTGGCTCCCTTCCTCCTTGGCCAGGCCTGACCTGCCTGCCAGGCGGCACTCACCCACGCGCGTGGGAAAGACATCCTCGTCGTTGATGAGTCCCTCGATCCAGTCCATGAGCAACGCCATGTAACGCGGCGCCGAGAGCTTGGCCGGCCGTCGGTACTGGCGCTCGTCCTGCCAGCGGTACTCGTAGCGGGGCCCACCGGCCATGACCGGGCAGCTGGTCTCGCTGCAGCGCTCGGCCATGGTACCGTAGATGAGGTTGATGCGGTTGAAGAAGTCCACCACGTGCACGGCGATCCAGTCGTCGATGTTCTCACCCGGTGGCAGCCTCACCACACTGCGCAGGTCCAGACCCGACTTGAGCGACGCCTGCGCTTTCTTATACAGTTCAAAGCGCTGTGTGCCCGGCTCGAAGCGCTTCCGCGGCCTGAACGTCTTGTCCTTGGCGAACACCTGCTTCAGGCACAGCGCCATGGCCAGGATGGGTCGAGGGCCAGGGGGCCAGGGGCAGGCCCTACGGATGCCCTGCCAGGGCCAAGGGCATGGGGGAGCACGGTGGTCAGGTCCTTACCAAACGGGCTTGACTTACCAACACATCATTTCCCTCCCACCTCTCGGCTTTTGGCCTGGAATTCTCTGCCTGGAATCTAAATCCTCCTCATCCCCACAGTCCAGCATCCTGCCTTATTTCCAGATACCCTAGCTCCCCCTGCCAAGCGTCCACAGCCCTCCCATCTTGTTTAGTTTCCTCTCCACTTTCATTGTGTCTCAGAGAGGGCTGGGCCTGGGCTCCGGACAGGTGCTCCTCAGACTTGCTGTGAACCATTAGAGAGCTGGCAGAGGCTTCCTGCAGGCAGAGGCCCCTGCAGGAGGCAGGGGCCTGCACAAGATGACCTCTGGGGATCCCATGGGCTAGTTGGTACAGCGTGGGAGAGCCGGCCTGCATTGTCCTGGGGGTAGGGGGAGAGCCCCCGCCCTCGGCTTCCTCTGAGATATCCCACAGTCCATCCGGCCACCGGGGATTCCCAGGGAGCAGGAGGGACTTTTCTACCAAAAATGTCCTTTCCTTTTATTACCCTGAAAGGAAAGAGCTCTCATATGGCCAGCTGGGTGGCCTCTGAGTGTGGCTGCAGGCACTGGAGGGAGGGGGAGCTGGCAGGTCTAGAAGGGCACCACTTCCTCCAGCAGTGGCTGGAGATCCTTCCTCCCAAGCTAACCTCCTCCAGCCTGAAACACAAACCAGAACAGCACTGGCCCCTCCCACTGCACCTGACATTCAGTAGACATTCCTAGAGCACATACTATGTGCCCGGCACTGGAAGGTAGGAAAATGCAGTCAAATCACCCAGCTGGGCCCATCCAGAATTCAGAAGAATTTGCTTTGCCTCTTAGAATTGAAGGATCTCAGTCTCCGAACAGACTTTGGGGACAGTGATGGGGACAGCCCCAGGCTTTGAGGCTGGAGACCTGGGTTCTAGTCTCATCCACCACTGCTGGGTGACCCCTGCAGCAGGTATGGATTGGACCATACAACTTCCTCGGTCACTCACAGGCCAAGTTCCTGGGACTTCCAGGGTAGTCACCTCATCTCCCCTGTGAGTGTGTGAGCTCTTGGGAAATGCAGAGCCAAGTACCCACTGGAATTTAGCCACATGAGCACTGATCCTGACCCCAGACTGAGCACTAAGGCTGAGTGTAGGCTAAACACTGAGCTTTTTGGCTGCAGGCTGAACTCTGACCTGGCCCTGACCCTGGTCAATTTGAGTCCTAGATTCTGACCCTAGACTGAGGCTTGAATACAGCCACAAAGCCTGGCCTTGACCTCAGAGCTGACACTGGAGTATTTTCCTTTCTCACATCTCTAGAAATACTGGGACAGGTTTGGGGAAGGGAGGGTGGGAACAAGGTGACAACTGGGTGCAACCAAAGGTACATGTGGGTCATCGTGTCAGACAAGTCAAGCTAGTGGAGAAGTCTGAAACACACAACACACAGGCCAAGAAGGGAAAGTCAAGTAAAATGAGAGGAGTTTGGAGAGTAGGGGCAGGTCTCCCAGCAGGATCTTGTCCTCTTGAAAAAACCTCAAAGATGTGGTAGGTCATCCATCCCCTACCGCTCAACTTCTCACCCAAAGAAGTCCCCAGTGTGGGACTTCCTGATCCAAGAGGAGATTTCCATGCTTGAATTGCAGCCTGCACTCTAAACTCTGCTTGGGGCAGGAGCTTCCAAAATCATTCACACTGCAATTAGGTTGGGTCCTTGGGCTCTCCACCTTTGCACAGCCCCCCTCAGTGACAGCTACCAACAGACCCTCACCCTGGCATTCAACACCTCACCCTAGCTTTCCTGCCTCACTTCCCTACAGAAACCACCCTGGGCTTCTTCCTGATCCCTGAACACGCCCCCAACTCCTGCTTCTGTGTGTTTTCTTACACTGGTCCCTTGGCTTGACTCACACTGTCAGGTTGAATGCTACCTCCTCCCACAGCCCCTCTACTGAACCCAGATCTCTTTGTCCTTGGGTGGAGATTACTCTTTGGCCATTGGTCCCCCACCAGCCCCACACCCTAGCCTCGGTCAAGGCCTGGCACATAGCGGATGCTCAGGCTTTAAGGAAAGCTCAAAATCAAGAATCATAGGGTTGAAATAGCCCTGAGAAATCAACTGGCCCAACCCACTTCTTGTATGGATGGGGAAACTGAGGCCCACTAAGGGGACTTGAGGAGACTGCATTCACACAGCAAGTTACAGGCAGGGGATCTCCAGTGGCAGAACTGGACACTGGGATAAGGTGGGGCATGACAACTAGTAAAGGGCCATTTTCCTGCACTGGCTGGTCGCTGGTCTGGTGGAGATAAGGGGAAAGGAGGGGAGTGGAGGGAAAGGGGAAGCATCTTCCCATCAACTAGACCAACCTAATTCCTGTTCCCCCAGCACACTGAGCCTTCCCCACACCCCACAGCAACTTTGGTGTCCTAACCAGTGAGCTAGAGTCCCACCTTCCTGCTGCAGAATTTCAAGGCCTGGGTCTTTCCCCAGGAAAATGAAAGCTTGGGGGTGGGGGGGATGGATAGATGCCCTTGTATCCATGCCACTTGTCTGTCTTCACTTCCCACTCCCATCCCTTTACTGAGTTTCTAACTCTCACAGAATCTCTGTCCCCTCCCTGAACTTCCGAACCATGGCCATTCCCCCTCTCGGCCCCCGTTTCCTAACTCTGGCTGTCCTTTCACTCCTGAAGTGGCTAGTGATGGCTCGCTCCCTGGGTGAGCATCTGGGTTTCCCAAATGAAGACCACCGAGGGGCCCTGCCTGCTTCTGATGCTCAGCCACACCTGCCACTCCCCCAGGCCTGACCCAGGGTCTTGGCCCCAGTCTGAAACCAGAATCCAGCCTAGAGTAGTGCGTGTGTGTGTGTGTGTGTGTGGGGGGGGGTATGTGTGTGTGTTGTGTGTGTGTTTTGGGGTGTGTGTTGTGTGTGTTGGGGTGTGGGGTGTGTGTGTGTTGGTGTGTGTGTTGTGTGTGTGTGTTGGGGTGTGTGTTGTGTGTGTTGGGGTGTGGGGTGTGTGTGTGTTGGTGTGTGTGGTGTGTGTGTGTGTTGGGGTGTGTGTGTGTTGGTGTGTGTGTGTGGTGTGTGTGTTGGTGTGTGTGTGTGGTGTGTATGTGTTGTGTGTGTGTGTGGTGTATGTGTGGTGTGTGTGTGTGTGTTGGTGTGTGTGTGTGTGTGTGTTGGTGTGTTGGGGGTGGGGGCAGGCGGGAGGGCGGAGGGCAAAGATCCAAGAGAAAAGTAGAGGCGAGGACTCCCAGCTCTTCCCCGCGGCGCTTGGCCACCTACGACCACTCCTCGGCCTCTCCCAGGAGCCCTGACGCCCCTCCCTCCCCAGCCCAGCTGCCAGGACAGACGGGTCGTAGGACCCAGAGGAGCAGGCCTGAAATTTCCGCCTCCGAAGACACGCCCTCCTCAACCGACTCGCCTCAACCTCAGCCCCGACTTTCCAGCCCAGAGCTTCGGACCCGGACCGAGGGCTGTGGCCAGCCTGCTTGGGCACAGGTTGCCTCGGGACGGTGCCACGCCGGGACGGCCGGAGAAATGAAAGTGGAAACGAGGCTGGGCCGTGTGCGCGGCGGGGCGCGAGAGGCACTCACTCACGGGGTCCGCCGGGTGGGCTAGCGCGAGTCCTGTCTGGCCGCGAGGTCACATCCCCAGCAGGCGGTCCCCTCCTTTTGCTCGTCGCCGGCCGCGCCGGTCCTCTCGCCAGTCTGCCTGCCGAGCCCGCGTCGCCCTCCCGCCCCCAGGCGACGCCAACTCCGCCCCGGCCCTCCCTGCCTGGCCACGCTGCGGCCAGGGGGCGGGGAAGGGGCGGGGAGAGGGGACCCCCCCCAACCCCAATACCCCCGCCTTTCCGGAAAGTCTGTATCGCTCCCCGCTTCCCAGGGGCAAAGGACTAAGAGCTGGCCCTCTCAGGAGGGCCAAGGAGGCAGCCTCAACTTCTTCGACTGTAAAATGGGGACAAGCCCAGCTTCTGTCTGGAGCTGGATAGTGGTGGTTTCCTTGCCCTCCTAGAATCTTCTGTGTCTCGAGTGTCCCTGAGCTCGAGATCACTATACACTCCCATACCCTCAGCTCCTGGCATAGTGCCTGGCACATAGCAGGCACTTAATGAATGAATGCCTTGGGTACAATGAGCTGAGTCCCTTACCCCAGCACTGAAAGGACTGGCCCTCAAGAGTGCTCAAATCACAGACTTTCACCTCCCCCACCAGGGCTGGGGTCTTGGCTCAGGCTGGGCAGATTCTCCTCACTCCTGGGCGGAAGTCACCCCATTTCCCCCCACCACATTTTTGTTCCAGCTGTTCCCACTTTGGGATATCTTCTTTCCTTCCTTTCTTCCAGCCAAATCCAAAGCCTTCAAGACCTGATTTGCTTTTGCTACTTTTCTACTTGGGTTCTTCCCCTGAGGGCAGACAAATATTCTGCAGCAGCACAAAATGCACACGGTGCGCCCCAGGCCCAGGGACCAGTTGGCTGGCTCTGCCCTAGGGTGGTAGGGAAGGTTTGAGGCCTTCTAGGGTGGGAGAGCCAAGGCAGACAGATGGGCTACAGAAGTCACCTTGGAGGGGTATGAGAGGTGAGCAGGCAGGGATAAGGGAGAGCTCGAGGCAGGAGATGGGCATGTACATGGCACAGAAGCCCCACTGGGCTCCCCTTGTGGCTGGATCTTCTGCTTGCTGGATGGCATGAGAACACACTGGATCCTTAAAAATCTTAGCTCATAGAACTGAAGATTCTTTCTTTTGTTGAATACCTATTTTTATCCCGGTCTAAAGCTCTCTTTTTTTTGATGTCTGAGTCTTAACTCAGCCCCAGATCCTCTATAGGCCAACATTTGCATGCTCTAGTGTGTGCAGAAGGAATTCAAACCTAGTCCTTCATTTGTTTGATATCCTAATTAATACCCTTTATTGAGCATGGCTGTGCACTGAGAGCAGGGGATCAGGTGACGGAGCTGACCCAGTTGCTGACCTCAGGTGCTGACAGGTCAGCTGGGGGGTCAACACACAGAGATAACACAAGGTCAAAGCTTAGTCATCCAGTTGTGAGAACATGGCTATGGACTGACAGCGGGCACTTGGTAAGTGTGGAGTTATCGGCGTGAAACACATGGAATACCCAAAGTGGGTGCTTTGAGGAGAGTTTAAAGAAAGCAGTATTTAGAGGTATAGACAGGGTGTAGGGAAACCACAGGGATAGCTTATCACCAAAGGACTAGTAGCCCTTTGCTGTCTATCCTAGGCTGGAGGGAGGGGAAAAAGTGGGAGCCATGAGGATGGCACTACTGACCAGAGCTGTGGCCCGAGCCCGAGGGACATACCCAGCCCACAGCAATCATACTGCAAAGGACTGGGGGTAAAAAGGGGCCCCACTTCCCTCCCTCTGATTTCTGGCAAGATTTCCCCATTGGCCAAATCCTACCAGAAGCCAAGGACAAGGGAACCAGTTGATGCAGCCCATAGAGCTCGGCCTCCTGGGACCTAGAGCTTGGAGGAGGAGGTTGGAGTGCATCTGGAGGGGCAGCGGAAGATACTCAGCACGTGGGCCCAGGGACTTTGACTTCACAAAGGAAGTAGAAACTGCTTGTGCTTTCCTTATCATTCAGTTCTAAGTATTTCATAATTTCATTGTCATTTCCTCTTTAACCCAAGGATGATTTAGAAGTGTTTAGTTTCTCAACCTGTGGGAGGTTTATATCTCTTGTTGACTTCTAATTGTATTTCATTGTGGTCAGAGATCATGGACTGTAAGATTCTTTGGAATGTGATGTGACTCCCTCTGTGGCTTTGTACATGGTCATTTGCTGTACCTCTGAGCTGGGTTTTATAAGATAGGCAGGAGTTTGCTTGCTGAAGAGTGAAAAGCATGGAATCTTACACTGTGGGAAATTTAGATGATCCATTTTGAAGAAACTTCAGAAGTTCCCAGCTTATCAACAGAGCCCCTGGGTGTCTGCCTCAATACAAGCTGACAGGCTGGCATGTGGGATGGGAGGCAGGTGGAAGGGTTGGGAGAAGCCAGAGATAGCTCAGATCCTACAAACATCTGTACCCCCTTCCTGTGACTCTCAATCTGGGCTAGAGAGACTGTGTTCTTCCAGGAGGCTCTGTTGGGGCTGAGAAGACCCAGACCTTGGAGAACAAGGTCCGGGCTTTACCATGTATTAGCTGTGTGTCCTTGGGTTACTCCTGCCCTCTCTGATGGCATGCTGTAATACCATAGTACTGCATACCTACACAGGACAGGCACTGTTTCCTGACACTGTGTCCTCAGTATGATAAGTGCTCACATAAGGCCATCTCTGAAGCTTGGCAGGAGTCACCAAGGACCTAGTTGAAGATGTACCCTCTCCCACTGCACAGCCCAGGCTCCTTGATGGGAGAGCCAAGTGGCAGTGGAGTGGTGTCCAGACCTGGGCTCCTGCCCTGCTCTGTGTCTCTGGGAAAGCCTCTGCCCCTCTCTGGGCCTCACTTTTCCCCATCTGTACCACAAAACATCTTCCAGCCATACCATTCCAAGTGCCTTATCAAGACCAGCTTCCTGCTCCTGCTTCTGTGGGCCTGGACCCAGTGACTCCACTGATACGGAGTGACCTCTCCCTGGGAACTCCCCAGCCCCTCCAATGCCAGGAAAGGCCCCCCAATCCCAAACTTCTCCCAGAATGAGCAACAGTAGTCCCAGCTCACCCCACCAGGCATCTGGCTGCTCCTGTAGTCTGATGGGGCCCACCTTCTCCTCACTCGCCCAAGAAAAGGTTTCTATTTCAGTTTCTGCCACTCCCTGCCCAGAAGGCAGGATCTCCCATCCTGGGTCTTCCATCCTAGCACACTGAGGAAAAACAAAGGACACCCTCATGGCAGTAAGAGGAATTAAGGTTGGACTTCCTTTAGCTTGAAGAAGACAAGTTTCAAGGGAATGTGACAGGGGAAGGCAAGGTTGAGAAGCATGTACATCAAAGACCTCTCTGAGCCTATTTCCGCTTCTGTAATACAGAAACAAAAACAACTGGGACTTCCCTGGGGGTCCAGTGGTTAAGACTCCACGTGCCCACTGCAGGGGACATGGGTTCGATCCCTGGTTGGGGAACTAAGATCCCACATGCCGAGTGGCATGGCAAAACAAAACAAAACAAAACAAAACAAAGAAACAACAACAATAATAGTAATGATAAGCCTCCCATGGAAGAGCTGTGAGGACCAGATGTGCTAGTCCTCGTAAACAGCAGAAGGCTGCAGCCAGTCTTTCTGGGGGTGCTGCCTTCAAGCACCCTGCAGGCTTTTGTGTAGAAGAGGGATTGCACTTATTTCTGTGGTCCTGGCGGGCACAGGGCAGAGACCAGGATAACACGAGGAGACACTTGGCACATCAGAGCTCTCCAACCATGCAGCCTGGATGGCTACACTCACTTCTCCGGGGGGAAGTGTGCAAGCGAAAATGGCACAGCTCCCCTGTGACATGGGCTTCAGAGGGTTTCAGTCCCTTTGAAGAGCAGGAGTGCCCTCTTGACCCTGAGAACCTTGCCCATGCTCCAAGGTCCTCCTCCCTCTCAGCTCCCCATCCACCTCTTGAGTTGGAGGCAAGGAGACCTCTAGAGGCTGTGGTGGAAGCCTGGGGTGCATAAGGGCCTTAGGACAATTTCACAGCCCCCCGACCTGACCCCCAACATGGCCCTGCTAGGCACTGCCCCCTCCCCCAGGTGCACGCCCTCCAAACACTTGGGTTTGTTCTCAGCTCAGAAGTGTCCCAGGAGTGGAGGTGATAGCCGGGTGGGGGGAGGTTCACCAGTGTCCCAGGCTCAGCCTCCCATAGAACCCACCACGAAGCCTGCACAGGACGTTCTGTCCAACCCTAACCCCTCCTCTGCCACAGTGGTGCCTCACATTCAGCTTCTGAAGTGGCCTGCCTGGAGCACCACCCCAGTCCAAAGCCCTTCTCCTACAGGCAAGCCTCCGCAGACTGCCCCAGTCCCCATGGCATTTTCTTCCTTCCTCCGCAGTATCCTTTGGCCAAGTGTGTTCAGTAACATGTGCCTCAGAGTTTCCAGTGGGGATGGAGGTTCCTTACAGAGAACCATCTGATTCTGACTAGGCCTGGAAATCTAACTATCAGTTATATGAAGGACTGGGAATAGAGGAACAAGTGAAATGACACTGGGGATGAAATCAGCAAAATCCGGAATGAGGAAAATTCTCTAGGATAGATTCTCAATAAATAAATAGCAAGAAAACAAAAGAGATGAGGGGACACCTATTAGTTAAAAGTGACAATATGGAATATTACTCAGCAATACAAACAAATCAACTATTGATATTTGTAACAACTTGGATGGTTTCAAGGGCATTATGCTGAGTGAAAAAATTCAACCTTAAAAGGTAATATACTATATGATTTCATTTATATAAATTCTGAAAATAACAAAATTATAGTGATGGAGAGCAGATCAGTGGTTGCCAGAAGGAAGAGTTGGCAAGGTGCATGCAACTGTAAAGACATAGCACATACACCATAATGGAAAAGACTATGAAAAAGAATATATATACATATATATATATGTGTGTATATATATGTGGATCACTTTGCTGTACAGTAGAAATTAACACAACATTGTAAATCAACTACACTTCAATAAAATAAATTTTAAAAAAAGGACATAGCACAGAGGACTTTGTGGGTGACAGTTCTGTATCCTGCCAGTTCTGTATCCTGACAAAGCTATGCATGTGATAAAATTTCATAGACTTATATAAAAAAGGAAAAAAATGAAAAATGAGTACATATAAAAACTGGTAAAATCCAAATAAAGTCTGTAGTTTTGATAGTATTGTACTGCTGCCAATTTCCTGGTTTTGATAATTCTACTATGGTTATGTAAGGCTATCATTGGAGGAGGCTGGGTAAAGGGTACACAGGGATTCTGTATCATTTTTGCAACCTTTATGTGAGTCTAAAATTATTAAAAAATAAGAGTTTAAAAAAACTGACTTAAAAGACTATCCAGTTGCAAGGTATGGATCTTATTTGGATCCTGATTTGAACAAACCAACTGTAAAAAGAAAAGTTATAGGACTAACAGATACACACTACTATATGTAAAATAGATAAACAGCAAGGACCTTCTGTATAGCACAGGGAACTATATTCAATATCTTCTAATAACCTCTAATGGAAAAGAAACTGAAAAAAAATATATATATATCTCAATCATTTTGCTGTACATCAGAAACTAGCACAGCATGGTAAATCAACTATACTTAAATTTTTTTAAAAAACCACCAAAAAATTAGGAACACTATTAATAAAATTCATCATTAATAAATCTAGGGTGAAAATCAAATTATCATCTCCATATGTATTGGAAAAACATTTGACAAAATCAACACTTGATTTTTAAAGGTAACTCTATAAGATAGAAATCAAGGACATTTTTCCTAACATGATAAAATATATGTTTTTCAGAGCCAAACGGAGTAGTTATGGTACTAATATTTATTTTTTTAAAAACTGCTAATTGTTAAGCGGTAATTCAAGAATCATTTCTACTAAAGTCACAAACAAGATGAGGATGCCCACGTCTATTATTTAACATTATATTGGAGGTAATAGCCAATGCAATTAGGTAAGAGAAAGACATTAGAAGTGTAAAAATGGAAAAGAAGGAAAATGCTATTATTTGCAGACAATAAGGTTGTCTCCCTAGAAAACGCAAGAAGTCAACTAAAAATTTACTATAAACAATAAGAGAACTCAGTAAGGTAGCAGAGTACAAAAGTATACATAAATTAATAGCTTTCATATATTCAAACTACAGCTAGCTAGAAAATATAATGGAAAAAGAAAGTCCCACTTACAATGGCAACAAAAAATAACTAATAATAAATCTAACAAGAGATGCAAACCTACATGAAATAACTTTAACACTGATGGATACAAAATAAGATGAGCAAATGGAAAGATAGCATTCTCAGATAGAAACACTGTCATTATTAAAGATGTTGGGACTTCCCTTGTGGCGCAGTAAAGAGGCCGCCTGCCAATTCAGGGGACACTGGTTCGAGCCCTGGTCCAGGAAGATCCCACATGCTGCGAGCAACTCAGCCTGTGCGCCACAACTACTGAGCCTGCACTCTAGAGCCCAAGCTCCACAACTTCTGAAGCCCAGGCGCCTAGAGCCCGTGCTCTGCAACAAGAGAAGCCACCGCAATGAGAAGCCCACGCGCTGCAAGGAAGAGTAGCTCCCGCTCGCCACAACTAGAGAAAGCCCGCTCACAGCAACGAAGACCCAACACAGCCAAAATATTAATTAATTAAAAAAAAAAGATGTTGATTTTCCCCTAAGTTAATGAATAAATTTAATCTGATTTCAATAAAAATTCCTATAATGTTAAAAACAGTTATGAGACAATTGGGGAAATTTGAATATGACTGCACTTTTGATAGTATTAAGGAATTATTGTTATTTATTTTAGGAATTTTTAAAAAGTACTTGTCTTTTAGAAATATAAATGGAAGTATATATGGATGAAACAATATGATATCCAGGATTTGGAGGGAAAGTGGCTGGGGATATAAATGAAACCAGATTGTCATGTGTTGAAATTTTTAAATGTTGGATCATAGGGACCTGGGTTCATGCTATTATTGGCTCAATGTTTGAACGTTTCAACAATAAAATGTTTAAAAAAGGAACCACACTAAGGGCAGATTTCTGGGCCTCTTCTCATAAAGATTTTGTTTCAGTGTCTCTGGGGTGAGCCCATGAATCTGCCATTTAGCAAGCGCCCCAGTGGTGTTTATATAGAAGACTAAGGTTTGAGAACCTCTATTATGGACTGAATGCTTGTGTCCCCCCAGATTCATATGTTGAAACCTAACCCCCACTGTGATGGTATTTGGAGATGAAGTCTTTGGAAGGTGATCAGGCCATGAGGATAGGGCCCTCAGGAATGGGATTAGTGCCCATATAAAAGAGACCCCAGGGAATTCCCTTCCCCCTTCTACCATGTGAGGACACAGTGAGATGACAGCTGTTTATGAACCAGGAAGGAGGTCCTCACCAGACACTGAATCTGTGGATGCCTTCATCTTGGACTCCCCAGCCTCCAGAACTATGAAAAATCAATTTCTGTTGTTTATAAGCCACCCCATCTATGGTATTCTGTTATAGCAGCCTGATGGACTAAGATAACCTCTTCCTGTTCCCCATACTATTGGTACTTGTGGGGTGGGGTAAAAATGGGGGACTTCCAAGAGGGCTAGGGTGATGTCTTCTAATAATAAAAGTGGTAAATTAGTATAGTTTTAACATCTTACAGAGGCAGCATGGTGGGGTGGAAACAATATATCTATTTCATTCATTTGTTCATTCATTCATTTATTCCGTAAGTATTTACTGAGGGCTCATTAGATGGCAGGCACTGTACTGGGGCCAGGTGCAGATATTGTCCTTGCTTTGTAGGTGATGACAAAGCCTCAGTCTTCTGAGGAACTTCCACTAGGTCCAGGTGTCCCACTTCATAGCTCATAAGACTGAGGCTGCAGAAGATGCTTAGTAAGCAGCCGGTCAGAGAGGGGGTGGTTCTTAAAGGGGAAGGGTCCTTGGCTATCACTCAGTCTAATCTCAACAGAGTACATGAGAAAACTGAGGAGCAGGGAGCAAAAGGGATCAGCCCACAGATAAATACTGATGATGATAGACATTCTCTGAACCTTCTCTACACCTGTGCTGGAGATGCATTTTCTCTTTTCTTCCTCTCATCAACCCTGGGAAGGAGGGAGATTTGTCTTTCTGTAGCTGTTAAGTTGTCCTTCCCTCCAGAGGGAGGGATGGAGGGGCATGAAAGAGAGAAAGACAATCCCCCTAAGGGGGAAGAACGCCTTGGACATGTTAGGATGACACCCCAAACTCTGCCCTGCAGTTCTCTTTGGGAGAACCCCTAGGTGCCATCGTGGCTTCATTTCCTGGAAGTGGGAAAACTGTGTCCCCCACATCCAGCAAGCAGCAATTCAGGCAGTGGGCAGGAACTACTTCTTGGTGGAGACCCACACTGCACTCCGTGGAGTCTGGATTCCATGGCAAGTACAGCCTGTGACTTCCCGAAGTTGTTATCCAGCTGGTCATGGGCTGAATTTGGGCCTTTTTCAAGAAGCATCTGTAGGAGCACAGCATTGCCCAAGGCTAAGAGAACTAAGGGCGTGTGCTCTTCTCTTCCAGGAAGTCTTCCTGCCTTATGCCAGCTGCCTGGAACCAACCCTCCTCAGGGGGGAGCCCTTGGCACAGAAAGTTCTTAGTGTTTTGCAGAAATGCTCCTTGCTTAAGCCCATGAGATTATTGTCTTCCCTTTGGATTGTAAACCCTTAAAAGTGGGTTCTTATTTATTTTACCTTCTCCCCTGGAACACTGTAGCAATAACTGACTGTTGTATGGAATTTTCTGGTTTACAAAGTGCTTTCATCACTCCAGGTTTTGAGTCCTGCAACAACCATGGGAGGAGAGTATTGGCAGCAAAAGGTGAAATGACTTGGCCAAGGGGCACAGCCTGAAAGTGGCAGAGTTGGGACTCAAACCCACGCCTCCCAACTCCATTCATGGTCCACCCCCTTGCCCAACATTGCCTGAGCGCTTAGCAGATGTAGTCACATGACCCGCCCTGTAAGTTAGGGAAAGGAGAACAAATTTGAAAGGGGGTAGGCACTTTTCTAAAAGTGTTCTTCTGGGAAAGTAGATGAACGCAGACATTTGTACCTGGATCCGTGTTAATGCAATTAACAGTATTAAGATCATCAACCATCCTCAGTAACCTTGACACCACCTTAGATTTCTTGCTTACTCTTTGATACCCTGGCAAAATCTGCTGGGACAGGTCATACTCCATACAGATAGCACCCAAGAAAGAACGTCATTTAGTGTGAGCCGAGGGTAGAAAAGGAGAAGGAGATAGGAAGGAGACCAAGTACAGAGAGAAGGGGTTCAGGAAACAGAAGGCTACTGGAGGGTCACTTGGCTTCTAGGGTGGAGGGTCGCCTGCCTCTGGGAATAAGGCACGTGGTAGATCACCTCTGAGATACCCAGAGCTTCCTTGACCTTGAGAGCAATTCCTTCTCCACCCGGGCACCCAGAGGACACAGTGCAGGCTGTTGTCTCTGAGAAAAAGTGAGAAGGGCGAGAAAGTTCCAGCCAATCAATCCCAGCTCCAGTGGGATGTGAGTCTCCCAGCTGAGCTTTGTAGCTGAGTTTCCATCCATTCTCCATCATTGCTGCCTGCCCAGCTCTCCATACATCATCCGCCTCTGCTCCCTCACCACAGGCGAGAGCAAATGCACATACGATGGATGGAGAGCTTCAGCCTACACAGGCAACACACAATTCTCCATGCAGCTGCAGGGGCCAGGCACAATAATCCAGTGCAACAGATAATCCAGCATTGGGCTCCAGGGGTCATGGGCCTGGGGAATTCTCAGCTCTCACAACTGAACGAGGAAGCTATCTGGACTTCAAGAGTCAGAAGGCCTCTGCTTTCCTCTGTTGTCCCTCAAGGTCCTCACCCAAGACATGCTAGGAACAGCTAGCCTCTTCCCAGAAATTGTCCCTAGAAGCAGACAATAATCAAATCCTTATTTTTCATATATCTTCCACTTGTGTTGCCTGGGATGAAAGTGCAGAGAAAATTTGCAACAAAAGGATGGAAGGAATGTTGCTACCAATACCCTGTATGATGTAGGGGAAGTCATTTCACCTGGTTTGGGGTCTTTTTCCTCAGCTATAAAATCACTAATTTTTGCAGGGGTTCCCAAACCAGGCTGAGCCTCAGAATTACCTAGAGTTTTAAAAAAATTGTTTTCCAGGCCCCACCCAGACCAAAAAAATCCATATTTCAGTGGTGGGGCCCAAGAATCGACATCTTTGGCAAGTTCTTCAGGTGTTTCTGATGCCCAGCCAGGTGGGTAAATTACAGGCTTTGGTCTCTTTAAGCTGTAAACTGTTACGTGCAGTGAGTCAACAAGGAATTAAGTAAGTAGTGGTCTGTAATCAGGAGTAACTTGGTCTGATAAGCCAAATAATCTGGCAGGCCCTGCACCTTGGCCTGGAACTTCAAGTGCCACCTGGCTCCTGACCCAGATGTCAGCTCCCGGGCTCTGAGTCCTGCATTCACGCCTCCCTTTCTTTGTCCAGGTATGGGCACTGGGTCCAGCCAGCTGGTGGTTAAGGAGAGAGAAATAGTGGTCACTCCAACCTGTATGCTCTGGTCTGGGCTTAACCCAGCCTTCCCCTCCTTGCTCCCGCCCGCCAGCTTGTGAATCCAGCCTTGAGATTCCCCAATTCCTAATGTCATGCTCTCTGGCATGATTACTATTGCTCAAGCCTCTTTAAATTCTTGGAAGAGAATTTCTGAAAATGGCAATACAGTGCAGGAAAAATAGCACAACAGAAACTTGTGTTCTAGAAGTAGAAGATCTATGTTCCAGAAGCAGAAGTTCCCACCTCGTCTATATAGGAGACGTGTGCCTTGAAAAGGTAAAGTACTTAATCTAACAGCTACTACTCTGCACTTTTATTATGTGTGAAGTATAGAGCTAAGTACTTTACATATATCATTTAATTCTTTCTTAAATTTGAGATAGGACCATTAATTTTTAAATTTACAGGAGAGAATACAAAGGCTCAGAGAGGACTTCCCTGGTGGCTCAGTGGTTAAGAATCCGCCTGCCAATGCAAGGGACACGGGTTTGAGCCCTGGTCCGGGAAGATCCCACATGCCTCGGAGCAACTAAGCCCGTGCGCCACAACTACTGAGCCTGCACTCTAGAGCCTGTGTGCCACAACTACTGAAGCCCGCGCGCCTAGAGCCCATGCTCTGCAACAAGAGAAGCCACTGCAATGAGAAGCCCCTGCATTGCAACGAAGAGTAGCCTCCACTCTCCACAACTAGAGAAAGCCCGCCTGCAGCAACGAAGACCAAACAGATCCAAAAAATAAATACATAAATTTATTTTTAAAAAAAGGCTCAGAGAGATTGAGTAATTTGTCCAAAGGCAGAGCTGAGATTCTAATTTAGTCCTTACTCTTAACATCTACGATGCTGTCTCCCCAGTGTCCTCATTTGTAAGATGAGAGTAATGTTATCCTCATAGTATTGTTGAAAAACATCAAATGGAAGAAACTTAGGTAGTGGAAGCAAATATCTCAGTCTTTTGGAAGTCATGCACCAAGTGAGACTCAGGAAAACACCTCTGTGCTTCCTCTTTTCCCCTGCGAAATCAGTGTCAAAATATAAGATCTGTCAGCTTCTTCCCACCTGACCAGAGGCAGGGCCAAAATGCGAAAATAAATGTAGATTGAAGAAATAAGAATGCAAGGTGGGGATTCACACCAAATCATGAATATCGGAACAATAACAACAAAAGTGATCTGGGGATCACAATGGACCAAAAGTCAAACATGACCCAGTAATGATGCTTCAAACCAAGGCAAGGATTTTTGTGTGTGTGTGGGGGGAGGGGGTGGAGTAGGTGAAACACTTGAGGGGACACCTCTGATTACCTCTGATTACTGCCATGGCAGATGTAGAAGAGCACCAAGGAAAAGCGAGTATCACATCTGTAGGGAGGGACACGGGTTCCGGGCAACAGGCAAGGTTCAAGTCAAGATGTGATGGGAATGCTGGGCTGAAACCAGCCAGATGAAATGATATAGGGATAAGTGTAGAGACCCAAAAGTCAAGAGTTCCAGGTAGGAAAAGCCATGTTTGACAGCAGATCCTGGGAAGACAGCTGAGGGTGGAAGTGGGGATGAGGGTGAGGGGAGGGCACGGTGGAGAGGCAAAGTGGAGAGGTGACTTTGGAGTGGGCCAGGCCAACTCCCAAAGGACTTCCATCCTAAATCCACTCTGGTCACCCCACAAGATTATCTTTGGCTTAACTCCAGGCCCCAATGGTGAGGCAGACACTGGTGAGTTGGTCCAGAAGCAGGGGCTGGGGTTTTGGGTCATATAAGGAAAGACAGAAGTTTGCTCCATCTGCTGAAAAGACTCCAAGGCAACTTGAGAGCTATCTTCACACATCAGCAGGAGATGCTGTGGGGTAGAAAAGCCAACAGACTTTTCTGGGAGGCTCCAGCTATGTGGGGCAGAACAAAGCCCAGTGAGGGGAGGGAGAGATGGTTAGATTTCAGTGCATGGTGGGGACAAACTTGCAATCACTCAGAGCTGTCTCTGCAGGGCCCAGGTCAGCTAGCAGGGTAGAGAGCCTGCAGTCCCTGGAAGTTTTCGAACAGTTGCCCAATGGCTTGGAGATGCTGTAGGCAGGGCTGCTGTGGTGGGTGGGAGGTTAAACTTGACCAGGTTTTTTTCGGTCTTTCTTGGAAACGGTTTCTTCAAATGACAGCTTATGGGAAGCCCAGTAAAACAAAAACAAAAACAAAAACCTTGCTTCTCTCTGGTTGAGTTGGGGATAAGGACCAGGCTCCCGGGATCCCCACCTCTAGGAACTGTTGGGATGTTCTTGAAGGACAGTTGAAAACTAGTTACTAGAGAGCGTATGAGATCTTTTGAATGCTAAGCCCTGGTAAGCCAAGACAGGAGCTTGAATGTGCCAGGCTGGTAAAAATAATTGTTTTGCTCCCCAAGTTTGTTCGCTGTCTCAGTTCCTTCTGCTTACAAACCCTGGACCGGCTGCCTCCTCTGATGGCTCCTTGGCTTTGTTTTCACATGCAGCCTCTGCAGTAAGAACAAGCGAAATGGCCACTGCCTGGGGCTGGCCTGGGGCATAATCACGATGGGTTTGCCAGGACCGGGTCTCATTGTACAAGGATGTTTGTGGACACAGGTGGTCTGAGCTGAGCAGTCATCCAAGAGGAATTTATTCAACAGTCACTGGTATCTTCTCTCTCTGTGCTGGGCTTCATGCTGGACCCTGGGAATACAATGTCCAGTAAGACATGATCTGTGTCTCTGAGGAGTGTCCAGTCTATGGGAGAGACAGCCTTGTAAAGGCAGAGCACAAAATGCTGGGGAAGCTCAGGGGAGTACACAACCAGGTGGGGACAGCGTAGAGGGGGTTAAGTGCCAGGGAAGGCTCTGGTAGAGATGCTTCAGTGGAGCTTTGAAAAACAAATAAGAATTAACTTGATGAAGGGGGAAAAGCTGGCAACGTCTATGCTAAGATCAGAGCAGAGGGAAGAACAGCACAGTGTATTTGGGGAACTGCCGTCATGCGGACTGACTGGAGCTAAGGGAGTCAGAGGGGCCTAGCAATAGATGCGCCTGGAGAAGTCACCAGAGACCAGTTCTTAAAGCTCTTGTGAGGTGATCCAAAGGGACTTTGTTCTGAAAGCTCTAGGCAGCTTGGGAGGACGCATAAGTCGTATGAACTGATTTTGTTGTAGCTCTTGCAGTCCCTGGGGCCCAGAGGGCTCAGAAGTTGCCCTGTGGATTTGAGGGATGAGCCTGCTCTGTGGGCGTGACAAAGGATACCGTGAAGTCTGGAGCACGGCCTTCTATTCCTGGCTTGGTTCCTCATGCAGCGACCTTCAGGTCATCTCTTGTCTTTTCGTGCACCAAGTCTCTCCTTTAGCAGAAAAGGGGTAAAAATGCTGCCACCACCCTGCCACATTAAGAGAATTGCCAAGACCAAAATGTTCCATGTGGTATGAAACAGAGCACAAAAAGGTCCTCCTTTAGGTAGAACATGATGTCCCTTGAAAGAAAGTTTGGATGAATCAGAAATGTATAATGAGTGCATTCTGTTCCTAAGTTGTTGGCAGGATAACTGGCACACCTGTTTCTCAGAGCAAGGGCTTGTTCAAGAGACACCCATGACTTCTTAAGGCCTGAGCTGGCTATTGGAGCTGGGGTTTGGGGTGATTGGGAAGCTGCCCTCTTTTCTGAGCTGGAGGTAGGGGAAGGCAGGGGGTGCAAGGAGAGCAGCAGCACATCCCACCAACCAGCAGGTTCCTGCTGATCTCATTGGGTTTTTGGAAGGACTGAGACAATCCAAGTAAAGGGCTCAGTACCATGCCTGGCTCATGATAAGCCCCCAATAATAGATGTTAGTGGTATTGTTAACGTGTATATATTTTGAGACCAACTCTGAACTCAGAGCGCCTCCTGTCTCTTGGATGGAATATATATTCTTTGAGATTTTAATATCATCTACCTTTTATTCCCTGTTAAGCCATGGGTGCTTCAGGGCAGGTACCATGGTCTAGCAAGATTTGCATTCCCCACAGCACCCAGTAGTGTTCTCTAACCCTCCTTGCCCCTCTTCTGAGATGGCACTGGTCAGTTTGCCTTGTATTGTAGTTAGTATTCATGTCAGTGTCTTGCCTCACTGAACTCTGAGCTCATCAACGCTGGACTGAACCTTTAAATCTGTGCCCAGAAACAAGCATGCTTAGCTTGGCCCTGCTTCAAGGCCTCAGCACTTGCTGATCTCTTTACCTGGTACTTTCCCCAGCTCAAGCATCAGCTGTCAGCTCTGCAGAGATGGTGTCCCTGACCATTAAGTTATTGCCTTCACTCCACATTCTATCATATTTTAAAATTTTCAGTATTTGAAATAATCTTGTTGGTTTATTCATTTGTCTTCTCCACAAGAATATAAGCTCCATGAGAATAGGGGCCTTAGTTGTCCCCTTCACTGCTGTATTCCCCAGTTTCTTATAATTGTGCTTGGCATATAATAGGTGCTCCATAAATACTAATGAATGCTGAATTGATTCTAAATTAAATGGCTGGGGGAGTGGGCCTTTGTACTTCTTCTCCAAGACTGAACAACAGGTCAGTATTGCAGAGATTGCAAAAAACAGACCATGTGGCTCCTGCTTCCCAACTGCTTGGGGAAGAAAGAAACAGTAGTATAAACATCATCAGAACAAGACAAGGCAAACTCTTATGAGGCGCTAGATGTGAGGCACAGAATCACAGGCAAGAGACACAGGTGGTGGCTGGCTGGAACACAGCCTGAGTGCAGGGATCATCGTACTCACTCCACTGTGTCAGCACCTAACTCAGAGGCTGTAGAGGAAGTGCTCTGTGAGCGACTATTGAATTGCACTGAGTAGACAGCCCACCAAAGAAGTGCAGGAGGTTAGCTGAGATACAGAGAATTTGTGTTTAACTTGCTATCTTCCTACTCAGTTAAGTTTTCGACCTTTGTGTGTCAAGAGAGCCTCTTAAATTCAAACTACTTAAATATAAGCATATACAGAACAAGATAATGTTTTGGCTAAAGTCCATGTCATTTATTTATTCAACAAAAACCTGAGTATCTTCTCTGTTCCAGACCATGTCCTTGGTGCTGAGAATGGAGATAAACCCTGGCCCTCAAGGAGCTCACAGTCTGGGGGAAAGATACATACATGAGTAAATATAAGGTAGCGTATGCCGAGGGGACCCCTACAGGAGGCAAAGAGCAGAGGCACCGGATTCTACGGTTCATGTCCACAGGAACGAGAGACCTGGCTAATGGGTATTTTTTGTGAAGAACAGATAAGGTAGTGGTCCTCAGAGTGTGGCTGGCTAATTATCTACATCAGAATCATCTGGAGCACATATTAAAATGCAGATTCCCAGCACTTCAGCAGGTTGGGCTTTGGGACCTGGGAGTCTGCATTCTAAAGTGCTCTAGGTAATTCCACTGCAACTTAAAGTTTGAGAACCTGTGAGATAAGGTTTGCTTATGAAACTGGAATGAAGAATGATCTGCACATCTGAAATGCTAATTTGTGTTGGCCTTCGGTGAGAGGTAGGGCAAGAAGGGAGGAAGAAAGGAGTTGACATTTATTAAGCTCTATATAGTCTCTATATAAGTTAATTTAATTCTCACAATAATCCTGTGAGGTAGATATTATTACTCTCATTTTACAGATAAAGAAACAGAATTAGAGAGCTTAAATAATTTGTTCAACATTTGGAGCTAATGAATCCCAACACTGAACCTAGATTCACTTAACCGTAAAGCCTGTCCACTTTCTATAACACCATGTTGTACCAGGGGACTGATTAATGTAACAATTTTCTTTTAGCTCTTTGCCAGATCTTGCTAGGTAAATATAAAGAACAGCCAGATGGTACTCTGATCATGTCCAATGTAACTGGCCATGGATACATCCTTCTTTGGCGAGTGGGGGATTCAGGGCAAACTGGGAGGAACAATAAAATGAGCAGCCAGTTCTGACTTCTTTCCCCATCGTTTTCTCACCTTCTGGTGGAGGTGTTATGAAAGGTACTATGGCTAAAGCCTGGGTCCATCTGGAGGGAAAAGGAAACATATCCATGAAAGTAACTCTACCTGATATCAAAGATTCCTGGGACTCCAAACATCCAGACTGAAGTTTCTCAAAAAAAATTAACTGTCAGGAACAGAGGCCTGAATTTGCATTAGGAAACAGCTCAGCCTTAAGAGAAATTGTGAAAGACCAGCAACTTTTCCAGGTTAAACAAACACTATCTGTCTCTTTCTACACACAGACTCAGAAGTACAGCAAAATAAACACAGCTCAGAAAATAATGGGAAGTCCAACCCCATTTAAAGGACTTGGGGACAAGCCCAACTTATAAAAAGTCTCCTGTAATAAAGAAAACACACACACAAACTGCAAATCCTGGTTACATTCCCACTCACCATATTTTGTCATTCGCCACACCATAGGCAGGAGCAGCAAAGTGAAGCATGTTAGATGAAGAAAAGGAAAGGTATTATAATCGAGGCGGCTGACAACAATACCGGGGGCGGGGACACGCTCTGGGGCCTCAAGTTCAGAAGGCTGGTGTGTAACCGCCACCCGCTTCTATCGCTGAGCTTGGAGCCACAACAGTGGCACTACTAACCAAACCTGAGTTTCCTCCGCTGGAGAGCTTCTTTCTTATTTCTGGCATTTCAAGCAACTGCTGAGTCCAAAGATGAGTTTTGATGAAATCAGCCCACAGTACTGACGCTATGGATAGCACACAGCATAAATTTCACTCTTTAGTGTAACAAAGATTATAAGCCAGACTTTATTTTATTGCTACCACACCCAATATGGGTACATTTGCTTCTGCCAACCTTTCCTATAATACTGGCGTGGTTTAGAGTTGTTAAAAAAAAAAAAAAGCAAATCTGGATTCATCCTCTCTTTACAAAAGTGTTGATTTATTTATACTGCACTTGATTCAGCCCCTCCAAATACACAGCTTCCAACAGGCAGAGTTAGAGAAGCAGGTGCCACAAGCCATAGTTTAAAAATATGCAGGCAGCAGGCACTGTACCCGTTTAACTATAACTGAAATCTGCTGATACTTCAAACCAGCTACACTAAAGCCATCTCTGGGGGCATCTAGACGGAGTCTTAATCCTGATGGCAATATCTGGTTGTTCTAGAGTCTAACAGGCTATCTGGGTTATGCCTTTGGCCAGCCAAGTGGGAAGAGTATGTAAAGCCCACATCTAACTACAGCAGGTCTTCAAGCTTATTATCCTGTCACAGTTTATAAAGATGAGGAACTAATCATTTGGGAGCTGTGCAGTCAAAATGTCCAGAAAACAAATATACTATTACAGTGTGTAAAATCAAGTCAACCATCTCGTGGATCCTTGGCTGTCTCTGGTTATGACCTCAAACACTTAAAAAGGAAACCTCAAGTATGCTGGGAGATAATGATCAGAATGCTTGGGTACCTCTGTTTCTGACAATCAAGTAACGGGGCTCACCTCCATGTTACTTCTTGCAATAGGCATACAGGGCAGCTCCTTAGAGACTGCTCATTATAGATGCTGAGCTCCCGAGAGGTCAAGGGGTGGGTAGGCTCAGGACTATCCAGGGCTGAGCAGACTCTGTAAACCAACCTTACAGCTCTAAGTCTTATCCTGGTTCTGAGAACATTTCAGTTCTGCTCCAAGTCCGCTTTGTTCCAATTCAGCGATGACAGACATATATTTGAACTCATTTGGTCTGAAGTTAAAGGTCTCCACTAACCCGTAGGTTTCTCTTCGATCAGTGGCATAGAAGAGCTGAACTTGGTTGGCAATGCACTGTGCCTCAGCAACATTCTGAAAGGTAAAAAGAACAGTCAGGTCCTTTCCAGCACAGGGCCATGAAGCTCTGTGTCTAAGTCCTATGACAGTTGGGGGCCCTCACCCAGGAGTCACTGCTTGCAGAAAGCTTCCCTGACATCCCAAGTCTTGGTGAGGTGCCCCTTTTCTGTGTATTCAAATTACCCTACACGTCCCTCTAACATAGTATGTATCATACTGTATTGTATCTGTCCTTTTTTTTCCTCTTTTTCTTTTTTGTCTGTCTTCCTTTGTGTGAATTTCTCAAAGTATGTGCTTCTTTTACATCCGGCACCCAGTGAAATTTGGTGAATGTTTGCTAATAAATTAATGCATATGTTAAAAATTTCCCTCTTCATTCAGTTCTTTAGTAACTGTTAAGTTTATCTCAAGGGGGAAAAAAATAGCAATAGTTACCCAGTTCCATGAACCAGTTTGTGAGTTACTACTAAGTTCTTGACTAACCAGACATACTCTTGAATAAAACCTGTTCCTCATACCACCTCAGTCAAAAAAGTAGTGCTAAAGCCAGCTGTAGTTTTACAATTTGTCCGTAAAGTCTATGACACAATGTATTTTTCTTTTTTTTTTGGCCGTGCTGCGTGGCTTGTGGGGTCTTAGTTCCCTGACCAGGGACTGAACCCAGGCCCTTGGCAGTGAAAGTGAGGAGTCCTAACAACTGGACAGCCAGGGGATTCCCTATGACACTCTTTCTTCCCTGTGATGGAGCCTCGTTTCTCTTTCCTTGAGTGTTCGCTATACGTAGTGACTTGCTTCTAACAAATGGACTAAAGTGGAATGATGAAAAATGACTTCTGCTATTCAGTCACAGAAGACATTGTAGCTTCTGTCTTGCTATCTCTCTTGAATCACTTGCTTTGGGGAAAGTCAGTTGCCATATCATGAGGACATTCAAGTAGCCTAGGGAGAAGCCAGTGTGGCAAGGAAATGAGGCCTCCTGCCAACAGCCATGCAAGTGGGGTCAGAGGTGGATCGTCAAGCCCAATCAGCCTTCAAATGACTGTAGTCCTTGCCAACATCTTGACAGCAACTTCATGAGAGACTCTGAGCCAGAAACACCCAGCTATGCAGCTCCTGAACTCCTGACACACAGAAACTGTGAGGCGATAAATATTTGTTGTTTTAAGCCACTAAGTTTTGGAGTAGTAATTTGTTATGCAGTCATTTCTAACTAATCAACCCGCAAAGCCCCAGGGAAAAGAAGGGGCCACCTTCTCTAAAGCTCAGTAGCAGGGAAATGGTGACCAGACCACTCTATGTAACAGAAGTGGGGTCAGGACACAGGCTACACTCTTGAAACCTTACAAGAGATTTACTTCAAAAACTCTTACTTTTGCTTCCTATACATTCTCTAGTGCTAGCTGATCAGAGGCACTTATTCACGACCGAAACCCAACCCCAAACGATAATGGAAAGTTCCTACTAAAACTGTCAAAAGTGTGCTATGTCTAGCTACAGTGATGAAAATAGGTTTATAAATACCACAGCCTGCTTCACCTCCATTCCCTCCCATGGGCCTTGCAGGTCATTTCTCACAAGCAGGCAATGATCTCTGAGACTGGATCTTCAATCAAAAGCCATTTTCCAAAATGCTGGCTATTTCAAATTTATAGAATTTTAGAGCTGGAAGGGGCCTTAGAGATCACCCAGTCCTCATTTAATGGACCGGGAAACCAAAGCAGATGAGGGTCAGGGATGGACCCAAGGTCATATGGCTAACAAGTGGCAGAGCAAGGACCAGACCTCTGGACTCCCAGGCTGGTACTCCCTCCACTTCACCCTGATAGTATTTCTGGTGGGGCAAATAATTAAGACTGATCAAGGTTGATAACTCTACTTCATCATTTTTACCTTTCTTATATTCAAACATGCCTCAAGAACAAACCATCTCTAAAGCAAGTGCATAATCTGAGGCAGATCCCACCACTCTCTGAGGCCCTGAACTGTATGTAGGGCCTGTGAGTCAACTTTTATCTGAGGCTTAGGATGGTGGAGGTAAGGGTAATTTCAGTTGTGTACATTCTAGAACAGTGCTGCTCAAACTGCAGAGTCCTAGGTGGACATGCCTCTGGTCCCTTCACCTCTCTTTCAGCTGTTATATCCTGGGGTTTTACATAATAAGATTCTGTGTGGATAAAGGGCTCTGACCACTAGTTTGAAGACCACTAGAATGGTGGGTAGAGAGTTAAGATATGGAGATATGTGCAAATGTCTCTCATGGAGGATTATGGAAAGCTCTCCTGCACCCCAACCCCTGCCCACTTATTCATTCCCTGCCTTTTATTCTCTCAACATGAAACAGTAGTCTCTTCCCGTTCCAAGACCCAAGAAGATAAACATATTAATTCCCTATGTTGCTCAACAAGGAGGTTTATTAACAAACCTGATTTCTCCCTCTCTTTCAATCTTAATAGCTACAATCAAATTACCAAGTCTTGCCCATTTTATTCCCTATATATTTCTGGAGTCATTCTCTCTCCTCCATCCCTACTACCACTGCTCTAGTTTAGGTCTTTACTACTTCTTGCCCAGACTATTGCAACTGCATTTTAAATGATCACACTGACCAGGCTAGAACTAAAAAATATTTAGGAAGCAAATACTTAAGGTTAATGGTCTTAAAATCCAACTCTTTATGGGTCAACCCCCATTCAAAACCCTTTAATGATCTTTTTGTGCCCACAGGATAAAGCTGATCCTTTAAACACAACCCACCAAACCTCCATTTTTAACATACCAGTGATAGCAAACTGTTTGTAATACCCCAAGTCATTTTATGCCTCCTAGCATTTATGTATTCTATTTCCACCACCTGGAACATTCCCCTCCCCCTCCCCACTTTACCCTGCTAAACTCCTGCTAATCTTTGAGTTTCAGCTCAGGTGTCATCTCTAGGAAGGCTTCTTCCTCCTTCTGGGCCAGGAACACTCCCCCTGCCCCCTCCCCCAATGCTGTGCATGTCTCTATCCTAGCACTCACTACCTTCCAATGAAATCATCTGTTGACACACATGTGGACCCAAATAAGGCTTTCTAATACTATACTAAATTTTCATCATTAAAGTTAATCAGTTCAGAAGAAACCTCTAGTTTCCAGGTGTTTCTATCCATTTGCTTTACTGTATTTGGAAACACTATGCCTAAAGTGCAAACTCATGCATGAGTGTGCAGGGGATCATATATTTATATTACATTTCTAGGTTTCCCATCTCTGAATCATGTATCTCTACACTAAATTCTAACATGTCTAATTCTGTACTACATTAGAAACTCATAGTCAAGTTGACTTATACAAGGCAAATGTATGTTGTCTGGTATGGTGTTAAATGTTATAAGGCTAGGAAGCAAATTTTAATAATAATGGGTTTGAGACCACTAGGGTGAGGTGGTATAAATGCTAAAACAGAAAGGGTCTCCTCTGACCTCTAGAGTCCACTTCTAATACAGTTAGATATTATGCTTTGCTGAAGATCAGAAAATGCAGTACAATATCTATGTCACTCACTCCTGTGGTCAAATTTTAAACCTTATCATTATTGATAACTATATCCCCTCCAAATCTCAACTTGAAACATCCATACTGTGTCTACTATTTCCTATATTTAACACTCACTCCCAAACTTAAAAATCCTTTAACTCAAGTAGGACTCGCAGTTCTGTCTCTAACCTTTCTCATGTTTCCACTTCCCTCTTTATCCAACTTGCACTCCATTGTCAATAATTACAATCATTCCTTTGCATTCACTTTTAACTTCCTGGTCCCTATCTTACTTTATTACATCACTTGGCTAAACCATAACCCTAGTTAAATCCAACTCTCGATCTTCCCTCTCTGTGCTTGTACCTGCACAGCCATTCTCTCTTCCATTTTCCTAGATCACACATCAACAAACACTTTCTGGAAAGGGAGACACTGTTAATATTTTTGGCTCTACGGCCCTATAGTCTCTGTTGCAGCTACTCAACTGTCTGCTGTAGAGGTAAAGCAGCCATAGATAACATGTAAATGATAAGCATGGCTGTGTTCCAATAAAATTTTATCTACAGACACTGAAATTTGAGTTTCATATACTTTTCACAGGCCATGAAATATTATTCTTTTTTAGTTTTTTGTTTGTTTGTTTGTTTCCTCAACTACTTAAAGATGTAGAACACGTTCTCAACTCATGGGCCTATCCTAGACAACAATTTCACACTTTCTCGTTTCCACTCAAAAGTCCAACACCTATTCTTCCATCTTCACTCTCAGCTGATGATCTTTCTTTTCACTAAGCAATCTGAAGAGAACTTCTTACAAGCTACCACCACCTCTATTCGTTTAACTGTATTTGTGTCATTATATCCTGGTTTCTCTCCTGTTGTTACACTTCTGGCAAAGATCAACCCCTCATTCCCAAGACTCACCCCACTCAAGAACACCACTTCAACAACTCTCCAGCCTCCTTCTCATGCATTATCAATAGTTCCCTCTCTACTGGATCTTTCCATCAGCATATACATATAGTGTTATTTTTCTCATTTAAAACAAAACCAAAAACACACTCTCATCCCCACTTCTTACACCCCATTCTCTCCTTCCCTTCTCAAAAACATCCCCTGAAAGACGTGTTTATGCTTACTCTTTCTCTTCCCATTCTTTCTTAAATGTACTCCAATCATGCTTTTGTCCTACCACTCCTTTGAAACTGCCCTTATAAAGGTCCCCAATGACTTCCATGTTGTGAAATCTAGTAAATTCTCAGTCCTCATCTCATTTGCCCTACCAGCAAGTGAGATTTGGCTAGTTGAGCACCCTTGTTCCTTGAAACATTTTACCTTCGCTTCCAGGGGATTCTACCATCTTAGTTTTCCTCCTATCTCACTGACTCTTCCTTTTTAATCTTCTTTGCTGATGCTTCCTCATCACTCCAAGGCTCAGTTCTTAGACCTCTTCTCTTTTCTACCTTCATTAACTTCCTTGGTGATTTCATTCAGTCTCATGGCTTTAAATAAAAACCTGTATGCTGACTACTCTCATTTTTATCTCTCTAGCTTGGACCTCTCCCCTGAACTCCAAGCTCATATATCTAACTGCCTACTACTTGGATATCTAACAGGCATCTCAGATTTAACGTGTTGAAAATTGAGCTCCTGATCTTCCTCCCAAACCTCTTCCGCCTGCAATCTTGTCTGTCTCAGTTAATGGCAACTCCATTCTTCTGGGTAGGATTCTGGGTGACTTCCAGTTGAGTGTGATGGGTAGAAGGAAGAATGGGAGAAATGGGACTGAACAGTTACAGGAATAACAGACAAGGAAGTAGAGTCTCAATTATGTCCTAGACTTGGGGCTTACTGCTACTATGAGATACTAGCTGAGTACCATAACTTTTCCCTTTCTTGTATGCAGTTGATTAAGAGACAGAGGAAAAACAAGTGGGTGTTTTAATAAAGAACCTCAGGAGGAAGAGGCGCTAAGTGCCCACTATCTTGAGGACATCCTGAACTTAAACTCTGCCAGATAAATGAGACTGAAATGAGCAAGGACTACACGAACAGGCTGAACAGTAATCATAAAACTGCTCCTGGCCCTGGATATGTAAAGAACAAACACAACAGACATCATTACCAATGGGCACATGGTCAATGCTCTATCCCAGGAAATGGGAAAAGGAGGAAGGAAATTCACTATGTATGATGAATGCTGTACATGTGAACAGTGTGGAGGAATATAAAAGATTAAGAACTATTCTAGACTTTGAACTCTTCCCTACATTTAAGAAGCCATTTACTTGTCCATAGTCTCTTGCCTGAAACCCCTAGGGCCAGATGTGTCTTGGAGTCAGAATTACTGGATTTTAGAAAGGTAACAAGTGCAGATACCATATAACTGTATCTGAATACCTTCAGGGTCACCAGGTAAATCCAAAAAGGTAAAAGTTGATTCTTACCAGAAACGTGGAATCCATTTCTGCTGTCATCAGCACTATGCCCTTTTCTTCCTTAAGTTCAGGGTAGTGATATAAAATCAGCTGGCTGGCTGCAGCTTCCCCTCGGGTCTGTAAGGAGGAACACTTAATCAAGGCTCAATAAGGTGCCACCACAACAAAACTGCGACTTCACAGCAATAGAGAGTCTGGAGGGAATTCTGGCTCTTAACAGCCGCTTGGGTGGCTGGTGAGTCGGAGGACTGGCACGTGGCGGTGGCCAGGTCTGCCAAGGCACATCAAAACTGACAGCTTGCACAGTGTTATTTGTGTCTTCAATTGAAAAAGGTTTGGCTTTTCTCCTGGAAAATGTTTACAGTAGGCAGTGAATCCTTCATCACGGCCATATATTTAAAAACAAAACGGCACAAGCAGCTACCAAGTCAAGTCCTAAAGAAAGCAATATGCCTGTGTAATTGCCGCTTTTATGGACTAGTGCATTTCACAGTTGAAATCTACTCCCCTTGGCTGGCTCTGAGGACTGAGCTCTTTTAAGCTGTAGCAAACAGCTGGAGAGTTTGCACACGGGCCAGATTTGTAATGTGCAGTTTTAAAATATAATCTGGGTGGGAGGAAGGGGGGAAAGAAGAATGGGAACATCATAATTTCATGAAGAATGGACAGGGCAGTGGTGACTAGACCTCACTCCAGACTAGGAAGAGAGGCTAGGTTCAAAGCCTAAGCCATCATATAGTATAGAAGGAAATAACTATACATTCAGAAGATCTCTGGGTTTCATCTTTAAAATTTCAACAAAAGTCCTTTTAATTATCAATACCTAATTATTGCTAGGGTACTCTAAATAATAGTTCAGCCTCAGTTCTCTCGAACATACTTCAAATACACTATCATTTTGGTCATAATTATGTTTCTGGATCTTTTTCCTATACTTGTATATGAGCTTCACGAAGGCAGTCCTAGCATAGTTTCCAACACAACAGCATAATGGTTAAGTTCATAGACTTTGGAGTCCATAACCTGGAGTCAAGCAAACCCAGCTCTACCACTTACTAGCACTGTGAACTAACTTCTCTGAGCCCACTATTTTTTTTCTTTTCTTTCTACTTTTTTTTTTTTTTTTAAAACAAACACAATACAAGTTTTGGATACAATCACAAGGGCTACAGTCATGAGCAAATTCTCATTCTGTTTTGTGCTCCCTTTACCCCAACTTCAAAGCCATTATAACACATTCTTGTTCTTGCCAGATTCAGCCTCCAAATATAGAATGTCAATCCTAGTGATGATCTCATTTAAAATACTTTTATTTCAAAAGTTTCAAATGCTTTTGATCAAACTTCTTAATCTAATACTTGGGAGTAAAACAAAGAAAAAGGAAGGAGGGAAGCAAACAAAATGACATCTGTGAAATGAAAACTATGCATCTAGCACCTTAGAAAGTGCTGACTTGGTTAATAAAACACATGTAAGACACAGAGCCTACCTTAAGGTTATAAAGATAACCATCATGACTCACCCATGTTTGTTAAGTGAGGTACATGCAGTAAATGTTATAGATGTATGGGGAAGAGAGGAGAGAGCCAGAAATAGTCAGAGAACGTGTTTTGGGATCGTTTCAATTTCTAGGTAGTGAGTGGGGCCTAAAAAGCTAGCCCAACAAAGTATGACAATTCATCAGTGCTACAGCAAATCCTGCTGGTAGTTAGTACATATTCTGTGTCCTCAAGCCTCAGCAAGGGCTCATAATACCACAAAGGGGTAGGCCTCCTTCATCTAGGGGCTGAGCACAGGCCACCTACCTGAATATTTATAAGTGCAGTGAAGTGGAGTTCAGTACCTGTCCACTGCCCGACAAAAAACTCATAACCTTCCCTTCTTGGTAGTGCACACAGAAACTGTGGGAAACAAATACATGAGGAGACAGATGAATAAATAAAATCATTTGCTCTATGTCCAACCACCTGTGTCATTCACTCCATTTCTTCAAAGTTTGGTTTTAAAAACTTTTTTTAAATTATGAAATTCATATGTGATAATATAACAAACACTCATACACTACCCAACCCACCTAAGAAAGAAAGCATTAGAGATCCAATTGAAGCTCTCTCTGTAAACCCATTCTAATTCCATTCCAGTATAACAGCTAAACTGCATTTGGTGTCTGTCATTCCCTTTCAGCTTTTTATACTTTTAATGTATAGGTATACATCCGTAAACAAGAAATAGTACTGTTTGCATGTTTAAAAACTTAAATCGTATCAAACTATATGTATACTTTTGCAACTCGCTTTTTTAACTTCACATCATATGTCTGAGATTTACTCATGTTGATAAATATAACTCCTAATTCATTATTTTCACCGTTATATGGAATGTGACTACAGAAATTTACCACAATTTTATCTACCCTTCTTTTGATGAACTTTTGGGCCTTTTTCAATTTCTAAACTTTCTAATGCTGCTGCATTAATTTTTGTCACAATTATTGTAATCACTTCATATTCTACTATCTGAGGCTGATACTGAAGCATGTCTCTAACCACCAAGAAATAATTAGTTTTATGCTCAAGATGAATTGGGGAGGAGTGGTGAAGAGAATGGTGCCAGAACAAAACAAAGTATCATCAGTCCAATACGCATTAGTCATGGAATTGTCTCCTTACTGCTAACCACTAAGGCTCTGTTTTATTATTATTAGATGAGATAACATCAGTGCCTACCTAATGGGTAAACACTTTTTTTAAAGCTTTATTGAGGTATACTTGAAGTATAAGTTGCATATATTTAAAGTGTACAATTAGAATAGTTGTGACATATGTCTACAGTGAAACCATTACCACAATCAACACAATGAACATATCTATCATCTCTAAAAATTCCTTTGTAATTCATATCTCCCTCTCTCCAACTGTTCCTAAGCAGCCACTGACTTGGTTTCTGTCACTACTGGTCAGTCTTCATTTTCTAGAATTTCGTATAAATGAAACCACAGAATCTATACTTCTTTTTGGTTTGGCTTCTTTCACTCAGCACAATTCTTTTGTGATCTATCCATGCTGGTGCACATATCAATAGTTCATTCCTTCTTATTGCTGAATCTTATTCCATTATATATGTATTGTATATGATGTATATGTACACACACACACAATTTCTTTATTCTTTCACCTGTGATAGAGTTGGGTATCTTCAGTATTTGGTTGTTAAAAATAAAGCTGCTATGAACACTTGTGTACAAGTGATTGAATGGACATATGCTTTCAGTCCCTTGGGAAAATATCTAGGAGTAGAATGGCTGGGTCTTATGGCAGGTATATGCTTAACTTTTAAAGAAACTGCCAAACTGTTTTCTAAGGTGGTTGTACCATTTTACGTTACTACCAGCAATATATTAGAGTTCCAGCTGTCCCATATCCTCACCAACACTTGGCATGGTCAATCTTTTTAATTTTAGTCATCTTAGTGGTAACTCACTGTGGTTTTAATTTGCATTCCCATTATGACAAATGATGTCGAACATCTTATAACTTCCATTGCACTTCATTGGTGAATTGTCTGACTCTTTTGCTCATTTTTAAATTGGGTTGCTTGTCCTCTTATAAAGTTGTAAGAGTTTTTAGTATATTCTATATACAAGTAACTTGTCAATGTATGTTTGCAAGTATTTTCTCCCAGTCCGTGGCTTACCTTTTCATTTTCACAACAATGTCTTTCGAAAAGTAGAAATTTTTAATTTTTTTATTGTGGTAAAATAGACATAACAGTTACCATTTTAACCATTTAAAGTGCACAATTCACTGGCATTAAGTATATTCACACTGTTGTGAAACCATCACCACCATCCATCTCCAGAACTTATTTCATCTTCCCAAACTGAAACTCCATACCCATTAAACAATAACCCCCCACCCTGCCTTCTGCTCATCCCCTGGCAACCACTGTCCTTCTTTCTGTATATGAATCTATTCTAGGTACCTCATATAAGTGGAATCATACAGTATTTGTCCTTTTATGACTGGCTTATTTCACTTAGCATAATGTCTTTACGGTTCATGAATGTTGTAGCATGTGTCAGAATTTCCTTCCTTTATAAGGCTGAATAATGTTCTACTGCATGTATATATCACATTTTATTTATCCATTCATCTATCAGTGGACACCTGTGTTGCTTCTACCCTTTGGCTACTGTGACTAATGCTGTTATGAACATGGGTATACAAAGAGAAAATTTTAATTTTGACGAAATCTCATTTATTGATTTTTTCTTTTATGGTTTTGTGCTTTTTGTGATGTATCAATACTTAAATCTCTGCCAAGCCCAGGTCACTAAGATTCAATCTAAGATTTTTTTTTTTTCTAGATCTTGAGTTAATTTTTGGATACTGTGTGAGGTAAGAGTAGAGGTTCATTTTTTTTTGCATATGGATACTCAAATTGTTTTGCACAATTTGTTGGGCATGTGTTGAAAAGATTATCCTTTCTCTATTTAATTACCTTGGCACCTTTGCTGAAAAACAACTGACCATGCATACATTGGTTTACTTCTGAATTCTCTATTCTGTTCCATTGATCTATTTGTCTATCTTTATGCTGTTACCACACTGTCTTCACTACTGTAGCTTTATGAAAACATAGTCTTGAAATCAGGTAATGTAAGTTCTCTAACTTTGTTCTTCTTTTTCAGAATTGTTTTGTTATTCTAGGTCCTTTGGATATCCAAATAAGTTTTTTAAATTGGCTTGTCAATTAAAAAAAAAAAAAAGAAAAAAAAAGCCTATTAGGATTTTGATTGGGATTATATTTTATCTAGAGATCAATTTGGAGAGAAATGACAACAATATTGAGTCGTCCAACACAGTATATCTCTCCATTTACTTAGATGTTTTTTATTTTCTCTCAGCAATGTTTAGAAGCATTTTTTGAGAATCTTAGAAATTAGTATAGACACCAAGTCGGCTGATCCATCTCACCTATTCCCTTTCTCTTAGGTCTTCTGGCAGCTCAATACCCCAGCAACAATTTCATAATTCCTTTTAGGTATATATAATCAAAATAGCATGGCCAAAACTGAAAAGAAACTGTCAATAAAAGAGAAACTTAAAGGAGGCTGAAAAGATTAAGGTCTCAGGTGTTGCTTCCAACATTCACTTATATTAATAAATTAAGATCCACATCAGAAAGGGCTGAGATGTTTCAGAGAGCTAAACAGCCACACACTTATTGGGCCAAACCCACATGATTTCATAAGGCTAAAAATCTTACTTATCAGTACAATCAACATGTGAGCATCTTTGTTAAATAACTGTAACATGTGAGATGGTATGGAGCATGAAGAGATTGGTTAGGAAACATCCTTGTCTGGCAGCACTGATAAGCAATCCTCATATGGTCACTGGACACTTACTGTTGGACAGGACTGAGCCCGGTTCCAGATCAAATCAAACTTCTCTTTCTGTAGGTTAGAAAAGAATAAAATTCAAAAACAAGAAAACATAAAAGGCCACAATCACATTTAAATTCACCAAGACTGAACTCTAGAACTAAAATACAACTAAAACAATCCCAAGTTCCATCATTTACAAATCCCTCTTACAACAAAGAGGAAAAAGCAGAGGTATGCTTTCCTGTTCAATATCAGAATTATGTGTGAAGAGTGGACACTGCAAATGCTCTAACTCTTCGGGGGACTCTGCCCAGTGTCAGAGACAACAGGTCACTGAGTTTGTCCAGGGAGAGATAAGAAGGCCTGTTCAAACAATGAGTCAGCATTGGAGACCTAAAGTATCATGAAAAGTGCCGACCCTTCTGAATGTTGGACTCATGAAAGGAAAGGGTATATATGTAAAAGAGGAAGAAAATAAAAGATAGCAATACTCTCACAATAACCAAAAGGTCTGGCTTTATTTTTCCATCTGTAAGTTTTCCTCCTTAAACTTACACGTGTAAGCTCAGTATATATTTGGGTGCTTGATATAAACTTAACCTAAAGCTACTTCCTCTTCAGAGAAGAACAATTAAAGAACTAGCTGATAACCCAGTACATTAAATGCTTTCTTCTGGTAGAAGGCAGCAGGGCATAAACCAGAAGAAGTCAGCAGCATTCCTTTCCAGTCACAGATCTTAATGGTCAAGCAGTGGCCCGTTACTATCTCCAAGAAAACAACTTTGAGAAAGGAAAAAAAAAAAAATGCCACTTGCTAAGGGGAAATGCCAGAAAAAGACTAGGAGGAAGCTCCAAGTCAGCTCAGGTACAGGTCACTCATAGACAGGAAGGGAAGAAAGCTAGGCCAGAGGCCCTGTCCTAAATTCCAACAGCTTGGCTGGAAAACACCAAAAAGAAATAAAAGACACTTGGAAATTGCTCAGCAACATAAACTTACACCATGCTCCCTTGTCAGAGACTTGACTCAAAGAGACATTTCTAAACCAGAAAGATGAAAAACAAAAGCCATAAATATACCATATGGAGCTCCCAATCTCTGGTGCTCAGGGCATAATAAAAACCCTCAGAGCTATAAATGTAAGTTCTCAAGAGGCAATAAACATAGGAAAAGTAAAAGCAACTGCCTGCTAAGGTTAGAGCCCTGACCTTCATGTTATAACACTTTCATTTTCCCCTCCAAACTACTTACAGGAATAACTGCATAGACTGTATCTTTTGCTGCAAAATACTGCTGCCAAATCTGTACAAAAAAGAGAGAGTGTCTGTGACACATCAGTAATCTTTTCAACCTGTACCAAGAAGTGGTGACAGCTTTCATTGCTCAGAGTAATATGCTATTTGATAACAGGGAGGAAATCCCAACGTTAATACTTTTATTACTAGTACATGATTACAAAAAAGATTTAATACCACCGACTCTTCTAGATGATCAAACTGTAACTCTTAATAACAAATTCCTATCAGAGAAACGGATTCTGAGACCTTGTTAATCACTTCTCCCAAGGTGTGCCTTGTGTGTAATAGACAAGCTTTTTTTTTATCATATCTTCTCTCTTCTCTCCCAAAACCCGCACTGTCCGGCCAACTGTGGGCCCTCTCAGAGAGCCAGGATCAGTCATTCGGAACCCAGGGTCTGAAGTCAGGCAGATCTGGATGCAAATCCCAGCTCCTATCATTTGCTGGCTATGCTACTTTGGGAAAACTACTGGAAATCACTAAATTATATCAATATACTCATCAATAAAATAGCAGTAATATTAACCTTAGAGGATTACTGTGAAGACTACTGAAATAATGTTTGTGCTTAGCACAACAGAATTACAATGCAAACCAAAGCCAAGGTGCTCCGAGGGCAAAAAAGATGCACTTAATCCAAGTTAGGGAACAAGTGCCAGAGAAAGGGACACCTGAGCTGTATCCTGAAGAATGATCAGGAGTTAGCCAGGTGAACAGGGAGTCTGGGAAGATAAACAGGTAGGAGAGAAGATAAGAGACACATTCTAAGCAGAGAATGACAAGCAGTAGCAAAGGCATAGAAGTTGGGGAAGGCATCATAGCCAAGGTGACACCTGAGGGAGCTGGTGTTGAAGACTGGGTCACCTTCCTTTAGAGCTGCTCTGCTTTGTCAACATTCCCATGAAAATGGGGGTGGAGGGCGGCAACTGAAGATACTAATCAAAGTGTGATCTCACCAACACAAAGCACAGAAGGACTATTACCTCCTAGGACCTGGGCAAATCACTCTATCAATGCAGTAAGGTTGCTTTTCTTTTTTTTCTTTTTTCTTTTTTTGCATGTCAAAACACTGTCTCCTCATTTTAAGGACAGCATATCCTGCTTATTTTTATTTAATTTATATTAGTAGATAGTTTATGAATCAACACTGAATTTATGAGACTGACAGATGTTCCCTAACATAGTTGACCTTGGTTACTCAAAATTATATTATTGAACACAAATTCGTATCTAAAAATATAGGTCTAAATGATATTTGTCATATGATGATCAGGCCTCCTGGGCCTGGCTTCTCTCTCCCCAAAGGACATGCCTGGTGTCCACTTTCTATTGGCACTTCTTCCCAAAGGCAGTTTGAGGTCTCCTGGAGACTTTGCATTAAGCCTCTATTAACAGAAGTTAGAACTCTGCGCTGTTCTCTTTTTGTTTTTGTGTCTGTCTTTCCACTAGGCTGAAACCCCTTGAGAGTTGGGGATTCTCTCATTTATTTCTATGCCTGGCACAGAGGCTGACATTTAATAACTGTCTGCTGAAATGAATGACACAGTGCTCAAGGACACCCACAGTAATTGGCACAGCTTCCCATAAGGGAATATGATGTAGAGTCAAACAGACAAGGGTTTGAGTCTTAGCTCTGCCACTAAGTTGCTTCATGTCTTTAAGTTACGGTTTCCTCAGCTGTAAATTGGGAATAATAGCACCTACTTTATAAGGGGGTTATGAGAATACAATGAAATAGTGTATATAAAGCACTAAGTACAGTACCTAACACATAGTATACTGCTTTTATTATTATTTTGATTCTCTCAACATACCTAAAATATAATTCATGGAACTATAAGGAATGCCAATAAATAGCTTATTATATTCTAATTAGCGAGAAAAGAATCAGATGTGAAAATGTAAATAGCATTTACAAACGCTTATTCAAGCAATATGGAACGCTTGGTATATGGAATGACCAAACAAGCGGAATAGATCACACGTGCTTTGAAGGAAGGTGTCCAGGAAGCTTCCTGCAGAAGGTCCTAAAATAATGGAGGACTCTGAATGTCAAGCAAAGGAATATGGGAAGTCACTGAATATTTGAGAGCAGGTTACTAACATAATATTTATTTTTACTTATTTATTTAAAAACACAAATATAGCACTTATTCTGTGCCAGGCACTGTTCCAAGTACTTTATAAATATTAACTCGTTTAGTTCCCCAAATAACTCCATGAGGTAAGTACTATTACTATGTCCACTTTACAGATAGGGAATCTGAGGCCCCCAAAAGTGAACTAACTTATCAAAGTCATTCCGCTAGTAAGTGGCAGAGCTAGGACTTAAAACTGGCAGCTTGGTCCTAGAGTCTGTGTTCTTAACCAATACACTATGTGAAGTAGAACTTCAGGAGGATTGAAATGGTGAGGATATGATGCGGGAGAGGGGGTGGGAGAAGTAAGAGCAGGGAAACCTATTTAGAAAGGTAGTCATCCAGGCATAGAGTAGTGATGATTTTAAATAAGATGTGGACAACAGGAATGAAAAAGAAAGGGGAAATGTGAGTTGATTAGATATATAGGCGTGAGACCAAGTTTTTGTATGCACTATTTTTCATGTAATTCATCACTTCTGCTTTCAATGATTGCCTTTCATTTTGGCTAGAAAGAGGTGTCAGGAAATGTATGCTCCTTTCTACTTTCAGATTTGGTTCACAGAGCACACATTTTCATAAAGTATGCCAATTCATTTTCATTCATTACCTGTTTTATTTCTTCTGCAGTTTTGTCTTTCACCATCTCAATGTTAAAGATTGAACTGAGAGTCTGAAAGAGAAAATAAAAGGCAATTAACACCCACAATTAAAAAAATAAAACAGTTTAACTCTATCTGTAAGCCTTGTGGGAAGCAACATGGGAGGACAGTAAAGCAGATCTTCAATAAGTGGAGAATGAGTATAAGAAAACCCACATGCTCAGAAAAGGGAGCCCCCAGGGCAGGTTTCACAGTTCTATTTTCAGGGAATATCTACTGGTACTTCCCAAATGTTTCACGCTCACTAATAAGCGTTGCAGCACTTTGCAGCTCCTAAGAGGAGAAAGTTTGGTTGTTACCTTTAACTGCTATTCTGCCAGAAGTGGCTCCTTATTTGCAAGTTAAATGACAGAGTAAACATGTTTTTATTTGATTCTTTAAGACTACTTCCTGGGACTTCCCTGGCGGTCCAGTAGTTATGACTCCGCATTTCCACTGCAGGGGGCACAGGTTCAATCCGGGCTGGAGAACTAAGATCCTGCATGCTGCGCGGCGTGGCCAAAAAAAAAATCTACTTCCTATACAAAGTAGGAAGTAGTACACTACATTTCCTTCACATTTCCTCTAGCACCCCCAGGACTCACACTATACTAGGAGTCGTATCAAGGTCATAACAAAAATTCGTAGAAATATCTCTCATCTCCACAGTTAGAAAATGACAAAATCACGGAACCACAGTAAATATGTTCAAACTTGCAGCCACTTGTTATAGATGTTCCATATGAATTCATGCTTGGATATTTAATTAGAAACCTACCTTGTCCTTGGTGAATCCTCTGCTCATACGCTGTTTCCCCAATGTGTCTGTCTGAAATATACAATGGGGCAGGATATTAATCTATACTTTACTCTTAAGAAGAAGACCACCCTCCCTAGGTGAGGTGCCCAATACCTCATTTAGTAATGCTGCACCTCAGAACTCACTTCTCTCCACTCTATACAGTAACTGTACACACTGTTCTAAGAGTTACTGTTTGTGAGACAACTTTTCTTTGACTGATTCTGAGATACAGAGATGAGAAGGGAGTTCTTTGTTAGTAAACACCATCTACTGGTACTGAGAGTCCATTCTATCCCTGCCACCATGGATGAGGGAATCCTTCCCAGAACAAGCCTACTTGGGTTTCCTGTGCTCTCCTTCCCAGTGAGCCACAGAGGAGGTAAGAATGGAATGATGTATTTTCCAAGCTGCTTCTTATCTGTGACAGCACTTCTGAAGTCAGGCAACCTCAGCAGACTACTGAGTCTTTTCCAGTACTCCATCTTAGTATTCCCTCCCTCAAATTAGACTCCCCCTCAAAAAAGGCCAAGAACAACTGAAAGTGATTATTTTCTCTCCTAGCCCACTCTCAGATAAAGGCCATGGCCAGGAAATCCAATTTTGAGCTGTTTCTGACAGTAGGGATGTGTTGTTCTGAGTTTTCCATTCAATTTCTATGCCTTTCAGAGAGGAGTGCAATCCACACCTGGGATTCTGAAGCTGAAACATACTTTCTGCATTAAACCCTGTTTTTCATTACTCTGTGCTTTAATGAATCCAAACCTTTCATAAATGATGTCCATAGAACCAGTACCCACAAATTAGACAAAAGCGTGCTGTAGAAGAACCTACTGGATACACCCTATGTGCCCAAAGTCTCAAGAGCAATTAATGAAACATTTAAAGCATGTCTACTGCAGATGCTTTGGAAACCTATGGGGACCTGTTTTTTTGTTATCACAATAATTGACTGGATGTTTTCACCTGCATTTATGGGAGAGGCAGCGGTGCTAAATGAGCTGCAATTTTGCAGATGAGTTCTACATAATGAATTTTCCCTCACCCCACACAACTTTCCAATTCTAGCCAGATCCTCCCTCCTTCCTCCCTCCCTCCTTCCTTTCCTTTCTCTTTCTTTCTCCTTTGTAAAACAGTTTTATTCAATACTGAATTTTTCAGAAATGCAACTACTATGTAACTTAAGAGAAGACTGTACATTGTGGAATCTCATGAGGGTCACTGATAACAACACTGCTTATGGTTTGGGAGTTTTTATAATTACCAACATAACATCCCGTACCAGTCTGCATTTGTTGCTTATGTATTCATGGCGATTTCATACAGAGGTGAAAGAACCTGATGACTGTACTAGGTCTCACGGCATAGTTGTGCCCAAGAACTTACATGCTGAAATCTGTATTTTATTTAAAAAATACTTCCCTTTATTACAGTTAAGGCATTATATTTATTTTTTCCCCCTGAAATTATGTGTGTAGGTGGGTTATATTGTCTACATTTCATTTCAGGGTAGAATTAGAGAGAATTAAATACAATTTATTATAAAAAGGGGATGTTGGGTATCACATGGTAGGGAACCAATGACTCAAAGTAAAGAAAAGTCTTTAGACATGGAGCCATTAGCCATTAGCCTTCCTCTAGCTAGATAAGAAAGACAGTAAGTGAATATTTACCTAAAGTTGCCATAATTTAAATTAAATCTTTACTTATTCTGCTCTTGTCATCATAACGCTGAATTTCTAAGTCTTGTTTCAAAAAGGGGCAAAAAGCTTTCCCAGATAATATTGAAAGTTTATAATACAGTAATATTTCCCATAGCTATTGATTTGTAATATTGACACTATAAATGTTTGCTAAAGGAAATTACATTTGATAAAATATTTGTAGTAGAAAGTTATCTGTTCATATAAAATTGTAAACTACGTTTATCACAGGTTGAATTTGCTCCCCAACCTTGTAATGATTAACCCATTAACTATTCTTATTCTAATTACCTCAACCAGTTATTAAAAGACTGAGTGGATTCTCTTAAAATTTAGGATACACAAGGCAAAAAAAGTTATTTTCCAAGTAAAATAAACATCTCTCCTTTTACAATGTAGAACCCCAATTTTCCACTGTAATTACCTTATTTCAGGCCCATGCAGCCCACACCTGGATATATTCTCCCTGGCTTTGGCCTCTCCCACTCCAATTTGTTTTGTGCACCACCTTAGATTAGTATTTTTCAAATCATAGGTTGTGAAATCAATTTAGTGGACTGTGGCCAAAGTTTTTTAAAAGATGAAAATAATAATAAGAGTGCATTGCATGTATCAATAGTAAAAGTAAGCATTTGCTTCAGTTATAATTATATACATAGATGTGTAATGAATTGCAATGTAAAATATATTTCTTACCGTGGGTCATGGTCAAAAAGTTTGAGAAGCACTGCATTAGATTAATCTTCCTATACAATTGTCCCCTGCTATCAGTCAGGGATTGGTTCCAGGACCCCTGAAGACACCAGAATCTGTAGCTGCTCAAGTCTCTTGTATAAAATGGTGTAGTGTTTGCATATAACCTACACACATCTTCCCATACACTTTAAATCATCTCTAGACTACTTATAATACCTAATACAATGTAAATTCTATGTAGATAGTTGTAAATACAATAAATGCTATGTAAATAGCTACCTGTAAGTGGCAAACTCAAGTGTTGCTTTTTGGAACTTTCTACAGTTTTTTTTCCCCCCTGAATATTTTCTATCAGCTGTTGGCTGAATCCGCAGATGCAAAATCTGTGGATGCAGAACCTGCAGATAGGGAGGGCTGACTATACACAGCTTTCAACATGCTTTTCCCCAGCTCTGATTCTTGTTTAAGGGTAATAAGAGCTAACATGTATTAAGCACTTTTTCCTCCCTGATCCCTACATGTGTGCCTTACCTTGACCACTCGACTATACCCCCTGGGAGCAGAGATTACCCTTTTCATCCCCTTATATCTCCACCATGACTACAGTACCTTGCCAGAAAGAGCAGAATACCATTTATGGATGGAGCTGATCCCATCAATGAGCCCACTCCCAGGATAAGGGTCAGTGGTGGGGATGTAGAGCACTGGTGAGCCAACAACACCCAAAGGGGCAGGTCTTACCTTCTGTTCCACACATTTGATAAAGTCACCTTGCTTGGAGTGCCCCACTGGCTGCTTCCGAAACTCACTGCACTTCTCCAGTCGGGACTCAAAAGCAGTTGGGTCAGACCTGATCAAAGGTAAACCAAAGGATAAACCACCTGGGCCTTCCTGGACATTTTTTTTTTTTAATAAATTTATTTATTTTATTTATTTAATTTTGGCTGTGTTGGGTCTTCGTTGCTGCACGCAGGCTTTCTCTAGTTGTGGTGAGCAGGGGCTACTCTTCATTGTGGTGTGCGGGCTTCTCATTGCGGTGGCTTCTCTTGCTGCAGAGCATGGGCTCTAGGCACACGGGCGTCAGTAGTTTTGGCACGTGGGCTCAGTAGTTGCGGCTCACAGGCTCTAGAGCGCAGGCTCAGTAGTTGTGGCGCATGGGCTTAGTTGCTTCGCAGCATGTGGGATCTTCCTGGACCAGGGCTTGAACCTGTGTCCCCTGCACTGGCAGGCGGATTCTTAACCACTGTGTCACCAGGGAAGCCCACCTTTCTGGATTTTGAAATAACAAAGCACCATGTTCCACTTTCACAGAGAGAGGACACAAGACAGTCAGAGGCTGAAGGATTTGTCTTAATTTAGTTAGGCCTGAGCACAGGCCTACAAATCAAAAAAGTGGAAAAAGAAATCCACTTATTCAACTGTTATTAATCCTCAAGGGGCCTGTGAAACATTTTTCTCCTGCAGGATATTCCCTAGGGTGACACAGGGCTTGCTCCCTCAGGTACTTACACTCTGGGTATTTGGAATTTAAATCCTTAAGATGGGAAAGGTACTTTGTGGTCATCTTGCTGGGTTAGATGAAAGAATCCTCAGGCAGGAATCCCAGGTGTCAAGCTTTTACTGGAACACATCTGATTCTTAGACATCTCCCTTCCCTCCCCGACTAGGCAAATCTCTATTTATTCAGATCCCGGCAATTCAGAGGCTTCAGGCACCCTATTTTGCAGATTTAGCACCTGAGTTCTCCCTGACCCTCTCTCCAAAGAACGTGCTCCAGTTGATGGAACATCAGAATTTGTCCTTTATGTCAAAATGGGGTTGGTCTTCAGGCGTGAAGTCCAGGTTGGGGCTGCCATCTGTTAAGAATGCTTCAGGCTGTGTAGCTGACAATATTTGGCTGTGTACACTTTGGTGAAGATGTCATCCAGGGGCTCCAGCTCCCGGGCCATGAGACCTGTAGCGTCATGGGTGACGTCTGCAGGCTCCAAGGGCATCCTGGTCACCCCTCTGGTCCTTCTTGGTCAAGGCAACGTAGGGCGCTCCTCCTCCATGTAACTCCTTTCTGGAGGTGATGTCGAACACCACTCCCTTCACTGCCACGTACCTGGATAGATCTTCCTCCCTTCTGGAGAAGGCCAGCTCCTCCTCGATGAAGAGCTGCACCAAGGGCCTCACCTGGTAGGGTGTGGCACCTGCCTGGCCAGGGCTGCAAGTACCAGGGCCTAGGTCAGTGTTGCCAGTGAGCAGATGGAGACGGTGAGGGGTGGCCCAGGCAGTGGAGCCCTGTGTACTCTCACCCTGGACATCTTCTATTATTAAAACATTCTGAGTCTAAGTCTACCTCTCTGTATCTTTCACTCCCCCAGGAACAAGAGAAAATGTCTAATTCTTTTTATGAGTACCTGAAAATTGCTCTTATGTCACCTCCTAAGTTTCTCTTCTCTAGGTTGAATTTCTTCAGGTTTTTCAGCCCCTCTTCATATATGTGATTTGTAAATCATTCCTTACTGTGGACCTGCTCTCTGGGCATGTTCGTTTATGCACACTCTAGATACAGTGGGCCTAAAGCTCTCACCAGTGTAGAGTGTGATGCAAAAACCCAGGTACTGGACTGGAGTGGGGTCAGCAGGGCATACAGCCTTGTCTTGTTGTTGGCTCACACTGAACTGGGGTTATAAGTGCTCCAAGAGCCCAGGTTTTAGTGAGTATGCTCCAGCACTAACCAATCGAAGACTATAATTCCTTTTAAAATATCTCACGATAGCCTACGTGTTGGTGTTGGGCCTCACGGCGAAGCTCTGTCTTGCCTCTTTCCTTGACTTGGCCCAGGTTCTACTGATCCTTTTTTGGCCCTGCTTTCACTTCATACCTCCCTTTTCCTCTACCTCATGTTCCTTTCCTTTTTGTAGCCCCAGTTTTCCCTCCCATCTCATTCAACTTCTTCTAGGACTTATTCCTTCCTCTCTCCCTTTCACTCATTCAAAAAACTTGACTTGTTGTCTCTCGCCTGGTGGTTAACCTGCTGGGCTTCAGAGATACAGAAATAAGTAAGAAAGAGTCCCTACCTCAAGGAGCTTACTATCTAGTAGGACAGAAAGACATGTAAATAAGTACATTAGAGTGCTACAGGTATTATGATGAAAATTTGCTCAGATATTCCCAAATGGTTGAGGTGGTTTCAGTCTCTGCTGCTCCCCTTACCTGGAACACCTGCCCCCAACATCAGTCCTTTATTCCTTTGCACTGGGCCATAGAGCTAAAAGGAAGTTTTGGTATTATATAAAGCTAGGGAGACTGGCAGGTACTAGAGCACAAGGGCCTTGCATGGAACACTAAGGATATGGAGTGGCCTTGGAAAGCCACTCTTGAGAAGACAGCAGTAGTATGTGTAAATACTGACACAGGAATGATCTAGTGGGGAAGGAAAGTAAAACCAGTCATTCATTTGTTCATGAATAAGAATGAACAGGAGCTGTGAAGTATTCAGAATATTAGTAGACCACTCTTCTGAGATGCTTGTCTGTGAAAGGGATCAGTGAGAAAAGGCTGAAGGGGAATGTAGGTCAAGAAAAGGTTTTTAAGATGACAAATACTTGAGTATATCTGAATTCTGCTGAAGGAGAGCAAAAATACTCATTCAGTTATTCTGTCATTCTTTCAAAGAAAGATCATTATAGTAGCAGTGACATGGACTGGGGGTAGATGGGTCTAAGACCAGAAGTGAGGAAGACTAGTTAGAGCAGGGGTCCCCAACCCCCGGGCCACGGACCGGTACCAGTCCGTGGCCTGTTAGGAACTGGGTCACACAGCAGGAGGTAAGCAGCGGGCAAGCGAGCGAAGTTTCATCTGTATTTACAGCCACTCTCCATCCCTCGCATTACCGCCTGAGTTCCGCCTCCTGTCAGATCAGCGGCAGCATTAGTCTCATGGGAGCGCGAACCCTACTGTGAACTGCGCATGCGAGGGATCTAGGTTGTGCGCTCCTTATGAGAATCTAATGCCTGATGATCTGAGGTGGAGCTGAGGCGCTGATGCTAGCGCTGGGGAGTGACTGCAAATACAGATTATCATTAGCAGAGAGGTGTGACTGCACAGACACCATAATAAATCAATTGCTTGCAGACTCACGTCAAAACCCTATCAGTGAGTGGCAAGTGAAAACAAGCTCAGGGCTCCCACTGGTTCTGCATTATGGTGAGTTGTATAATTATTTCACTATATATTACAATGTAATAATAATAGAAATAAAGTGCACATTAAATGTAATGTACTTGAATCATCCCGAACCCTATCCCGCCCCCACCTCCTGCAGTCTGTGGAAAAACTGTCTTCCACAAAACCGGCCCCTGGTGTCAAAATGGTTGGGGACCACTGAGTTAGAGGATGACTGCAATATTCTGGGTGAAGATGATAGAGTAAATTAAGGCTGTGGAAGTAGAGATGAGCTAGAACTCCAAGAAGTTACAGTATCAGTCTTAGGTTTCCTTTCCTAAGACAACTGTCTGCCCGCCCTGCCAGATTCTCTCCCAAGTCCCTTCAATTTTCACTTTTGATCTCTTTCAGCTCTTCCCAGTTCAACTCTTTGGACCCTCCACGGCCCCCTTATACCCACCTCAACCTCCTCTAATCTCCAGGTTCTTCTCTCTGGAAGGTGAAGGGTAGTGTTAGGAACCCCGATTCCAAGTCAGACAAATCCCAACCAGCTGTGTGACCTTTGGCAGGCCTCTTACTCTCTCTGATCCTCAGTTTTCTCATCTTAATGAGAGAGTTCAACTGAGAGCCAACTGTAACACTATTAATCTTTGATGCTCTGCTCCCACCCAATCTCCTTTCCTTACAGTCAGGGTCCTCAGCTAGAAGCCTGGGAACCCGAGTCCTAGGACAGGGCTCAGCTGACTCAATAAGTGACCCTGAGCAAGTCAAGTCCCTTCTCTGGAAGGCTCCATTTTCCCATTTCGATAATGAGGACAGGTCTCTCGGAGTTGCCTGCCTCTTAAGGGCTGTCGTAAGAGTCGACCTCAGCGTTTTGAGAACTAAAGCAGACAGAAAGACAACTGGGGCTTCGCAGGGACTCCCGGCTCTCACACTAGCTGTGTGATCTTAGGCAAGTGACCAAGCCTCTCTGAGCCTAGATAACCATCTGTAGAGTGGGGACAGTGCCAGTGGTCCTCTGGCAGGGCTGCTGGAAGGGCTGAGAGCGCCAGATACAGATACACCAGGAGCGCGGGTCGAGCTCCGCCCCTCCTCCCCGCCCGCCGCTGGCCGGGCCCGCACCTGCGCAGCTGCTGGATCTTGTCGCGGTAGCGGTCGTAGAAGGGGTTGGCCTCGATCTCGTTCCCGACACCACTGCCTTCGGCGCCCCCCGCGGGCCGGCCCGAGCCGGGGCGCACCGGGAACACGCGCAGCTGCGCGGGTGACACGAGCCCCAGGCCCAGGGCGCGGCTGCGCACCGCGCACAGGCCGCGGTAGATGCCGGCCACCTGCAGGACGGCCGGGCCCGCGCCACCCGCTGCCGCCACCACAGCAGCCATAACCGCCTCCGCCTCCTCCTCCCCAGGCGCGTCGGCCTCGGCCCGCGGCCCGCGCGCCCACTCCATCGCCCTCCGGGTCCGCCGCGCCCGCGTTCCAGCAGCGAGGTTCCGCGCGCTGAAGGTTCCGGGAGCCGGTGAAGGGCGTGGTGGAAGGCAGGGGGTTCGCCGCTCCTGCCCCGGCCCCCGCCCGCGCCCCGCGAGCTCTGCAGCTCTAGCGCCCCCGCCCAACCTTCTCGCCGAGCCTGCGACCAGCAGCCCTTGCGGGCCAAGTCTCCTCTTGAAAGCTGCTCGGACTTACTGGTCCTCACCGAGCTTGCTCCCTTTTAAATTCTTTAGGCACATGCTGGAGTAGTCATCCTTCAGCATCGAAGGCCCTTTCATCAGCTGTAATCACAGTAGCAGCTTCTCTTTATTGAGCGTTTCTATGTGCAGGACACTATCTGCTTCATACTGTGAGAGGCAGGTTTTATCCCCATTTTACAGACGAGGAAACTGAAGCTGAGAATCATTAAGAGACTTGTCCCAGACTTGTCCAAGGGCTGAATTCTTTTAAAGATGCCAGCTGCCTCCGAAGCCTTTTCTTCCTCTGCTTCCTGACACCCACCTTGAACTCCAGCCAAACTGAACTACGCTTCTTCCCAAAGAGACACCTGGATTTGTCCTTGACAAGTCTTTATACCTGGAATGCTGTCTCTCCACCCAATGCCACCATCTTCTTCACCCCCTGAACCAGGTGTGAGTGAACTCCTGGGGTCAAGGACAGTGACATCAACACCTGGTCTCACCTGCGCCCAGCACAGGGCCAGGCCTGGAGCAGGCCCCCTGTGATGGCACTGATCAGTCTGCCCTCATAAAAGTCCTCCTGTCTGGGTCTTACCTGATAGAAACCCCTCTTGAATGACGGACCTCTCAGGGGCAGGGACAGTGCCTTCAACTCTGCTCAGTCCAGCCTGCACTTTTGGAGATGGGCCTTGGGCCCTGGCCTGTGCTGGGAGTAGTGTGGTGAACCCTGAGATTAGCAAGTCCTTTAAGTGTGCCAGCCTGTACCTGCCTTAGCATCCTTGCACTGGCTGCTCCGTTTGCACGTAGCTATCTCATCATCTAGGGCTCAGTTCACAAGTCAGCACCTCAAAGGGACTTTTCTTGAGGCACCCCCATCACTTTATATTCTTTATCCCACTACCTTACTTTATTTTCTTCAGAGCACTTAAGGCTACCTGAAATTCTTACGTATTTATTTCCTTGTTTACATTAATTCATGGAGCTTACATTCTAGTGGGGTGAGACACAATATGTATACATACCTACATACATACATAAATAATGTTAGGTGATAATACATGTTATGAAAAAAACAAAGCAGGCTAAGAGAGACAGAGATAAGGGGCCAGTTGAGCAGAGACCTGAAGGAAATAAGGCATGGTCTGTGTAGATATCTGGGGGAAGAGCCTTCCAGATGGAATAGCAAGTGCAAAGGCCTTGATGCAGGAGCATGCTTGCCCTGCTTGTGGAACAGCAAGAAGGTTATTGTGCGAAGGAGGCATGGGGAGGGGTAGTTTGATCGCTCAGGGCTTTGTAGGCTTTGGTTAAGGACTTTGGTTTTAAATCTGAGTGAGGGTCCTCCTTGGTGGTGCAGTGGTTAAGAATCTGCCTGCCAATGCAGGGGACACGGGTTCGATCCCTGGTCTGGGAAGATCCCACATGTCGTGGCGCGACTAAGCCTGTGCACCACAACTACTGAGCCTGTGTCTAGAGCCCGTGAGCCACAGCTACTGAAGCCCGCGCGTAGAGCCTGTGCTCCGCAACAACAGAAGCCACTTCAATGAGAAGCCCGGGCACAGCAACAAAGAGTAGCCTCCGCTTGCAGCAACTAGAGAAAGCCTGCACATAGCAACGAAGACCCAACACAGCCAAAAAATAAATAAATTTAAAAAAAAAATTTATAATAAAATAAAAAATATAAAAAAGGCTCATTCTGACTGCTGGTGGAATACAGGGCATGGGGGACAAGGGTGCAAGCTCTCCCAAGGGTGATTAATTTGTCCTAGTTTACCTGGGATTTTCCTGATTTTAGCATCAAAAGTCCTATGTCCTGGAAACTCCCTCAGTCCCAGGCAAGCAGGGATGGTTGATCACTCTAAAGGGAGACCAGGTGAGAGAGGGTGGTACTTGTATTAAAGTGATGGTGATGGAAAAATGGTCAGATTCTGGGTATGTTTTGAAAGCAAAGCCTGAAGATTTTGCTACTGGAGTGAATGTGGGTGTGAGAGAATGAAGGGAGTCAAGGGTGACTGTCAGGTTTTTGGCCTGAACAACTGGAGGGAGAGAGTTGCCACTTACAGAGAGGAGGAGGCTGGAGTAGGTTTTGGAGATGGACCATCAGGAGTTTGGTTTTGGACATGGTAGTTTGAGATAACAGACTGGCAAGGAGGGATGTCAGCCAGGCTTTTGGGAGTATGAGTCTAAAGTCCTGAGGAATGGTCTGGGCTGGAGGTACAACGTTGAGAGTTGACAGTATAGATATGATAGATATGCTATTTAAAGCCATGAGTCTGGGTGAGATCACTGAGGGAATGAATGTGGACAGAGGGCTGAGGACTGAGCCCTAGGGCACCTGACATTAGAGATCAGGGAAAAGAGGAGAAACTAGCAAAGGAGACTGAAAAGCAGAAGCCAGTGAGGTAGAGCCCAGAGTAAGTGGAACCTGGAAAGAAATCTGTGCTCATTAGTGCCCCAAGTCCCATGCTGGGGGCTTAAAGAGGGAAGTACTTAGATGGCGCCCAGAAGCTGAGCTAGGCCTAGTGGTGCAACCTTCAGGGAGGCTGACGTGGGTTTAGTTAGGGGAGGGCTTTCTAACTGAGCTGCCCATAAATGGATCAAGCTGCTTCAGGAGGTGTGGGCAAGTCCCTGACCCAAGCAATTCCCCAGGGATTAGCGCTGGGTAGGGGAGATCTGCCTCTAGGGCTCAGTCATGTGCTGGGAGTTGGACTAGACAACTCTCAAAGTGCCTTCAAACTGGAGACGGTGTGATTCTAGGAAGCCAACTGAAAGAACTTTGTCACAGAGTAGGGGGTGTTGAGCTGAGCCTTGAAGGATAAGTAGGTGTTCAGTGGGAGGAGAGTGGGGAGGGGCACTCCTAGGTGGAGAAGCAGTGTGAGCAAAGCTCCAGAGATATGAATAAGCAGGGTCTGTTAAGCAGGGTCTGGTCAGAAGGGAAAGGTGTGTGAAGGATGGGGAGGAAGGTGAAGCTGAAAAGACATGTAGGGCCAGATGGTGGGGAGCTCCCATAGGGCCTGATGCCCCGGAAGCACTTGCCAATACTTGTTGAAGGAAGGTAATGAAACAGAAACAAAAGAGAAATTGTAAGAGCCAAGGAAGGAGGTGTTGACCACATAGCTCCCTTGAGCGGGTTGTCTCCTGACAAGTCAGTCATAGCTGACTTGACGGCAGGGCTGCCCACTGCTCTGGGTGCTCCCTGCCCAGGGATCCATCAACTGTTCCTTAAAGCCTAGGGACAAAATAAGCCCCCGAGGAATCTAGGGCCCTTCCCTGGGGGCTGCTCTGTGGGTCAGAGGTAGGGGGCCGACAATTCAGAGGGTGGGTCAGTCCCTGGTAGAAGCAGTAGAGATGCACTATGCCTAGGAAACACCACTGGTAGAGTCTGTTCCTTCCATTAGACTTCACAAGCGTTGCCCTTGGATGCTCAGTGTTCAGAACTCGGTGACCCACCTTTAGGGAACAGTGGGGTCTGGGCATTCTGGGGACTCCTATTGGCTAGACAGATGGGTAGGTGAGCTCCCTCTCCCCAGAGCCATCGGCCAGCTAGGTACCAAGGTTTGACCTTATGGATTCCCAAAGGGAGGATCTCAGCCTCCCTGGAGGTAAATGTGCTCCCTCCCCAAATCCCTGCCCCTTGCTTTATGACCTAGGCTTGGGGGCACTCAGGGAAGACCTTTTGCATGGATGGGGGTGATGGCTGCCTGCGTGGAAGCATGCTTAGGACAGGGTTTCCTCTAGAAAACTATGCATTTCTTGAGGGCATAGACCATGTCTCTCTGCCGGCCCAGGGGGGTACCACAAATACCCCAGGGCATCACAGCTGAATGGTTAGGGGTGTGGTGGAATGGGATTGGACATTGGTGTCCCGTCGACTGGTAAACTTTTACTTTCTTGATGGGCTTTGCCTTTAGTGAGACTTCTCGTTCTGATGGATTGGATGGGGCCAGGGTTGGGAACCAGAGGCTTGAGTAAGCCTGGGCAGGTCGTGCCCCTCTAGACCTAGCTTCCCTTATCTGTGAAGAGCGAAAGGTGGCCTCTTAACCTCCCTGGAAATCCTGCTTTGACTGAATAAAAGAATGATGAGGCCAGTCAATGAGGAGAAAATCAAGGAATGCAGAGAGTGGTTAAGTGGAGGGAACGATTGGTGAAAGGGCTGAGGAGAGGAATGAGAAACAGCTGAGACCCCAAGCTACGGCTATCAGCCAGCTTGCTTTTTTTCTTATTGCCTTCCTTAGTGTGGGTGTCACTGTACTTTGGATTCCTGGGGCTGTGTTCTGTGATAACTGGCGGCTGCATTCTCTTTCTGCACTGGAGGAAGAACCTGCGGCGGGAAGAGCGTGCCCAGGAGTGGATGGAGGTGATGCGAGCAGCCACATTTACCTACAGCCCGCTGTTGTACTGGATTAACAAGCGACGGCACTATGGCATGAACGCAGCCATCAACACGGGCCCTCCCCCTGATGCCACCAAGACCGAGACTGACACCCAGAATTCAGATCACCCGTGGGAGTTGGACGTCCCTGAGAGCAGGAGCTATGCTACTCAAGACAGCAGCCCCAAGGTGGAGGCCCCCAGCCCCCTGCAACGTGCAGTGCAGCTGATCCCACAGCAGCCCCTACCTTCCCCGGTGCTGCGGCCCCAGGCCAGCCCCCCACTCCCGATTCCCATTTTTCAGGAGGCGCCCTTTGCCCTCTCGCTGTGTAACCTACCCCCGATGCTGAACCACTCAGTCTCCTACCCTTTGGCCACCTGTCCTGAAAGGAACGTCCACTTCCATTCCCTCCCCACACTGGCCCAGAGGGACCACTGCTTAAATGCCAAGCTGTCTGCTTCAGAATTGTAGCCTCCTCTCACTGAGGATGGGAGCTGGAGGTAGCGGGGCAGTGCAGGAAATGGAGCTGACCTCAGGGAGGTGGTACTGACACAGAGGCCAGGGCCCATCTAGATGCCGCATAATCAAAGATTTAAAAAAGTACAAGGCTCCCTTGTGTCTCATTTGCTGTTAGGAGGGAAAATGTCTGAGGGGGGCACTTTGCAAACCAAGCTGAAGGTCAGAGTCTCACCAATACCAATGGGAACTGAGGGTTGGCTGTGGGGAGACACGCTGAACCAGTACTTGTGATGGGCTCAACATCCCTCTATCCAGTATTTAAGAACAAAACCGTATGCCAGACCCTGGGCTACGTACCCAAAGGCACTGCCATTCTGTGGGACATTAAGCACAGTTGCGACAAGAGTGACAGCCACTGAGGATGCATGAGTGATGGTGATTGGAAGTGGCCAAAACAAGTCAGTATTAAACCCATGAGCCACACTGCACTGCTGCTGGAACTGCATTCTTTGTTAACATCTAAGATGTATTGCGTTCTTGTGTGGTTGTCTACATTATTTCTAATACAAGAACACTGCCAAACAGATATCACAATCCCTCTTACAGATGAAGTTTCCAAGGGCATTTGCCGTATCACTTTTTTTTTTTTTTTTTTTTGCCGTATCATTTTTATGTTGCAGAGCAAGGTCTCAAATTTATGTCTGTCTAGCATCAAATTTCCTGATCTTCCCACCATATACCATGGTGTCCATTCCCTAATGATGTCTTGTTTGAAGACACTTGGAAAATGATTTATTGTGTGTGTGGGGTGTAATTAACTTGGTTCAAGGATTGGCTTGGGGGAAGGGCTGGTCAATGAACCTCCTAAAAAATGTATTTTGTTTTTTCTTTAATCTTTCTCAAAGGGATTCATGGCCTCTCCCAAAGTTAAGATCCACTGTGTGCAAATATTAATTTTTGTACCTTCTGGAAACTATTCTAAAAGGAGAGACAAAGAGAATACTGGCTATTTGGTCCCAGTTCAAAGATAAGAAAACCCAGCTCTGCTCCAGGATATAAAATTTTCCCTTTCACTTTGGAAATGAGAAAATCATCTTACCATATCTGTAAATGAGCTAAGCTTTTTTCCTCCTGAGAGGAAAGGCCACCCAGATGGTGTGTGTGTGTGAGTATGTGTGCAATCTCAGAATCTAGCGGTCATGTAGAGCTATTAAAAATTTTTTTTTCCTGTGTGTGAAAAAAGCCCAGCCCCTCCCTATATGACCCCTTATCTTGAAATGGGTTTCAAGCCTTTTTCCTTCTTTTTTTCCAAAGACATTGGAATATTTCTTGTAAACATGCTCTTACATTGAATCTCAAAATAAAAAACAGGCGTAAGTGGAACTTCTCTGGTTGATACAGAGGCAGGGGCTCACTCTTCCCTCATCCTGCTCCCTTCCCACCCTGCACATGCCAAAACAGCCTTCATTTCTTCAGGCCAAATTGGGCGGGTCTTCAGGCAGATTCTTCAACGTTACTTTCTGTCCACCATCTGTTAGGCTTTGCATTCAAAAGGAGGAAGGAGTCCATAAAAATAGGGATCAAAGCAGATTTTTTTCTTAGTAATTGGGGGGATGGCGGGGCGAGCCTTTAATCACAGACACAGTGAGAGAAAAAAGAAATGTTTTATTTAAATTAAAATTGTTTTATTACTGATATTAAATTAGCAAAGCCCAAATCAAGTGATGGAAATCTTGAATTCCCTCCCTAAACAGAACCAAAATTGCTTAAACATTACCAAAATAGCTCCACTTAAGCAAAGTAGATTTACATTTCTTAATATGAGAAAAAAACAAGGTAGGTTAGGTTCGTATAACAAACAGTACACGCTCTATAAAGTCCTAGGAATACCCAGATGTATTCTGGTTTGGATATGAAAGAGGGGACCATATCAAACTGGCATTGGTAAGCAAGCCAATGAGGTGTAGCAAACAAAAGCTGTTACTAAAAACAACTCAACAGCAGGCCATATGAGTATGAGCCCATCACAGTCAAAATCTTCAACTGTGACCGGCAAGACCAACATGGGGGGGCGCAGGGGTGCACAGATGTGGTTACGTCCAGTGATATAACGTGAGGGGGAACGCCAAAGGAAGGGAAAGCAACCAGCAGCAGGTGAAGGGTGTCCACTCTTCAGCTGTGCTGTATCAGACACAATCCTAAGAGCCAGGCCCTTCTCGGCCTTTAAGACGACACTACAGTCATCCCTAAGCCAGGTTCTCTCTTCTTTTGGTTCTTCTCTTCCTATAATACATTGCCTCTCTGATTTATGGGGGAGGCTCTCTAGGTAAACATTATACCAGATAGAAGGCAAAAGAAAAACAGGACCAAGAAGACATGCTTTGGGTAACTCAGGAAAGCAGCAGGAGGAGCTGCCGGAGTGAAAAGGTAAAAGCATTTGAAACGAAAACCAAAACCAAACTCACTACTACTACCTAGCCTTCCTCTCAGGGCTGAGGTGTGGCAGGTGAGGCTTGATTACAGATCGACACAAGTCATAGGTTGGATAAGTTAAGACAACTTTCAAATAAAAATCCCAAATTAATACTGAATGATATACGCTTATGAGAATTCTTTTTTTAAGCCAATGAACATGCTCAACTTAGAACAAAGGAGTTCAAGATGTCCTAGTTCTGCCTGGGAGATATGGCACTTTCCCAGGCGGTGTGGCAAGGGTACTCACAGGTCTGAGGGTGCAGCAGGAACACCTCTGCCAAATCTGGTGGGGAGAGGATGGAACCATCCAGCTGGCTCAGGGATGATGGTAGGTGGCGGACAAGCTTCAGGTGGGAAGAATGGAGGCTAAACTAAAAAGCACAGCTGATGCAAAAGAAAAGTATATACGAAGAGTTAAGGTGTCCTCAAAGTATTTGCCTATGAATAAGAATTTGAAACTAAAAAGGACAAGTTACATTACCCTCAAGTATACTTCATATAAATCAGTTCTCAAAAAAATACCTTCCAGGTACGGACATACTATTTATGGTACAGTACATATAAATATAGCAGTATAATTCAATTTATTGCTAGAATTTTATTTGGTTGTTACAAAATCTGCAAGGGTATATATATTAAAAAGGGGGGGCATGAAAGGCAGCCAGAAGAGTAGGTTATCTTCAAGTTACCTAAAGTGCCAGGCTAATTTTATACTATATTTAAACCTTTCCAAGAAAGTAAAATAGCATAGGTAGGCAAAGGAATTGTTTGAGAGAGAGAAATAGAGCGAGAAGCATAAGCCATAATGAGGTAAGCAGACACATTCATGGGAAAAGACTTCATCCCACTTTAACTAAATTTTAATATCTCTAGGAAAAAAAACCAAGGTTAGCCAACACTGAGCTGAACATCATATAAAGAAAAAAACATCCCTTAAATATTTAAGGGTGCTCCACTGCATCCATGGCTAACAGGGCAACTTGGACAAAGTTAAAATGGAAACAAGGTTTACTAAAGAAGTCTGAAAGCTTCTCTAGTTTCTCCCTGACTTGGCCTACAGCACAGTTAAGTTTTGCAGAGTTTTCCTTTTGTGTTGCCTGAAGATTGCTTCTAAGGTCAACACAGCACACACAGAGGTGACATGGAGGAATAATTCCTTCCAGTTCAGGGACCTTTAGTAGCAGGGCTACAGAAGTATTTAATGGGAGAAGTACTGCACTTGCTTGTATTAGATTTGCTGCCATCACGTGAAGCCCCCCGCCCTAGGCCTGCCTGCCATGTTTGGCATCCTCCGGACAGAAAGCCTCTAGCTATTTCTGAGCTGTAATTGTAAGGAAACCTAATATGATTTCAGGTGTTTCATTTCACAACCTTTTTGGCCTTAGTCAGCCCACAGAAGGACATATTAGGTTCTTGGTTAGGCCCCAGGTAAAATCTCAATAAGTTTCCTGGATCAAAATTAGAGGCAGAGCTTTCCTCTATAGTTCCTGAGTAGCCAGGCTGAGACAGTGGCCGAGGGACTGCAGCCCTGCCATTCAGAATGGAGACAGTATCAGAGGTGAAAGTCAGTTACGGCTTAAAGGTAGACTTGAGTGGATGCGTGGGGGAAGATAATCTAGTTCACTCAGGGAGGAAATGTAGCTCCCACTGGATAACTTTTTATGCTCATAAACCCTGAAACAGGATTAAAAGAGAGAAAATCCCCAACAAGACTTCTCTGGTTCACAGGTTGGGAGGAGCTGAGAGGATAGACCGAAGAGCCAGAATCCTGAGCCTGGAGGCAGCACCGTACCCACAGTGTCCACTCCCTAAATCTACTCCCCCAGCACCAGGCCAAACCCCATGGCAGCACCCAAAGAGGATGTCTTAAGGAGATGGGGACACAGCTTCAAGCTGCTACCAGATCAGATTAGCAATTTTTAACAGCAAGTCATTTGTTCACGTCCTGTTTCAAACCATTCTTCCTACTTCCCACAAAATATGCACAACTCTTTCTTTCATTTTAAATATTTACAAACAGAAAAGGTCTATCTGTTAAAGGAAAGACATTTTCTGAGTCTGTATAAAGTGCAGCTAATTTAAGGCAAATTTATGCGAAATATAAAAGGTGGCTTATTCTCTCTATATACACATTTTCCAGTTTTAAAAGATAAGGTCTCCTCCCCTCAAAAAAAAAGGAAAGAGAAAAAAAGAGGGCTTGACTTTTTTTCTGGCAATTTTAAAATTAAGATCCTACTGGTTTAAGGAAATCATAGATTTCTGAGTATCCTATTATAAGTAAAATGGTCTTTTTTAAAAAAATAACTTTTACATAGCTTTTTCAAACAAGTTAAAAGGTGGCAATGTGTCTGCTACTGTAGTTTGGAGGACTGGAGGATTGATGGGTAGGTAGAAGGGTTGTTTTTGTTAGCTGAGTAGATATTAGGTAGTCCAGGGCATACATCCATTTCTAAAATAAGCGTGATGAGGCTAGACACCTAAAGCTACTCTTAGCTCCACGAATGAGTATCTTCCATCTCCATCAGAATCAAACTCCCTCAAACGCTCTGGTTCTGGCACAGCAGAATGTAAGGAGTCCCAGATTTCCTGGTAGGTCAGCTTCCCATCCACATCCTGCCCAGTCTTACGGAATAAATCCTGAAGATCTGTTAAAAAGGAATTACAAAAAAATGTGTATGTCTATACGTATAAGTAAATTTAGTTAACAGTTTAAAAAGTAGTCTCAACAGAATTTAAAGCACTGAAAGAAAAGCTACTTTGCAGACTTTGTTCCCAAAAGGTAAAGTTTAAGATCTCACTAAATCTGAAAGACTAATTCTTGATCCTTTAAGAATGAGAGGAACACTGTAGGGCACTATCGTCCCAAAATAGAATCAGTGACAGATAATCACAGGAGAAGTGAATGGACTGGCTTTCTCTCTGTTCAGGGCCGTTCTTTTAGATTTTCCAGATTTTATTCTTATGTTGAAGGGGTAGAAAGGACTGTAGAAGCCTAAAGAGCTAACTGATAGGAGCTCTGATAGCCTATAAAACAGACTACGTACGGCATATTGTCAGTTCAACAGTTACTATATAACCCAGCAATTCCATTCCTAGGGTATGTACTCAAGAGAAATGAAAACATGTTGTCTACACAAAAAGTTGTATACATATGTTCATAGCTTCATTGTTCCTAATAGTCAAAAAGTGGAAACAACCCAAATGTCCATCAACTAATGAAAGGATAAACAAAATGCAGTATATCCGTAGGATGGACTATTATTCAGTCATAAAAAGGAATGAAATATTGCTGCACGCCACAACATGCATGCCAACCTTGAAAACATTATGCTAAGTGAAAGGAGCATATTGAAAGAAAGAAGCATACATAAGACCACGTATTATGATTCCACTTATATGAAACACCCAGAATAGGCAAATCCAAAGAGACAGTGGTTGAGAGATTAGTGGTTTCCAGGGGTGGGGGCAGGGGGATAACAGGGTGTAACTGTTCTCTCTTGGAGACTGACCCCCTCCCCGACCCAAGAGAGGGCCCTATAATAAATACCTAGGAGGGCCGATTGTTTACACAACGTCTAAAAAGGGCTTGAATGTGTCCTCACTGAATGATTTAGTGGATTCAGTCTCTAATACCAGAGGACAGTACTATCAAGCAATTTTGTAGACAAGCTTTTGGGTAAGTCCCTACTTTTAGTCCTAAGAGAGCCCCAACAAAGCAGCTAAATAAAGTCTCAAAAGCTCTCCGAAAAGCCAGAAAAGCAGTGAGACACTTGTTCCCAATGCCTGCCACCAAGTGGCTAGCTGGAAAATGTTTGCGTGTGTGTACATGGGGCATGAGTTTATAGAGCATGCTATGTACTCTACAGCAGTATTCAAATAAAAATCTGATTGGTGCCTCAGGTCATTTATAAAATGTAGTCATTCAAAAGTGTGTAAGGTCTACGTTAGGGATTAAAGTATAAATGTTAAATTGGCTATTTCTTAATCTGCTCTAACAGTCTTTCCTTCTTTTATTCTCATCAATTCTTGATGTAATAATGAAGAGTAGGAGGAGGCAACTTGTGTTGCCAATAAACACAACTGAACACTCTCTTGTCTCTCCAGAAAACAGAAAAAAAAAATTGGGGACAGGGAAAAAAGTAATTGCATTTAAATGACAATATAAATTTAAGCCTTCTATGCTTTAAAAGCATTAATTGTAGCCTGTAGACAACTCATTCACTTAACAAATATTCACATGTACCAAGCACTAGACTAGGGGCTGGGAGTGAAGTTAAATGTTATAGGTCCCCAGGAAATTACAACGGAGTGACACGTGCAAATGTAAGATATTATGAGTGCATACACAGGAGGAGCCTAATCCAGTCCTGGGAGGTAAGAAAATGTTTCCTGGTGGAAAGGTATCTAAACTGAGGTGAAGAGCCAGGCAGAGATAGGGTGACAGGAATGGGTGATTTTTCAGGCAGTTAGCAAGTGCAAAAACAGGAGACCAAACACCACGAAGAGGGATGGAACACACACTGTTGGAAGCAAGGCAAGCACATTTCTCTGTGAATCATATCCTTCCTACTAAAGTTTTTCTTGCTGATTTTCAGCCAAAGGACCCCTCATTTTCGGAGGGCTCTGACAAATAGGGTCAACTTTTACTTTATTTTGCTAATCTCACAGTATTGTGTTTGCTTGCTTGTCTTCTCCACTAGACTGTTATATCCATGAAGAAAGTGAGAATGATTCTTATACTGTATTCTTACTGCTTACACTGGGTCCAACTAGGCACTCATTGAATGAATGAAGAAGACTCTAAAATACATTCATAGAGAGATAATATAGTGCAGTGTGGTTAAGAGTGCAAACTTCAGCGTCAAACTGCCTTGGTGTGAATTTTGCCTCAACCAATTATTTGCTATGTGGACTTAGGTAGTTTCCCTATCAGTAAAATGGGTACAATACATGAATGTTGACAGTCCCAGGTTTGTTATCAGGATTATATGATATAATGCATATCAAGTATCTGGCCTATAGGAAGTGCTCAATCAATGTTAGATATCATTCTTTATCTTACAAGTTAAAAAAGTCAGAAAGTTATAACTTTGAGCATTTCCTCTATCACTCCATAATATAAAAATTTACCTTCGATGCTAGAAATTCCTGGTAGGGAGACAGGCCTTAGCTGGGCGGCTTTCTCAATCTGGCCTCCAAGAGACCGTGGGAATTTTGGCAATGCTGATGGCTTTGATGTGAAACTCTGAACTTGCTCTGTAACAAACAATACAGTTTTAGTATTACTAATGTGACACCAAGTTAAACCAGTATTGAAGGTCCTAACCTTTTAGGACAAATTCATATGTACTTAATTTAAGAGAAACAGCTGAGAATTAAGTAGCATAGTGACTACATGAAGTTAAAGATACGAATTGAGATGTTTTGTGGATAAGTGAAGATCAATCAATATTATGTAACATTAAGGTTTGAAGCCGTGGTCCCACTGGATGCTCTTATAGTACAAGTTAGCATTCCACACGTTTAGAGGTTGAGAGTTCAAGCTGCAAGTGAGAAAAGCATTGCGTATTTGACATCCTAGGAGCTGTGCTATGAGCCCGATCTGGGGGTATGTGCCACCAGACCAGCTGGTGCTGAAAGAGTGCTAACATACGATTATGTAGCACAGTGTTAGGGCAAGGCCTCCCACTGTACTTTGTCTCTCACTTAAAAGAGAATAAGAGAAGTTGTATTGCTTTCCCCAAAATGAAAAATACTTGTGGGAGGGTAGGGGTCAAAACCAACATAATCTAATGCCGTGGTTACATCCTCATAGAGCAGCACCAGCAGAGGTTGATGCACCTGCTAATATCGATTAGGTTATGTCCCTGACTAAAGCCAAAGGCCCTTCCAACCCAATGATCCCATTGTTATTTGTTAATGGTTTTTCAGAAGGACTAATATTTAAGTAAATTTTTATGCATTTACAGAAATGAAGACTCCCGTAAACAACATTTAGGGCTGGTTTAATACATGCTACGACAGTAATGTTTTTGCCTATAATTGGATGCAGACAGCATGGAGAAGTCTATTTCCAGCTAAACATTACCCATTTTTCCCTTAATAGACTGGAGTACAAATCATGTGCAAAATGGGCTTTTTCTAAATGAAAGCAAAGTTTAGCAGCTTCACCTCGGTGCGCTCAGGCATCATTCACTCAGTGCCATCAGTCCTGCTGGAACACCTTTCCCCACTCTCTGTGTGGGAGGCGAGCTGCCCAAGCCTGCGTGAAATATTCAGAAGCCAACCCTGAATATCTCACCTTCATCGGCAGTCTCTGGAGGCCTGCTGCTCTCAGGTTTGCTTGTGAGAGCACTGATCAGCTGCAGTTTCTCTCTGAGCTTGTATACCTGAGAATCTGAACTATCTTCTTTCTGTCCAAAACAAAGATCACAGAAGGTTTAAGGCGGAAGGAAGACCTCATCTGATTCTTCATGATATACCCAAAGCCTATTTAGCCTGTATTGCTTGACCCCAAGTAGGCTTCCTCTGAAGGCAATGAAGGAATGAATCAACAATTAGAGATATCTTCAGTACTCAGCGTTGATCAGGGCCTGGCTGGATTTGAGCCTAGACCATCAAGGGAACATTATGCTACAGATGATCTGATTCACTGCGTGCATTTGGCGGACGGGGAAGGCAAGCATGTGTCAGCAGTAAAGGAAACATACACTTGCTCAGGTGCTGTTGTGATACCCATTTCCTAAATGGATAGGATATTGTTTTCTAGGTACTATTTCACACTAACTAAATAATTTTCCTGAATAGCTTACTTCACCCTGTGACTAGATCACTTTAGGCAGAGTTTTATGCTCTTATCACCTTAAAAAAAAAAAAAAGCAACCAAACCACAAATATTCCCCCTGACCTTCCTTCTCTGCCACCATGGTAATGATTCAACTGGTGGCAGGAACTGTTAGGAACATAAGGGAGCTATAATATTTCTTTTTTTTTTTTTTTACTGTTCTTCATTCATTTATTTATTTTTTAACATCTTTATTGGAATATAATTGCTTTACAATGGTGTGTTAGTTTCTGCTTTATAACAAAGTGAATCCGCTATACATATACATATATCCCCATATCTCTTCCCTCTTGCATCTCCCTCCCTCCCACCCTCCCTATCCCACCCTTCTAGGTGGTCACAAAGCACCAAGCTGATCAGGGAGCTATAATATTTCTAATTCGAGGCCTTACTTGTATCTTTAAAAAAATTTTTTTCCCCTACCCTGCCTCATTCCCAGATGATATAGTGGCATATAAAAAATACAATTAATTATAAAAAGAGAGAAGTCTGGTTTCTGTGAGGTCAGTTTCTAACTGCGTAGGCTAGCGTGAAAGGTCTTGAGCCCATGTTTAGTTAGAATATCGACCATTACACATTTCTTTTATTCAATATATATTTACTTAGTTCTCTCTTATCCTTAGTCTACCCTAATAGTTACTGTACAGTAGATCACTCTTAGTTTATTTAGGGAGCCAAAATATGGATGTATATAGCTAAAACTAGGTACTAAATGCTTGAATAATTTATGGCAAGGAGAAATTACATTTCTTTTGGACACTTAGATGAGGTAGGACAAAGGGACTAATACAATGGGGTAACAGTTAAAAACACAAAGTGTCAGAAAGTAAAGCCAAAAAATTCAGGCAAAAATGTGTACTAGCTCTATTTTATTCTGATATTTACTGTCAAAATCTGAACTGTTGCTGAAATCACGACTATTTTCCAATAATAACCACCCGTTACTTTTTTCATGCTTGAACATTTTTATCTGGATATTAAATTTTTCTTGTCATTCTCTAGGTGAAGATAAATTTTTTTTTGGGTAGCAGCAGTTAGAAAACTCAACAAAAGCCTAGCTTATAAAGCACTGAAATCTTAATATATGTGATTTTTATCCAGACAATACAAAACTGTTAAGGAAGAACAAGTCTAGATGCAAAGCATTACATTGAAAACTGCCTGACATATGGTTCATTTCCAAGTTCATTTCCTGTGAACCCCATCCTTGAGCTCATCGAATGCAATGTGCATCTGAAATGATATTTTAGTCACTCAGTCACAATCTTTCTGGCTTTTCCTTTATTTTAGCCCAGATCTTATAATATTAAACAGTACTCTAATCACAGAGAATGCTGAAAACAAACTTTCTTTCCTGGGATAACAAAGCACATCACAGACTACTTGTCTTATCTTGACAATATGTCTGGGAAGATCAAAAAAAGGGAAGGTACAAGGTGAAGGGAACTGGCTGAAGCTTAAAGGGACTATGTATGTACTGAGACTGCAATCTTTCTTTTCCCCCTTCCACCCCCCAAGAGTCTGTAATTTTAAAAATAAGAAATAATTTTTAGTTTAGACACCATTTTTAGATTATCTATGCCTCTCATCATTAGTACAGATAACTTACTGTCTTAGCTTAAAAGTCACTTCCTTAGGGAAGCCTTCCTGTTCTCTGTTAGCACTGTTATACCCTATACCTTTCCTTTGTAGCACTTATCATACTCGTGATTATCTGCTCAATTATGTGTTAATGATCTTCTGGCTGATGGACTTTGAGCTCCACCAGAATAGGTGTCACGTGTCTACCCTGCTCACTGTGGTCACACCAGCTCCTAGCAAAAAGCTGGGCAAGGGGCAGGTTCCTGATAAAGTATTTGCTTATTTACTAATATACTAATTTACTAATTACTCTGTCTTGAAGTTTCAAAAAAAGACCAAAGTGCTCCCTTTGAGAAAGAAGCAGGTGCTCATGCATTTATTCTTACTTCAGAGAAAGCCTCCTGTTATTTACCTTTATGCTCTGGGATTTTACTGACTCTGTTCTGTTGGTCACTTGATGCAAAGACTCTCTCTTCAGAGTGGCAGCTCTATCATTCATCTTAAAGGGTAAAAGGAACAAAACAAGAGAAGATTAAAGGAAAACATTAAAACTTAAACAACATCCAGCATTTTAAAAACAAACTGGCCAAACTTATTTAAAGGGTCTCGATATACAACTGATTCACTATGCTGTACACCTGAAACTAACACAACGTTGTAAATCGACTATACTCCAATAAAAATTAAAAAAAGTAAATATATAAAGGGTCTCAGAACACTTTCAACAGAAAACCAGCAGGAGAATGAGAGGAGAGAGGGAGAAAGGCCTCAGAGAGACAAAGCTGAAACTGGTGCTTCTAGTTTCCGTCACAAACTTTAAAACTTTGAAGTATAAAAGGCGAGAGGACTTCTACCCAAAACCATGCTGGGTATGATGCTGCTGGAAGAAACAGCAGGACAGATGGCACTATTAGCAATTTCCTCTTCTGGAAAAAAATAGGGTGAGGAGGGGAGGGACAGTATGGAGAGTTTTGAGGCTGGTGAGTTTTCACTATAAGCCTTGAAAACCAACCTTCAAGACCTAATACTCATCAAATCATCCAAAATTCCTAGCCTCTACCGTACTCAGTTTAGCTAAGTTCAAAAAGGCTTTTAAAAATAAGGCTCCTTTAATCTTCACAGCTTTGTAGTAAATTACACACCCCTGTAAAGGAGGAAGAGGAGCAGGTCCTCTTACTCTACCCTCAAAGCCAAGGCCGGGCAACTTGCCAGGGCTCCACTGTAGCAGAGCCAGTTCAAAGGCTGCTTCCGATGTGCCAGAGTTTGACTTTACTTGTAGGCTTGCTTCCAGCTTTGGTAGTTACTTGATTTACACAATTTATAAATTTATACAATTTATACAGTTACTTGACTTATACAATTTATACAATTTCCTGTATTTGGTTTCCATTTCTATATGCCTATGTCTTTGCTGTATGAAATCTTTAAGAGTGGGGCTTGCAGCTGTTAAAAAATAACCCACGTGGATTCCAGAACAATGTATATGTGAAAGGTGATTAAAAAAAACAACCACCACATCTTATTTGCAATAACATGAAAACCAGTAAACCATACGGTCTGTCAGCATCAGTGACTTAGTACGTCATTCAGGTTCCTCTTATGTAAAATGAGATAGACTCAATGATCTCTTAAGGGGAGGAGCTGGTCTGACTGATTTGTCTTAAATAGCTTTCCTGACATTATCTGCAAGGGGATCCCCCTCATATGCCCATGAAACAGGACAAGTCTGAAAGCCGAGTCTGGGCTTAAAGAAATGACAAAAGATTCTCTAGTTATTGTCACTGTCATTGTTCCCACCCTTAATAAATTAAAAAAGTAAAGATCAAGAAGAACTCCCTTGGAAATATGTGCCAGAGCTTCCCTACCAGATGAGTCACTGGTAACATAAAAGGAAGCTTGTCGTCTCTGCCAACTACTTGTGGTGAGGCCTTGGCAAGCAACTGAACCTCTCTACATCTCCCTTCCAAATCAGGACTGACATCGTCTGTGCCATTCACATCACAGAGCTAGTGTAAGGATTAAAGGAGACAAGGATTAAGCATAACACAAACGTGGACCCTCTCAAGTACCCTAGAAGTCGTGGTCTGAAAAGGTTGTGGAATGTCATCCGTGTACAGACAAAACACACTGCAACACAGAACATGTCACAAAAGACATGAAGAGGCTTACCATGCTGAAGGACAGGTTCGCTCGCTTTTCTACCTTGCTCATAGCAACCAGATCTCTTTCTATCAAGTTGACTCTCTGGGTAAGATTACTGACTGTCTCATTCATCCCCTCGAGTTTAAGATCATTCTCTCTCTGGTACCCCACTAGGGCACTGTTTACTTCCTCTAAAAAGTTGTGGAGGTACAGGATATCCTGGAGTGGAAATAAATCAAGTTGTGGAATCCAGCTAAAGACATGTACTAGACAAGCAGGCCAGCAGCACTGAACAACCATTACTATGTCAACTTATTGAAGTAAACTCCTTTTCCTGCTCTTGACCATTGATCGTCAGTCTCCGTTTTGTCCCTCCACTCTGAACTGCTCCCAGTTTACTCCCTCTGGAACTGTCTGACCTCAGTTAGACAGGAGGGGGAAAGAGGGAAGAGACTACCAACATGATTCACTCTCTGGTCCCAGAAAGCTGAGAGCTTGGGAATTGATTTCCCAATGTTTACCTCACCTGCTGGCGAGAAAGCCTGCTGGGTTATTAACTGAAACGCTCATTAACCTAATTTGTCAGAACAAAACTACCGTAGAAACAATACCAATTACTGAATTGGCTCATGTAGCAAAACCATAACAGGTAGTGCATTATTTAGCACAAGATTCAATTATTTTTGACATTCTCCAGTACTGATTGTTATTTAGAAAGGAATGATGATTATAGGCTTTAAACGGCATTAAACTCAGGACAGGAATTCTTCTCAGTGAAGATTTCTTTTATTCTTTTTAATGTGATTCTGAACTCACCCTTTTCCCTCCTCTGGTCTTTAGAAAATCTTGATTTTCAAGGATATGCTTTCTAATGTTCTTAGTATTTACTGTGACCCAAAACAGCCATCACTTTGAATTAATCTGCTATCCATCCATCTTTAACTTGCCCAGATTGCTATTCAAAAACTGTTCAAAAACAGTTTCAGGATAATCTGGTCACTTTATGACTTTCAAGATGTGAAAAGGAATTTACTCCACTGATCGACATGCAGCGAGAAAAAGCAGACTGCCAAGGAAGACACAGGCAGCATGCTGGCTCCCTGACAGAGCCACACACCCCCCTCTGCTCAGCTCTCAGGCAGACAAACGTGTGCACAAGATGCCTGCTCAGGGATCGTAACATGGAGCCTACACTACTCAGGCCGCTCCAGAGTTCACTGGTCACAGGGAGTTAAGCCAGAGACAAAAGTACCTGTTTCAAATTCTCACTGTGGGTTTTACTGTCAAGTTCAGATGTAGCTGAAGGTGATGGAATGATCTGGTTGCTTCCACTGGTTTCCTTTAAGGCATGCTGATTCTGTGAACAGGAATGAAGGTTGGTATAGGCAATAAGTAATAACTAAGTCTACTTATCCATCAGGGATGGTCCTGGAACATTCCAGCTTCTCACAGGTGGCATCCACAGATTAATCAACAATTATTTCCCAGGAGCCTTGGTATGACCAATCCTGTGCTAGGCCTGAGGGCACCAGGTACTTCTGGGGATCCCCAGCCTAAAGCCTGGACTGGATCAGTAGCACCCAGACTGCGTCAGGGAACTTTCTCAGTCTCTGAATGGAATGAACTCCCTAGAAACCAGGCCTCTTCTCCCTGTCACCTGTACTCCCAGAGAAACTATACAACCACTATATCTCCCAGGACCAACTCAGTCTGAACCTGGTTAGTGTCATTGTTTCCCCAGAACTAAAGAGATTTATACATTCCAAGAACAGCCAGTCAAGGAACCACTGGCTTTGGGCACTGAGCACGTAACCAACCATGCACATTATTAGCTTTTCAGTTTGTACAGCACATGCCAAGAGTTATGAGGGTTACCCTTCCTTTCTCATCCCCTTCCCACTGCTCAAATCTCTCCTGGTGGCGACTGAAGTATAACATGCTTATATACACTTTTCCCTCTAATGGAAAAACTTTGTATGGCTTATTCAGTAGGAGGATTACCACTGGCAATCATGGAAGTTTAAAAGATGCACATTTAATGATAACAGGATGCAACTGGTCAAAATAAATTGTTTTCCTTGAAATCTGAAATCCTAGACATTTGTCAACTCTGCTTTTATAGGAAACAAATGGTAACAATAAAGAGAAAAGGAGGAGAGGATGAGAAAAAAAAGAAAAAAACCCCATGGTTCTATAAAGTATGAATTTTTGAGTTAGTAAAAAGTATTTTAGAAAATAATTACTTTGAGAAAATGTTCAAGCTATTAAAATAATAATAATAATAATAATAATAATAATAATAATAATAATAATAAAAGAACTGTTGAGTTAGAGAAGTCTTTATTATTATGTATCACACAGTTACTCAGTGGCAAAGTTGGAATTAGAATCCAGGGTGTCTGGATACCTAGATCAAGGCTTTTTCCTCTGGGTCAGCCCCACTAAATAAAAGTGAGGAGTATTTGTTCTGAAGAAAATGAAAAACCCTCCTTTCTAGAGCTCTAAAATAGCCCAGGTCTCCTTGGCACAAACTGCCCAGTTTAAACTTGAAACTCCAAAGCTTGAAAAGAGCATGTAGGGCATATCTAGAAATTGGTGGAAAAGCTAGGGAACTTTTGTGTGCCTTGAACTGTCCTGATTTCACATATGTATAACTCATCTCTCCAGCAGGACAGCGAGGGCTGTGCCATCCTTTTTCACCCTTCATAAATCTTTCACGGAGCTGAGTATCCATTAGGAGATTAATTAAGGCCTCTGAATGACTGCAGACAGCTTACACCTGCGCAGCATTAAGCAATGTTTGAAAACAATTCCTGAGCACTGCAGGGTTTGCTTCTGTCTCAGTTATCTGTTGCTGTATAATAAATCATCCCCAGGGACTTCCCTGGCCGTCCAGTGGTTAAGACTTCGCCTTCCAGTGCAGGGGGTGAGGGTTTGATCCCTGGTTGGGGAGCTAAGATCCCACATGCCTCGCCACCCAAAAACCAAGGCATAAAACAGAAGCAATATTGTTACAAATTCAATAAAGACTTTTAAAACGGTCCACGTAAAAAAAAAAAAAATCATCCCCAAACTTTGTGGCTTAAAACAAGTTTATTATTTCTCATGATTCTGTGGGTTGACTGGGCTCAGTGGGGGTGGGGTGGCTTCCTGTTCCCCATGGTACAGGATGAGGTCACACACGTGGCTGTATTCGACTGCGAGACTGGCTGAAGCTGGAACACCCAAGATGGCCTTTCATCCTCTGGAGCTCCTCTTTGCTTTGCCTCTAATCATTCCACAGTCTAACAGCCCTGCCCAAACTCCTGATCCACAGAACAGTGAGAAATAATAAACTGTTGTTTTAAGCCACTAAGTCTTAGGGTGATTGTTATGTAGCAATAAATAAGACACCTCCCCACTCCCCTTTCCTTCTTTTCCATTTTCCTTCCTACCCATTCAACTTTAAGGACAGTGTCTTAGTGCTGTATCTCCTCTACCACGTTGGCAAAAGACTCAGCTTTTAATCCTATCTACCTCAATTTACAGATTGTAGTAAAATCAATCAACACTGCTTATTTTATCTTCTAAAAAGGTGCCTGTGGGGCCTGTTTAGGTAAATGGAAAATTGGTATCACAAGATTACACAGAAAAGGGTAGGCAGGAGTATGCTGACTTTCTGTAGCATTTGTAGATTTCCGTACCATATCACTCTGCAGTAACTCCATGGTTTTCTTGTGTTCGTCCACAGTCTTCTGTATTGCCTCCACAGCAAGATGGACGCTGTTTAAAGTATTGCCAATGGAAGCTACACTCTGAACAGAAACATGTAGTAGGGTCAATGTTTTTTCCTTTTTAAAAATTTTTAATAACTTTATTAAGATATAACTCAGAAACAATAAACTGCACGTATTTAAAATGTATGACGATAAGTTTTTACATATATATATATATATATATATATATATATATATATACACCTGTGAAACCATTACCACAATCAAGATAATAAACATCCATCCCACCCAAGTTTCCTCATGCCTCCTTGTAATTCTTCCCTCCCTGTTCCCAGGCAACCAATGATCCACTTTCTATCACTATATATATATATATATATATATATATATATATATAATGTCACTATCTATCTATCCATACACTTATATATATCAGTTTGCATTTCCTAGAATTTTACATAAATAGAACAGTGAGTGAGCATGTACATTTTTTTTTTTTTTTTGGTATGGCTTCTTTCATGCAGCATAATTATTCTGAGATTTATGCATGTTGTAGCTACTCAGCATGTTGTGGAGTAGCATTCCATTCTACAGATACATCACCTTGACCTGTTGATGGTGTTTTAGGTTTTAGGTTGTTTTCAACATTTGACTATTGCAAATAAAGCTGCTATGAACATTAACGTACAAGGCTTCATGTGGGCATATGCTTTCATTTCCCTTCATCATAAGCTTTCTCGTTATCACAAGTCCTAGGAGGTGAATGGCTGATCATACGGTAGATGTAGGCTTAACTTTTTTACTCCATCTCCTCATCAATACTGGTACCCTCAATCTGTTCCATGTTAGCCATTCTAGTGGGAGTGTAGTGGTATATCATTGTGATTTTACTTAAACACTGACCTAATGGAGGATTATTTCAAATATCTTCGAACTATGAACTCCATGTAGTTTATACTGACACAATTAACCAGAAACTACACATACACACACACACACATAATTTTCATAGAGGAAAGCCAGATCTTTCCTTAAAAACAAAACAAACAAAACAAAAAAAACCCCAAAAAACTAGTTTATAAATCTGGGATCCGTAGATAAAGTTCTCCCACAAACTGCCTCTATCAAGCCCTGCAGGCAGATGGCCAGAGCTATCATTGTAGACTGCCACTCTCAGGAGCAAATGATGACTTTTGAGTAAAAATGGGTGGAACCATTTCTGGCCTTGGAAAACCCAGCATTGCAGAGATGAAGGGAAAATTCCATTTGGCAGCATGTGTTCTTCTGCTTTAGAATCCCATCAGTAACTACTGAGTAGAGTTAGATATGGCTAGTTGCTTACTTGCTTTCATTAGGTCTAAGGAGCCCAAGTGGACTGCAGACTTAGGAATATAATTCAGAAACGATCTTTTAAAAAAGGCTTGTCCTAAAGGAACATCCAAGAGTGTTACTAATTTGATAGGTTTTGGTCTTTCATTAAGATATACTGACAATTTTATAGTGTCCCATTAGTATTTTTAACCAAGGGTGTTTTTATTATACTGATAGCCAAGAATCCAAGAGAAAAATAAATGACATTTTCAACATTAAAAAAAAAATAATTACATGAGATACATTGAAGTTAGGTTTTTTGAGATGACCTACCACTTCAAAACTGAGCCACCTGTAATAAAAGTAGTGCCTGACATTATAAATGCACAGATTTGCAAAGAGACAACATACTGGGTAGAAGTCTCTAAGCTGGGATTTTGTCTATGTAAGCTCTGTTGTTATAGAAGCTACAAGCATTCAAAGACATCCACTGTTAGAGAATCCTCACTGGCTGGATGCATGAGCCCATCAGGACGCAAGAAGATAGTAAGCTCTTGTTTAAGATTTTTTTTTTTAAGGAAGCAGCTGACAGAGCCATGTGAACTCTAGAGCAAAATCCTGAAACTAGTATTCTCACCAACTGCAAAGTGCCTGGCACATACTGGAGGAAGCCCCACAAATGTTTGTTGAATTAACGAATGCAAGAATAAACCAATTTCCTTTTTGAATGCAAGACTGCCAGAGTTGCTTCTGTATTAAAGGCTACAGAGGCCTACCTTTCCCCCTACTTGACCCTTGGGAATAATGGCAAAAACAGTCTGGCCTCATCAAAGTTGTCCCTACTTTTTTTTTTAAGTTGTAGGCAGATGACCATATTGGACAAACAGCAGACTATAGAGACTGAGCACACACAGGTGGTGTGGCTGTAAAATAAGTTTCTTTTCTGGCTTAGGAATTTCTCACTCCTTTGAGGAAACAATTTATATGTTTATAGAGCCTGGTATATAATCAAATCAAACTCAGCACACACTGACTTTCTTTTAAATTTTATTTATTTATTTATTTATTTTTGGCTGTGTTGGGTCTTCGTTTCTGTGTGAGGGCTTTCTCTAGTTGCGGCAAGTGGGGGCCACTCTTCATCGCGGTGCACGGGCCTCTCACTATCGTGGCCTCTTTTGTTGCGGAGCACAGGCTCCAGACGCGCAGGCTCAGTAATTGTGGCTCACGGGCTTAGTTACTCCGTGGCATGTGGGATCTTCCCAGACCAGGGATTGAACCCGTGTCCCCTGCATTGGCAGGCAGATTCTCAACCACTGCGCCACCAGGGAAGCCCCCACACTGACTTTTAAAAGCCAAAGATTCTATATTTGATACCCATTGTTTGGGGTTCCCTGCTCCAGAATCCCTCTTCCACTTCCTGCTACAGGGCCTCATGTTGCTTGTGTGCCCATTAAGCACCCTCTTTTCCTTCCATTCCCTACCCACTCTCCCCACCCAGCTCTAAAGATTCCAACATACTCTTCATCTGGTTGGTTACTGCCTCCTGCTCTAGGCTGAATCATAGGGATCAAGTAAACAGAAATTCTAAAGTAATGTTTGCCTAGGCCCTAGAGTCTAGGGCATATACCTAAGAGTGATTTGCTTAGAGGGTGTGTCTCTCTACCTTTATAAAATAATATATATTGCTTTCCAAAATGCTTTTTACCAATTTATACTCCCGGCAGGAGTGTTTGAAAGTTTCCCTCTATCCACATCCTTGCCAGTACTTATCACATCCTGAATTTTTATTTTGCACTTCCCCAAATTATCTTTTTTTAAAAAACAAAACCAACTAAAACAAACAAAAAATTCCCTCTCTTTCTCAATCATGGAAAATAATAGCAACTTAGAGCAACTCTCATGTACAATTGCTCTGCTTTCATAAAGACGTTGTGGATGATGAACTGAAAAGGCAAGTAATGAAAAGCAAACCCACACATGTTAACACAAGAGTCCCAGCAAAGCAATCCTGGGACTTGGAAAGCCAGATAAAAAGGTGTGAATCCATATAAACCATAGCTAAAACCACCTGTTGCAAATTAAAGGTCCAACTAACCAGACCAAAGCAGAGATGTCTTGAACTCTATTACTGTCCTCTTGGAGTAGCTGATTTCAAATGCCAGCCTTTCAAAGAGAATTTGTGAGAAGACAGAATTACAGTAGGTTAATTTCAGTGCCCATACACAGCACTTACCTTCTGAAGTCCCTCTACAGTGGCAGGCAGGCTAATTAAGTCTGCAGCTGACTTGACATTGGCTTTGAGGTGGTTTACTGCAGAAGTCAGCAGAGAAATCTGAAAGGAAATGAGTAATAACCAATGAAAACAGAACTTGTAGAACAATGCTCCCTTCACACACTCTACAGCTGATGGTGATGTCAAGCACCTTTGGACATCATGCGATTCTGTGATCCAGACGTTCTGCCCGGTCACGTCACAGGAGTAGAAGAACTCTGCAGAGTACCTTGGATAGACTTGAGATGTGGGAGGAAGCAGTAACACCCCTTCTCTCCCTGCCCAGTTTAAATACCAGTGCCAAGGAGGGAAAGGCAGGCATTATTCTTTACCCCACTCCTGGCAGCTACAAGATCCAAAAATCTTAAATTACCCAAAAGATGCAGTAATTACAACACAGTCCTTCAACAACTGGACAGGAAGAAAGCTAATGATCAAGGATCTCTAAAAGATTTTATTTTGGTAAAAAATACCACCTCAGTTATTTGCTGAACTTTTGTTTCTGCCCAAGTGGGAACATATAAATTAAAAGCCCAACATCACAATATACAGTTGACAGCAACTGAACCCTGACAACTTGAATAGCACTTTCAACTACTTGGGGATTTAGTTTTGGTTTAACAATGTGATTAATATTTCAAACTCAATAGCTCAACCAAAGCACTACTTTGTACCCTGAAGGGGCTCAATAAATACCCACTGACCTGCTGGCTGACTGATATGCTGAATGTATTAAAATAGGAACTGAATCAAAACAAAAAGTATCTTCCCTTCTGCTATTTATGGGTAAAATTCTAAATAGCTGGACTTCTCTCTAGAATGAGGACTGGTGGAACCTGTGTAATACTCAGTTTCAGGATGCAGAGATCATATTCTAAAAACCTTGCAATGTGGCTCAAAACTTGGTTCCACACTGCTTTCCTGTCCCAAATTCTAGGATGAGGACACAGATCTACCAATAGCAATTATATTCAGAATGGCCTCACAGAGTAACCATGAAAGTTTCTGGGCACTTGTGACATGCCTAACCCTGTGGTAGGCAACAGATGGATACAAGACACAGTAAACCTGACCCCTTATTCTTTTATTCAACAAAAGTCTAGCACCTTCTCTGTGCCCAGAACTGTGGAGAAAGTGGCAAATAAGACTGTGAGGTTTTGCTTTCATGGAGCTTACATCCTGGTAGGAGGTGACAGAAGAACAAAGAAGCCAAGTATTAGATAGTAATAAGTACTGTGTACAGTATTTAAAGAGAGCTCCTGGAGTGAGCAGCAGCGTGTTCTGAACAAGGGAGTGCAGTGAGGAGCCTTGGAACTCTTCTCCCTCTTTCCTTTTAGGAGGGATGTGTTCAGGGGTGTCAGACCATTTTCCTTTCATTCATCCACTCATTCATTCATTCCTGCAACAAATATCTATTAAACCCTATTTTATTCCAGTGGTGAACAACACAGATGTCAGTGGTCTTTGGTGTTTACATTTTAGTGCAAAGAGACAGACAATTTGATATAAGAAAAATATTAGATAGCAGGATACATTAGAGGAAAATGAAAATAAGGTGACTTCTGTTTACAACAGCCAGGACATGGAAGCAACCTAAATGTCCATCAACAGATGAATGGATAAAGAAGATGTGGTGCATATATACAGTGGAATATTACTCAGCCATAAAAAGAAACGAAATTGAGTTATTTGTAGTGAGGTGGATGGACCTAGAGTCTGTCATACAGAGTGAAGTAAGTCAGAAAGAAAAAAACAAATACTGTATGCTAACGCACATATATGGAATTTTAAAAAGCGGTACTGATGAACCTAGTGGCAGGGCAGGAATAAAGACGCAGACGTAGAGAACGGACTTAAGGGCATGGGGAGGAAGGGGAAGCTGGGATGAAGTGAGAGAGTAGCATTGACATATATACACTACCAAATGTACAATGGATGGCTAGTGGGAAGCTGCTGCACAGCACAGGGAGATCAGCTCGATGCTTTGTGGCGACCCAGAGGGATGGGATAGGGAGGGTGGGAGGGAGGCTCAAGGAGGGGATATGGGGATATATGTATACATACAGCTGATTCACTTTGTTGTACAGTAGAAATTAACACAACGTTGTAAAGCATTTATACTCCAATAAAGATGTGAAAAAAATAAAATAAGGTGACTTGATGAGTGTGACTGGGTAGCTACTTTAGATTGGACTGCCAGAGAGGGCCTCTATTAGAAGATGAAATTTAAACTGAGATCTAAATAATAAGGAATTAACCAGAGAGAGAAATAAAAAGAAGTACATTTCAGGGCAGAGGGAATCGCTAGGGCAAAGGTCCCAGTGTGGGGAAGAGCTTGGCATATTTGAAGAATAGAAAGAAGGCCTGGGGGACAGGAGCAAAATATGAGTGAGAAAAGGAGAGGGAGAGGGGGAGGGGAAGAGAGAGGAGGGGGAGAGGCAGAGGGAGGGGAGAGGGAGTGAGGGAGAGGGAGAGGTAGAAGTAGATAGGTAACATTAAAGAAACAAGTACTAAATGTGATACTGAATACAGTCTGAGAAAATATTAGCACAGGTTGAAAGGGACAGGCTTCATTGAATCAGGACTCAAATCAGACTCTGATAGAGAAGTAAGAGTTTTATATATAGAAATAAATCAGTTATCCTTTCTAGGTTAGAAGGGTGACTGTGGCATCAGGGTAGGTAGGGAGCAATAAAAAGAATAGGCCCGGGCTTCCCCGGTGGCGCAGTAGTTGAGAATCTGCCTGCCAATGCAGCGGACATGGGTTCGAGCCCTGGTCTGGGAAGATCCCACATGCCGCAGAGCAGCTGGGCCCGTGAGCCACAATTAATAAGCCTGCGCGTCTGGAGCCTGTGCTCCGCAACAAGAGAGGCTGCGATAGTGAGAGGCCCGCGCACCGTGATGAAGAGTGGCCCCCGCTTGCCACAACTAGAGAAAGCCCTCGCACAGAAGCAAAGACCCAACACAGCCATAAATAAATAAATAACTAAATAAATAAAAAATTAAAAAAAAAAAAAAGAATAGGCCCAGGAATACTTTTCCTTCATAGCATTTCTCAGAGTGACAATGATTTATTTATGTGTGTGATTTTAAATTAAGATTTCTCTCCTCCACTAGACTGTAAGCTCCATGTCATCAAGGACCATGTCTGTTTTATTTTCCATAATACGCCTGACACAAAGACAGGCATTCAATAAGTATCTACCAAATGAATGAATGGCTAAGAATGAACACTCTGTGTCTGGGATGGACGCTGAGAAGGCTAGTCCAAGCAGAGTAGAGGGTAGAGTCTAGGAAGTAGGAGATAAGGCTACATAAGTGTGAACTCATTTTCCTCACTGGTAGTATGGTATAACAACAACCATCTCACAGGGACATGTGATGGTCTTAAAATATGTCCACAAATTCTTTGATAGTCCTCCCTTCAAGAGGTGGACGCTAATTCCCTTTCCCCTAAGTGTGGCCTGCACTGAGTGTCTCACTTTTGGCCCACAGAATAAAGTGCAAGTGACAATGTGCAACTTTGAAAACTAGGTCATAAAAAAGCACTGTCTTCCTTTTTGCTCTCTTTTGGATCACTCACTCTGGATAAGCCGGCTGCCATGTTGTGAGAACACTCAAGCAGCCCCATGGAGAAGCCATGGTGGGACAAACTGAGACCTCCTGCCAACAGCCATGTGAGTGAGGATGCTTCAGTCCCAGTCAAGCCTTCAGATATGCAGCCCTGGCCGTATATCTTAGCTGCAACCTTAGAGAGATCCTAGCCAAAACAACTCAACTAAGCTGCTTCCAAATTTCTGACCCAGAAAACCTGCGAGCTAATAAATGTTTGTTGTTTTAAGTCATTAAGCTTTGGGACAAATGTAACACAGCAACAGATGACTAATACAGGCTATGAGGCTTAAATGAGATACATATCTAGAGCTCTCAGCACAGTACCTGATACAAACAAAATACCAAGTAAGTGTTAGCTCTTTAATAATGAAATTTAATAAGCACTTAAACATGCAATTCTCCATAAGTGCTCCAAAATACTCAGACTAATCTTCAACATTCTAACTCTATCCATTTAAAAATAAAATGGGTGAGAAACTTCAGCTCCAGAGAGATACTCTCAGCAAACTATAAACCTCTTAAGAGCAGCAGTTACATCAAGGAGGTTTTAACACATGCCCTTAAAAAGATATGAATAACACTTAGGTTTGAAAAGCACATACAGAAATAGGTATTCTCATGCACTGTTAATGTAAATGTAAATTGGAGACGACTTGTTAGATGGTTATCTAGGATTATCTGTCACAATTTGAAACGTTTACACCGTTTAATTCAGCAATTTCATTTCTAGAAATCTATCCTAAAGGTTACTTGTTTAATCAAGAAGAATAGAATACCTAGGAATAAATCTAACTAAGGAGGTGAAAGACCTGTACTTGGAAAACTGTAAGACCCTGATGAAAGAAACTGAAGACGACACAAACAGATGGAAAGACAGATCGTGTTCATGGATTGGAAAAATTATTGTTAAAATGACCATACTGCCCAAGGTAATCTACAGATTCAATGCAATCCATATCAAAATACCAATGGCATTTTTCACAGAACTAGAACAAATAATTCTAAAATTTGTATGGAAACACAGAAGACTCTAAATGGCCAAAACAATCTTGAGAAAGAACAAAACTACAGGTATCATGCTCCCTGATTTCAAACTATACTATAAAGCTACAGTAATCAAAACAGTATGAGACTGGCACAAAAGCAGACACATAGATCAATGGAACAGAATAGAGAGCCCAGAAATGAACGCACACTTATCTGGGCAATTAATCTACAACAAATAAGGCAAGACTATACAATGGGGAAAAGACAGCCTCTTCGATAAATGGTGTTGGGAAAACTGGACAGCTACATGAAAAAGAATTGAACTGGACTACTCTCTCACACCATGAACAAAAATAAATTCAAAATGGATTAAAGATTCAAACGTAAAGACCTGAAACCCTAAGACTTCTACAAGAAAACACAGGTAATAAGCTCTTTGACACTGGTCTTATTAATACTTTTTAAAATATGTCTCCTTAGGCAAAAGAAACAAAAGCAAAAATAAACAAATGGGGTTTCATCAAACTAAAGTGCTTTTACACAGTGAAGGAAACTGTCAACCAAACAAAAAGGGATCCCACTGAATGGGAGAAGATATTTGCAAATGATATAGCTGATGAGGGGTTAATACTCAAAAATATACAAAGAGCTCATACAACTCAACATCTAAAAAACAAACAACCCAATTAAAAAATGGGCAGAGGATCCGAACAGACTTTTTTCCAAAGAAGACAGGCACATGAAAAGATGTTCAACATCACTAATCATCAGGGAAATGCAAATGAAAACCACAATGAGATATTGCCTCATACCTGTCAGAATGGCTACTACCAAAAAGACAACAAATAACAAGTATTGGCGAGGATGTGGAGAAAAGGGAACCCTCTTGCACTGGGAATGTAAATTGGTGCAGCTGCTAGGGAAAACAGTAGGGAGATTTCTCAAAAAAATAAAAAACAGAACTACCATATGATCCAGCAGTTCCATTCCTGGGTATTTATCCAAAGAAATGAAATCATTAATTAGAAAAGATATATACACCTCTAGGTTCACTGTAGCATTATTTACTATAGAAAAGATATGGAAGCAACCTGAGTGCCCATCAATAGATAAATGGATAAAGAAGTTGTGGTGTGTATGATACACACACATATATATATACAAAATGGAATATTACTCAGCCAGAAAAAAGAATAAAATCTTGCCATCTGTGACAACATGGATGGACCCAAAGGATGTTACGCTATGTGAAATAAGTCAGACAGAGAAAGACAAATACTGTATGATATCACTTATATGTGGAATCTAAGAAACAAATGAACAAACATAACAAAACAGAAACAGTTACAGATACAGAGAACAAACAGGTGTTTGCCAGAGGGGAGGAGGCGTGGGGGAAGGAAAGAACTAAGTGAGGGAGATTATGAGGTACAAACTTCCAGGTGAAAAATAAATGAATCACAGGCATGAAATGCACAGTGTTGGGAATGCAGTTAATAACTATGTATTATCTTTATATGGTGGCATAAGTTACTAGACTTATTGTAGTGATCATTTTGAAATGTATATAAATATCAAATCACTATGTTGTATAACAGAAACAGTATTATAGGTCAATTATAGTTCAAAAACAAACAGACTCATAAAAAGAGACCAAATTTGTGGTTGGTTACCAGAGGCAGGGTGGGGGGGAATTGTGAGGGGAGGGAGAGTGGGAGGAAGGTAGTCAAAAGGTACAAACTTCTTGTTATAAGATAAATAAGTACTAGGGACGTGATGTACAACACGATAAACCTAATTAACACTGCTGTACGTTATATATGAAAGTTAAGAGAGTAAATCCTAAGAGTTCTCATCACAAGGACAAATATATATATTTTTTCTACTTCTTTAATTTTTTATCTATATGAGATGATGGATGTTCAGTAAATGTACTGTGATAATCATTTCATGATGTATGTAAGTCAAACCATTATGCGGTACACCTTAAACTTACACGGTGCTAAATGATAACTAGTATAAAGGCTAAATGATAACTAGTATATCAATTATATCTCAATGAAACTGGAAAAAAACAAATTAAAAAAAGGTTACTTTATGCTCACCAGCATAAAGATGTATGCTCAAGACTATTCACTGTTTTCTTATTTGTAATAGCACAACTCTAGAAACATCTAAATGTCTAACACTAAGGATGTAGATATATTGAGTAAACAGAGAAAGCTGTAGAATATATACCTAATGATTCCATTTAGTCACACACACACGTGTGCATGTGCACACGCTAACCTAAAAGCTAATTCATATTAAAAGCTATTACAATTCTGTAAATGCATATAAAGGGGACTGTAAGAATGTAGCCCAGACTATTGACAGCGAAGAACTATGGGAACAGGGAATGTGTGTTATGTGTCTGTATCTGTGTGTAATGGGGGCACATACAGAGATGGGGTTGAAGGGGAGTTTTCGTAAGAGTTCTATGTGTATTTTACTATTAAATCTTATATAAGAATACATTCACATATTACTCATGAAATTTTAAAGACAAAAGACAGGAAAGAAATATACACATAGGAAAACACATCACAAAGCTTTGGAAGGGGTGTGACAGATTTCCTTGGCTGGCCCTTTCCCCATGCCCTCCACTGGGCCTTCCAAGACTATCTTAACATACTCAATCATAAAGTACTTGGAAGGGGTCTACCCCATGTGTGTTTTACTCAGTGCCCCAAATCATGTACACAATTGGTGCTACACCAACTTGATGGGCAAGGATATGATTATTCCAAATGACCTATCAATTGTGTAGTTCCTTTTTTTTCACCTGAGGGAACAACTCCTTCCACTGACAACTGGCCAGATCTTAAAGGGACAACAAGCTGTGTTCTAGGTGGAACAATCTGGGTAGAAACTACTCTCCCAGGTACGGCTCTATCCTGAGGCTGTGGCAGAACCTGATGCTAGTCACAGGTATCTCAAGAATGGTAATGGCCTCACAAATGGCCAGTGTGGCTGGCTGACAGCTATCATTTCACCCAAAACCAGAGCAGCAGCCTGAAAGCCGAGGCAATGCAAGGTGAGGTGCTGTTCCGCTTCTCCCCATGCCCCAAACGCTCTAGGCCTAGGGTATCAGCTGCCTCACAGAAAGAATATGCTCTGGAGAGCTGACCACTAATTCTCCAATTACCAGGCAACACTTAGGACTTCTTACTCACTTATAAGACCTGGACCACATACTGTCACTAGGACCCAGCTACAGTCCCAGAAACTGCAAAGCTGGATTCCATTTTTCAGCATTCCTCTCTTGGGTGGAATAATGCCCAAATCTGTAGAAAAGTACAGCAAAGCTACATGTTTAACTAGAATAGAGAGACAAGGGGCACTCTCCCATTACTGATATCTGGGACTGCTTTGGTCTCTGATAGACACATTCTAGCACGTCAGATTGGATTCAAGTGTTATAGAACTTATCTCTAAAGTCACACGTTGCAATTCAAAGAGTCTAAAAAGTTGAATTAGGTACAAACCATTAAGGAAAAATCTCCCACATTCCAGCCAAAAGATGAGTCATGACTTTCATGCATATTACATGACTTTTCATTAGTGAAATTAAAAATAGCTACTGTAGACCATTTTATTAGACCATTTTATACTATAAAAGCCTGAAATGCTGCTTTTCTGCTTTGGGGTTAAAATTAAGTGCTCTTTAAATAGTAAGTAAAAAAGTTACTAAAACAGACAATCATCATTGATGAATGATTATGAGCCCTGATAGGGACTTGACTTCACATCCTTTCAGCTTTATCTACTAAGCACCTACTGTGTCCTTTAGAGGTTATAAAGATGGAAGGCAGAATAGAAAGTTGGAAAGAAAACAGGCTCCTATAACTTGAATATTTTGTTAGCATTGCTACACAGCTGTTGACCTTGGGCAAACTACTTAATCTCATTGAGCCTTAGTTTTCTTACCGATAAAATGGAGATAGCACCTCCTACTTCATAGAGTTATAGAAGCGAAAAAAGAGAAAGGAGATCTCATATGTAGTACATCTAATTGGGGCCTGCATAAAGAAGGCATTTAATGAGTGGCAGTTACCATCTTAAGTGCCATCATCATCAGTACTATGCTCAAAGCTCAGAACACAATATACAACCTTCTGGTGTAATTAGATGCCTCAGAATGGTAAACTCCATGACTGGCTACTATAAAGAACCCACAGTTTGCCCCAGAGAGAGATGCTAATTGTCTCTCAGTGCTTCATGGTGGTTTACTTTCACCTGATGTACTGTCTGGACAAACTGCTCATTTGCTCTGTGAATACAAGCAAGACCACGGTTTATCCTATTTTTCTTGTAAAAATGGAGTGAATACCTGCTTTTCCCTCATAACTCAGAATCCAAGGCTAAATGATAACTAGTAAATACTAGGTGCTGCAATCCATCAATTATTTCATGAATACTTCTTAAAAATGAAAGAGAACTGAATAAAAAATAATAAAATATCATAAGGCAGCATAATATTAAGGGCAAGTGACTGTTTTCAGAAACTTTTATTTCAGTTATATACATGTATGCATGTGTTTACTGGGTAATGATGGAAAATATTTCTTACTGTGGGTTCCAGGCAAAAGTTTGAAAGCTTCTGCCCCAGGCCACTGATCTCTGGTCACAAGTGCTGAACCACCCCACTCCCAAACTACTGCTGAAAGGAGAGGGTAGCTTCAAAAACATTGGCAAGCACTTTATTCTAGCACGGTGCTCTCTGCCCTGGCTGATTCTGAACTCTGCGACTCTACTCTGAAGAACAGAATATCCTCTTAGCCACGACAGGGATGACGAAACAATTTTTAAGCACTTTGTGGGTGTACCATTCACTTGGCACTTGAGTTTTCTTCTCGACGCACATGTCTTTCTTAACTAAGCCATGGAAACTGAGAACAGGGGCTATAGTTAACAAGTGGCAACTGCAGCACCTTATTCATATAAGCACAAGGTTTGACTGTTGAATCCTGACAATGCTGCATCAACATCTTCTGAATATGCTCTTTTCCTCTGGCAGAGTCCCTCTTTCGGAATGAATGTGAGATCTGGCCAATTTAGGGACTGGAAAAGTTTTGGCTCTAGTCCTGCTTGCCTGGTCAAGGTATTTAACCAACTCTGTCATTTCCTCCAATGCTATTCTAGAATAATACTTATCATTAGCTGCTGATAAGTTTTTAGTACAGCATATAGCACTACATCCCAAGGCTGTAAGTCTGTAAACTATATTAAACAAAATAAGCTCTCATTATCTAATAAAAACAAGTTATCCAATTTTCTTGGGCGTTAGATGACACTGTTCTTAAATTGAATACCTACACTGTTCCTTAGGAAAAGTTGATTCAAGAATTTCTAACTTCCTCTGTTAAAACTCTGTTCCTTTGCAGAAAGGGTTAACATTTTAAATACTGGGTAAATGCATAACTATTACCTATTTTACCTGACTTTAATGTGTTGGGATCATAGTATGCAAAGCACCATTTCAAAAAGTAAGACAATCTGAAGTGAGTTCCCTATACTTACAGTTACATACTAAACAGACAAAATGAAATATTCATTGCTTACACAGAAATAAAATCACACTTTTGCTACCTGCTTATTCATTTCTGTGATGTTTATCCAGACTTTGTTCAATCCCAGCTCTCCAGATTCAATCTTCTCAAGTTGTTTTTGTTTGCTGAGTAGTTCTTCGTTAAGTTTGGGTATTTCTTGGAATGAGCTTTTCTGATTAGATTCCACTAAAAGCAAAAATAAGAACAATAATAAATAGCCATAAAGTTCCCTCATGGCTCCAAGATGAAAAAATGATCATACAGCAGGAAAGAAGATAGATTAATGAAAGTTAATTCTGGGAGGATAATGACAATTCATATCTATCAACTCCACTGTTCTGTTCAGTGAGCACTGAACACACTGTGCTATACTTATTTATTTGTCTGTCCCCTCCATCAGACTGACAGAGAGCTGCCTGAGGACAGGTCTTATTGGGTCCTGTATTCCCAGGGCCCAGCACAGTCCCAGGTACACAGAAGCATGCAAATGCCTGTCCAGTGAAATGACTGTATGGTATGAAATGGAGTTAATGTTACCCTATTAAGTTAAACAAAGAAAACTCAACAAAAAAATAAATTCAACAACAAAAAAATCCCCACAAAAATCAGGGGGTGGCGGTGGTATCCTCACTGTAAGCAAACCCACTACCTGAAAATTCAGAATTATTAAAGGAAATTAGATATTTTTATTCACATTTCAAAGATATGTGCTGAAGGATTTCTTTAAAAATAGTAGACTTGGCTAAGTCCTTTTAATGTAACATTTGATTTACACACAGTTTGCAGGAATACATTCATCTCATGTGGTAGGAATATTTTACCAGTCAGTCGAAATTAATGTAGCACTTATAGCACCCAACTGAATTTCGTACACATATTCAGTTAGGTTATAAAGAAAAACTTATCCCACACACGTCTGCGATTCTCTGGTGGTAAAACATCCTAAGGCTGGGGGAGAGTCTCTTTTTTTCCTGCAATCTATATGAATTAAGTAGAAGAGGAAGTAAGACAAACACATAAATAACTTGGATTAAAATTATTAACTAATAAACATGTGAGTCTGACAAGCCCTGAAAACACTCTGGATCCTGAGGATTGTATGAGCTAAGAGGGGATTATATTCATGATCTGATTTGGGGTTTTTTGGGAGAGATAAGACAAGTAAAGGCACTCTGATTACATAAATGGAATGAAGTGTAGTAAACAAACAACTTATGATTACTAATTCATGTTCTTTCAACATGGAAAGCAACTTATTTAAAATTTAGTATAGTAATACTCAAAATAACTTACTTAGCTCTTTTCCTGATCTTTAAGATCAGGAAATGGAGACTTTTGCCTACACCCTTTAGATACAACATACAATGCCAATAACAATATTTTATAATTATACATCTTTATAATTTGCAATAAACTTTTATGTAATTACTCATCTTGTGATCGAGCCCCTACTATGTGCCCGGCCCTGTACTTGGCACTAGTGCATACAAAAGACCCTGAAGCTCTCAGTCTAGTGGGGAGCAAGGCGTCGCCCCAGAATTACTATACAGTGTGACAGATGTCATGACAGAGAAATGCCCAAAGTGCTTTCGTAGCACTAATACATCTTTACATATTATGGATGGGAAAATGAGGCTCAGAAAGAATAAGTGACTTGCCTATGTTTCATAGCTAGTAATGAGCAAGTCAGGATTCAACAGTCAAACCTTGTGCTTCTAAGACCAATACTCTTTCTAGTGTACTTCAGCTGTCACAGATGCTTATATCCTAACAAGACCATTCTTAAGCTCTGCACTGAATGACCAAACTGCTACTCTCCCTGTATGACCAGAAATGAAGATGTCTGATTTATCAATACTGTCCTTTTCTTCCAAATTCTTTCCCCTCACTTTAGCCATGAGCGATAGGGAAGACTGCTTGGGAACAGAATCTCCTTTATAATAACTGTAGAGTCCTTCCGGAGTACCTGGTTCTAGAAGAATACTGAGCTGAGAGTTTCAGGCCAGCCAGCACTTCAAGCTTAAGGATCAAGTTACTCCTTGGCCTCAAGGGAAAAATACCAAGCCTATCTGCTTTGCTTTCTGTTCCAGATATTTCAGCAATCCTGCCTCCTTTCCTCACAAGTGTCTCGGAAGATAATGAGATAAAGGACAAGGGGCTCTGAATTTTTCAAAAAGGTATCTAAACCAGGTCAGCAGGTGGTCTTATTTCCACTGTCCTCTTGAAAAACAAGAAATAAAAATAAACTTATTGAAATATATTGAAAGTAGAAGCATAATTCAAAGGAAGATTATTTAAGTTTAACAAGATTAACCTCATTTAGCCAAGAAAATGGTTTTCACAAAAAAACTCTTGCCAAGTAGTCCACAATGGTTCAGCCTGCAGACTGATTTATGCCCCAGGCCCTACCCCATCCTCCCTCAGGAAGTCCTGCTTTAGACAGAATAGGTGCTGGCATATCTATTGCAGCAAACCAAAGCCCACAGAGCAGCTGGACTGACAATTCCAAATCTGCTTCATTCAACTGGCTGACAAATGCAGTCAGAGTCCCAGGGGAAGGCTGCTCAGTGATAGAAAGCAGGTCTCACAGTCCAGGGTACAACTCCTGGCATCTCCTGAATAGAGTATTTCCAGGTATTAACATGTGCTCAGTAAATATTTGTATTAACATGTGCTCAATAAATATTTGTTGCCTGATCGATTGTCAGGTCTATTACATGTATACACTTCAAATATGCATTTCTAAACAAAGAAATTTCCTGAAAATGAAAAGCTCAGCTAAGGTACAAATTACACTGGTGTTCTGAAAACACAGGCACAGAGCAATCAGAGAAATGAATCCCTGGAAGGCAGAACTGAGCAATGTTTTGAAATGTATAAATAAATAATTGCTATATGTAACCAAAACAAGCTGTAGTACAAACGTAGGAGGCCCAACTAGTTACGGAGAGATGATGGCACAGACAGGTGTCGTCAGTGGTTATTTATAGTTAAACACTGCTTCTCAGAACCTCATTTCCAAGTTATGATTACTACTTACCAAGATAACACTGACCTTAAAAACACCTTGTAATACTGCTAAGGACAACATTCAGGAGGGAAAATAACTAGAATACAAATCTCATTCTTACACTGTACTCTGATCCCACCAATTGATAAAACATATAGGTCAGGATGATCCTGGCAGAGGACTGTGGCCTACCCAATCCCATTCCCTGAATCAGAAGCTCAGAAGAAAACCAAAGTTAGTATTTCAATATATTTTTTTCAAGCAACATCACCAGGAACGTCATTAACATACTCACTAAGGATTAGCTGTCCCTAGGTCAGGTTTGGAACTTAACTAACTGCAGGCAGCAAAGAGAAGCTGGGGTGAAGGAAAGCTAGGATGTTGTGATCACCTATGGCTTAAGAGAGGAAGTAAGGAAACAACTCTAATTCTAGTTCTGGGGCCAGATTTCTTTATGACCTTGAGAAAGCCTGGTGGTCAGTTTCCTGGTGTGTTAAAGCTGTTAAAGTTAGGGTATTTTTGATTAACCTGAAACTGCTTCCTTAGCTTAGAAATTTTTTTTAAAAATTAATTTTATTATTTATAATAAAATTCAGGTTGTAATTGTAGCTACACACTAATTGTTAGTTAAAACAAAGACTGAGTAAAGCATCTTTTGGGTATAACTTTACTTTCTTTTTTTTGGTACTTTGTTTTTGTTGTTGTTTTTTAAAAAGTTTTACTAGCTTTAGAAAATTAACCCTTGAAACCTAGAACTAAAGATCTCAGTGTTACTAAAGGAAGATCTTTAGGTTAAAACAGGTTGAAGCTACCATGCAAACACACCTTTCAGAAAAAGTACTTTGGATGTGCAAAATACAACTTGACAGTTTTGAATATATAAAACTCTTCAACTTAAAGTTTCTTAAACTTTAAAACACTCATGAGACAAATATTTATTTCTGACTTGGCATACAGTAAGCACTCCGTAAATGCTGGCTATCATTATTACTGCTCAGTCCTATGTTTCTATAGGTTCTTCTTGAGGAGGAAACTGTCTGACAGACACTCCCACATGCTTTCTCAAATGTCCCTGTGAGGAGGAAGGAAACAGCCTAGTGTTGCTATTGCCACTTTATAGTTGGGGAATATGAAGTGGCAACAGGTGGAGATTAACCAAGATTCTAGACTTCTGGATCTTAGCCCTTCCCTTCTGCACTGTAAGTGTTGACTGCAGTACCATTATTTCAGATGCTATTTGTCCTAGTGGTGCATAAGCACAGTTTTTTGTTTGTGGATTTAAAAATGAGTAACTGTTACTGCATTCAAGCTGACAGCTAAGAAAGAGTTTAAAAATGCTGACAGGAACATAACTGCTTCATCAGAGTGAGCAAAAATCTTGATTCAGTGTGGTTCACTTTGTCCTAGAACCTGGAAAAAAGAGTCCAAAATTATACTCTGAAAAGGGTGACCACTTACTTGTTCTAAATTTTTCCTTGAGGGCATCCAGATCCTCCTTCAGAGCAACTTGCATCCACACCAAGCCAACGCAGGCCACAACACAGGCGGCAAGGATGACAAAAGCACAGAGGGGATAACAGATCTTGCAGCATCGTAAATAGTCTCCCCTGATCATAAGGACAAATTCAACCAGGAGTACAAAAGAGATTATGAATACAGCTTTATTCAAAATAGCACGCTTCGCCATGCAATTATAATCTCTAATGAATACCAGTTAATTCACCAGGGAACGCAGGGGTAACACACTTAAATCTGAACAGCAGGTTGAATGTGTCTAAATTATTAATATGACCTATAAAGAGTTCATCTATAGGGGACAAAGGTTTCAAACTTCACATGAAACAGAGGGAGTTCCTGTAAGCTACAGGAAGCACCTGTGGGCACTGCAGCTCACTGCCATCATCAATTCACCATCAGTTTCTTTGGAAACTGGCTCAGGTTAGGGAAGTGTAAAGACCAGAGCTTCTCTGCCATTCCATCACTGTACTGTAATTCACTTATCTATTTCTCTCTCTTAAATATATATACTCACTCCAGAGGACCTCGTTTCAGTTTACTGAAACTTTATAAACTTTTGAGTGAGTTTTACTCCAAATGGAATGAAAAAAAGTGGACACCTGGTACACTCCAGCTTATTGGCTCAGAAGGAAGGGAAACATAGAAAGGGGTTAGATTTCACACCAAACTTCAACCAGCACTCAAGGTCTAAACTAACCCAACAGGATAACTATTCCAGTTAACTATTCCACTTCATCAGATCTTCACAGCCCAAACCCAGGATTACCCTGAACTGGCAAAGAAACCAATCTCTTCCTTTAACATAAAAGGACACAGACATTCTAAACAAACAAACCTCAAAGGATTCAATCTCTTTTCTTCTAGCATCCCAACCTTCTGCCTAGCTCTTGCTTCCACAACCTCAGCAGCATACTCTTCTTTAAACGTGCTCCTTAAGAGAGTCCAAGGGCACCTTCAAGGTGGCCTTGGACTCTTTGGCCCTTTTCTACCATAACCCCCAATTCGCAATGTCTTTGTGCTCACTACTGGATTTGTCTAGTGGCTGCACCATCTAAAAGTGGTTTGAGAAAACCTGCTTCTTCTTTTTGTTTCCCACCCGTCATTTCTCTCGAGGCTCATGCTTTTTACAGAATGTCCCTCACCATATTCCCCCATCACCAAGATTCAGACCCATCAAGAGTGCAAAAAAAACAGAAACAAAACAAACAAAAAAAACCTCAACAACAACCCCTCCCCCAAACAACCAAAAAAATCCAACTAACCTAACAAAAAAACCTGCAGTCTTAAGGTCCCTGTCTCTCCTATACTTAACAAAAGGTCTAGTCCCCCAAATTTCTCTGCTCTTAGTTTCCTATTCTTAGCTTCTTTGCTACTCCCCCCGTGGTCTCTCTGGGCTCTTAGCACATTCCCCAAGTCCACCCTTCCACCCTAGATTCAGAGCTCTTCTTTGTATACTCAGAGATAGACCTCTAACTTATCCTTCATTCAGAAACTGAACTCATCTTCTCCCTAACATTCTTCCTCCCTCCGTGCCTTCCAAGGTCTACACACTTTTTTCTTCCTAAGAACTCCCCTCTCCTTCCCTTTAATTTGCCTCCTTGGTAGTGCAAGGAGATGCCTTTTCCCCATCCCACCCCTGAGTATTGCATTACTCACTTGACAAAGCGAGAGCGATTTCCAGCTACACCAAATTCCTCTTCCTCCTCTGAGCTGGACTCAGAGTCTGAGTCAGGAGGCTCGGTGCGAAGCAGGCGGTGGCCTGAGCCTTTCTTGGGCTTCTTTCTCCGGCTGTCCCCAGCCAAGCCGATCAGTGCATTGAGCTCTTTGCGTTTTTTCATCTTCTTGTGTGGGGTAAGTGGAGCACCCACTCCTGAGCTGCCAGGTTCGTACCCGACGCCCAGTTCTCTCGAGGCCTTGGAGCCGCCTTCCAGGGTGAGGAATCCTGGGCCAGAGCCCCTCTGGTCAGTCCCACCCAGAAGTGGGACTGACCAGATCCGCTGGGGGCTGGAGATCGGAGCCAGAGGAAACTGTAACTCAGATAGGTGGGGGAAGTCACATAAAGATGGCCAGGGAGCTGGTGATCCAAATGGATAAAGCCCTAGGCATGCACTGTCAGTTACCGAAGGGGGTATTGGACATGGAGGAGGTGGGAACCTTTGTCTCCCAAAGAGGATAAAAAGTCAAGTCAAGAGATTCTCAGCCCTGGTCAGTAGATAGTATTTCTAAGGGTGCTCCAGGAGCTGGGGAAGGACACAGATGGGTGTTTTGGACTTCCGGGGTAGAATTTCCAATGGAGAGAAAAAAAGAAACTTGTTCTTCAATGGGAGGAGAGGGGGAGATGCAGAGCGAAACGGTGGGAAGGCGCTGTTCCCTCCCTAGCTGGCAGCAGGAGGGGGCTCCCAGCCGCTACAACCCCGACAGAGAAAATGACCGAGTCTGAGATGATCACCGTCCTCCGGCCTCCGTCCTGAGTTTGAAGGAAGCCAGAGGCCGAGGAAGACCCAGAGCCCGGCCTGGAGGGCTCGACCTGAGAGGAGCCAGTCCCGAGCCTGGGGAGACCCCAGCTCTGCTGTCTGGGCCTGGGGGCGCGGTGAGGAGGGGCGACGGCGGCTCAGCCCACCTGAAGCGCTCCCACCCAGAGTTTGAGGTGTTCCGGCACGGGCGACTCTCGGCAACTCACACGCGCCGCCTCCACTCCAGCCGCGACTCCGGCCCCCGCTCCGGCTGCGGCCGCACCTGTTCCCGACTCGCTGGTGGCGGCGGCGGCGGCGGCGGCGGCCGCGGGCTCCAACCCCGGGCCATCGCTCCAGCCCCAATTCACTTCCCCCTTGGCAGCGACCGCCGGCGCCGCCTGCCAGTAAGGCGCGCTCCCATTGGCCGCCCGTCTGGTGACGTCACGCGAGGGCCGGTGGGGAGGCGGGGTGTTAAAGGACGCAGGCTCAAGCGAGGGCAGGTCCCACCTGCCGGTCGAGGAGGCTCCGCCCCCAGGAGGTTCGGGGATCTGTAGCTCACCTGACAAGGGCGAGTTTTGTTTCTTGAGGAGCAGGGATGGGCCAGGCAAAGCATCCAGCTGCTCGGCCTTCTTGGGAAATTCATCAGCCGCCCGGGCCCCCCCAGTTGTGACTAACCCAGCCTAGAGGCTCCAACCCTCTTACTCTCATGCTGTTTGTTAAAGATTTAGGCGTGTTACAGATTAATGACCTGGTTGAACACGTTCATTCATTCATTCCGTAAATATTTATTGAGAGATTACCATATGTCAGGAGCAGTTCTACCGCTGAGGATACAGCAATAAACAAGATAACCACTATCCTTGCCTTCCTGCATAGGGTTGCCCAATTTAGCAAATAAAAATACAGGATACTCAGTAACGTTTGAATTTCAGGTAAACAACGAATATTTTTTTAGTATAAGTATATCCCATGCAACGTCTGGGACATCTTCATACTTTTTAAAGTTAATTCTATTTTACCTGAAATTACTTTTAACTGGCTGTCCTGTGTTTTATCTGCCAACTCTATTCCTGCAGCTTATACTCGAGTGGGAGGACAGCAATAACATATAAAATGTCAGGAGATGATAAATATTATGAGGAAAACTGAAACATGATAAGGGGACAGGGAGTGCCTCTGTGATAAGGGGACCTTCGGTTAGAGATCGGGAGGCAGTGAGGGAGTGAGTTGTGCAGTGGCCAAGAGGAAGGAGTGACCTGAAAGAACTGCTGTGGCTGGACTTGAAGAGCAAGAGGAGAGCGGTAGAAAATGAGGTCAGACAAGCATCAGGGGAAGATCTTGTAGGGCCTTATAGACCACTGTGAGGACTTTGGAAAACCCTTGGTGCTTTAAGCTCTGGCTTAGATTTTTAAAAGATCACTAGCCACTGTGTGGAAAAGAGAATCAGGGAACAGTGAGGGACAAATAAAGATGATGGCAGTTGTGGAGATGGTGAGCATTCTGGATGCTTCTTGACCACAGAGCTAACAATATTTGCTGATGGTTTACAGAGAAGGTGAGCAAAAAAAGAGGAGTAATAGATGACTCCAGGGTCTTAGGGTGCAACAGCTGGAAGAAAGGAATTGCTGTTTACTGAGATGGGCAAGAACAGATTTGGGGCAAACTTGAGAAGTCAATTCAGTATTCAGATGGACTGTTTGGTATACCTATTTGGAGTTCTGGGCAGAGGTTGGGGCCTGAAATGTAAATCTGAAAGTCATCAGATGTAGATGGTATTTAAAGCAAAGTGCTTTGAACTACTTGGAAAAGGGTCACTTAAAGTAATTTTTATACCCACATTCTTATTGTGGCAATCACACTGTCTTTGTCTAGGGATACCCACCCAAAGTCTGGGTCTGTCTCTTATTTATCTTTATGTGTCTAGACCAGAGGTAGATGATCCGATATATATGTGATGCCTACATGAGTGGGCAGAGTTATACAGAGGTATAAGTGGAGTTTTGGAATCAAGAGATCTGCAATGAAATCATGCTTTGAATATTTGCTAACTCTGTCAACATGGAAGCCATATTAATTCTGAGCTTCAGTTTTCCTCTCTGCAAAATGAGGATTAATATCTATTTCACAGGACAGACAAATGAGAAGATGCTTGTGAAAGTGCTTCTGAAGCCCCCAAACATGGGCAGTTATTTTGGTTTTTTTTTTTTTGTCTCCTTTTGTTTCTAGAGCTGCACTGCCCAATATAGTAAGTAGTCATTAGCCACATATGGCAATTTAAATTTACATTTAGCTTAATTAAAATTAAATTAAAAGTTTAAATTAGTTCCCCAGTCTCACTGGCCACTGTGCTCCACAACCATACGTGGCTAGTGGCTATTGCGCAGCACAGAACAGTACATTTCCATCATTATAGAAAGTTTTATTGGACAATTCTGCAGTAGCACCTCCCTGAAGGTCTGGGGATGGACAAGAAAAGGTCTTGACTTCAAGAACCATTTCACAAACAAACCCTATGGTCATAAGAGGACACAGGCAAAAGGGGTGACTGGCCCAGGATGGCCCTTCCCATGGCCCTCCTGTGCTGTAGATGTTACATGTTCACCAAGGGAACCAGGGGCTGAGGAACCCAAGGGAGTAAGGTGGAGCCAAGGATGTATCACCTAGTTACAATGACATCTGGTCAGCCAGGCCCTGCCCTTTCATGCAATGGACTGGTCATGGGTGGGGAGGCTGGAGGAGGGGAGTTGAGAGCTAATGGGATGCTTCTGCTGGACCTATCATTCAGTCCCTCTGTCTGACTGTTTGTCTATTGGTCTATAGATAACACACCCTTCTGTGTTGGGTAAACATCCCATGAGATGCTGAGTCATCCTCTGAAAACTGATGGCCAGATGTTTTTTTCTCTCAGGAGCTCTTGGTACCTCTCTAGCCTCCTCCCTCATACCTGGGACCCTCAAGGCCTGTGATTAATCCAACCGTCTCAGAGCGAGGGCTCCTGCACTGAGGAGCCCACGGTGCCCTCCTACACCAGGACTCCTCAAGGTTGTAACCCATCTTTTCATTTGGGGATGTTCATATTATGATCTTGTGTCTAGGGAGGCCTGTTACCCGTTCAAAACTTGCCTGAAACGCAATGTGATCTTGGGTAAGTCACTTTGCAGCTCTGGTACTCCAACTTTCCTGTCTGTAAAATGAGAATAAGAATATTTCCTGCCCAGCCTTCTGCTCTGTGCTTTTTGGGGGAGGGAGCAGCATGAAAGTGTTTATATGCTGTGAAGTGTCATGTAGGGTGGGCGATGCCTGCTGAATCCTCCTAGCAGCTCTGTGGGGAGAGTGAGCAAGGATGACTTCCCTGTGCTCAAAATTCCATTCTGTGTGAGTGGCAAAGCCTCTTGAGATGCTGTGCTATCTTAGAAGACTCTACAGAGCACTTTCACTTGGGAAAACTGAGGCAGGGAGTGGGGGCAAACTTGCCTAGGGCCATGATCAGAAATGGGATCCAGGACTTCTGATTCCTGGGCTGAAGCTCTTTAAGATCTCAGAATCCTCTCTTCTCTGGGGTCGAAGTCCACATCTGAACTCTGCCACTTGGCAGCTGTGTGACCTTGGGCAAATGGCTGAGCCTCTCTGAGCCTCCACTTTTGTGAAATGGTGGTAATAAGAGTACCCAGGACCAGCCATATAATTTGTGGGGCCCAGTGCAAAAGAAAATGCAAGGCCCCTTGTTTAAAAATCAGGAAAAAAGCTTTTTTCCGTTCTCTTGTGATTTCTTGTTCAGCACATCATGCTGTTTATTGCTCACTAGTTAATGTCGTGCTCTTTTGGGCATGGGGACCCTCACGGGGCAGGGGGGGGGCCCTTCCTCATGAGTTGGCATGCACCACCAACCCAGCCCTCTTTGTGCCTGCACCCAGGCCCCTGTCTAGGATGAGGTGGGGCAGGGGGACAGGCAGCTGAGAACCCATCCTGGGGATGCGGAGAGGGAGGTTAGGAGAGGCAGGACTATGTATGAGTGGAGCTTCCAAGTCCCCAGTGTATGCTCCATGTTCCATCAGACTTCACTTTCAAAACAGAAATTCAAAAATAAAATGATTAAGAATTTCAAGATGGCGACCACAGAGCATTAAACCCCAACTGTGGGGCAAACTTCTGAGTTACGGGTTCTGTGCAACTGCACTGGTCACATACCCACGAAGCTGGCCCTGACAATACCTAACTCACAGAATAGCTGTGAAGAAATAATGTGCCTGACTCATAGTAAATGCTCAATAAATGTACCTGTTCCATTAATGTGATTATTAATTATTAAATGTGATTTATTACAGATTTATTAAGTGTGATTTTGATGATGACCCAGTTGTGGCAATACATCTTCATTTACCCAATAGAAAACGCTGCTTCCATCTGCTACAAGAACCCCCTTTGCCATCATCTTTCTTGGTGTTTTTCTGTGGTTAAAGTGGGGGGAAGGAACAGAAACGAACTTTTAAAAATACTCAGGTATTAGGCATTTTTGTGTTAATTGTGACTGCAATAAGCTAATCCTCACTAGGCAAGCATCTTATCCTTGCTCTAACTGAGAAGAAAATTGATGTTCAGAGATTGTAAGAGGCTTGCCCAGGGACACACAGCACATCAGTGGCAGATACTGGGGCTTGAATCTGGATCTGAGCCTCTGAAGCCTGAGTTCTGCACCTGGTGCCCAGCTCCATACTGGCGGAGTCTGCTGCCTGGGCCTTTGTCTGCAGCTCATCTAGGAAGGGACAACCAGCTGAAGCGTCTTACCTCTCCTGGGATGGCCTCATCTGCTCCCCCCAGCCCCTTCCCCATTCTATTTGCTGCTGTGTCGGCAGCTGCTTCCTGTACCCTGATGAGAGGCCTAAAGACAATGGGAAGGGGAAGGATTGGGTGGTAGGAAAGGGGCCAAGCTCCAAGCTAAACAATGGTTTTTCTCCCGGTGGGTCCCAGGCAGCAGGAAGCAGCACTGGTTCCCAGCATTATTGTGGGCAGGGGTGAGGGCTGCCCCCGCCGGGTTTCTTCTTCTATTCCAGGCACAGTCTCCTCCGAGTTGCTGCAAGCTTTTGTCCCTTGGCTACGTAGTAGCCTCAGTTTCCCCATCTACTGACTGTGTCTTAGCACCCAGAACAGGGTCCAGTGTTGGAGGGACCTCAGGGACTGTTTGCTGAATTAAATTATTGGAAGAACAGAGGAGACTCTAAAGAGTTTCCAGGCATTGTCCTTCATCTTGGTGACTCCATCCATCCATCCATCTGACAATCCTGCCTTAAGGAAGCCCCTACCATGTGCGAAGCCCTGTGTGTGGCCCTGGAATACACCAGTAATATCCAGGCTCTGTTCTGTAAGAGTTCCCAGGAAGCAGGCAGTGGTCCCCAGGGTTTATATTGGGGGGAAAAAAAAAGAAAGTCTGGAGTGACTGGGTTTATTTTAGGATGAGAACAATAATCCCGGGAGGAAAGTATGTGCACTATGGCCTCCAGACCACCTGCTTCTGCCCTCTTCCCTGGGGGCTTGAGCTGGAGAGGGGGTTGCAGCTGGACCAGAAGGAGCCCTGGACCAGTACAGTCTGCTGTTGAGTCTCAGCTTCTTCACCCACTAAACTGTGTGATCTTAGGTGAGTTCCTTTTCCTCTCTGAGTCTGTTTTCTCATCTGTAAATTGGAACTAACAATGCACACCTCCTGGCAGTGCCTGCGGTAGGATTAAATTTAAATGGTGGGCATTAAAGGACTTCAAGGGAATTGCTAAGTGCATTGAGTGGACAGGGAGGCCAGGAAACAGACCTCTGAGAAATCCTATTTGGAGCAGGGAACTTAAACAGCACAGGCTGGGAGAGGAGGCGGTGGGATCTTGAAGGGAAGGCTCTTCTAATTGAGGAAGGGCTGTGTGTGTGTGTGTGTGTGTGTGTGTGTGTGTGTGCTCCCTCCATCAATGCTGGGTGTGAATGAAGGCATAAATGGCAGAAGATGCTGAATCAGCAAGGGGTGGGGGTAACCAGGAGAGGCTACCTTTACTGAGGGAATAGCACTAGCTCTGTGTGTCTAAGTCAGCCTGAGACTACAGTCCAGCTCCATCTGAGACCAGTCCCTACTTAACCTGAGAAGACTGGCACTAGAAGACAATAGACATGCGTGACATCGTGCTGCCCTCTGCTGGTTTCCTGCACAACTGCACCTCTTGGATGGGGACAATTTCCATTCAACACAAATGATAATTCTCCTGTGTCCAGACCTGTGTAGGGAGATGGGGATACACAGATAGACATGATCACACTCCTGTTGTGTAAGAACTTCTGGGGTATGTGTGTGCGTGTGTGTGTGTGAGAGAGAGAGAGAGAGACAGAGAGACAGAGACAGAGACAGAGACAGAAACAGAGAGAAACAGACACATGAACAATAAAGATGTGATCAGCACCATGATACAAGATGCAGAATGGGTAGGGATGGCATTAGGGAAAGATTTTGAAAGGAGGTAAGCTTTCATCCATCCATTCATCTATCCATCATATATTTATTGAGCACTTAATGTATTCTAAGCCCTAATCTTTGTGCTAGAGCTATAACAGGGAACAAAATATACAGATATCCTTGCCTGCATGGAACCTACATTCTAATGAAAGGAAACAATTCATAAATAAGATGGTAAATATATGCAGTGTTGGATGATGAGTACTAAGGAGAAAAATGAAGCAAGAAAGGAGGATAGAGAGTATTGTTGGAGTGATTACAACTTTTGAAGTGAAATTTGAATAAAAAGACCCAAGGGAGAGGGATTTTAGCTTCTGAACATGATTAAGTTGTACTGGACTTTCTGTCCTGTGTAAATAACTAGAAAACTGGACAAATATATGAAACAACTTTTCAGTCATTGCACAACTGTTAGCACAGAACTATGATCCTTGAGAGAAGGAAAACAAATAAGATGATTCTGATGATCACCCTAGCTTTATGCCTGAGGCACTTTCTGGCAGAGCAGGGAGAGAAAACCCAAGTATACCACAGGGGTATTTTTGTGTTGATGAGAGGGATATTGGAGTTTGGAAAGGCTGACACATTAGAATTTGCAGGGTAAGAGTACCAGAGAGGAAGCAGCTACTCAGAAATGAGCTCAAGAAATATGTATAGGGGGTCTCACTTGAGTCTTTGTCTAAATGCTAAGTTGTGCATGCACAGGATGAAACTCCATGAGTGTGGGTAAATAACTACTGGGGAGTTATACTTTCCAGAATTCTGACTGGGCTGGGAGACATTCATGTTCCATCTGCATAGAGTGGAGAGAACTTGCTGAACCAGGGACATTCAGTAGAGACCTCAAAAGAATCATAATAGTAGGGCTAAAGTAGCCTTAAAGACTACTCTAGAGCTACCTTAATAAAGCTTGAAAAAGGATGGAACTGATCCACAAGTAACTTAATTGCCTGCCCAAACAAAACACACTTCAACATTCTTTAAAGAAAGGAAACAAAATTCAGACTCTCAACAATGAAACATTTACAATGTCCAACAACCAATAAAATGATTAGACATGAAAAGAAGCAGGAAAATATCATCCACAAACAGAAGAAATCTTAATTCATAGAAACAGATCCAGAAATGACAGAGATGATGGAATTAGCAGACATAGACTTTGAAGCAACAATTCTAAATATACATTAAGAGATTTGAATGGAAACATGAACATAATGAGGAAAGAAGTTGAAGTTACCAAATGGAACCTCAAGAGTTTAAAAGTATAATATCTGAACTAAAGAATACATTGTATGTCTTTATAGCAGATTAGATACTGAAGAAGAAAATATCAGTGAATTTGAAAACACAGCCATAGAAAATATCCAAACTGTAGCACAGAAAGAAAAAAAGACTTAAAAAAATGAATAGAGCCTCAGTACTTATGAGCACTACAAGTAATCTAACATATTTGTAACTGGGGTCCCCGGAAGGGTAGGGGTGAAAAACATTTGAAGAAATAATAGCTCCATTTTTCCAAACTTGAAGACTATAAACAACAGACCCAAGAAACTCAACAAACCCTAAAAGAATAAGCACATAAAAAAACCATACCAAAGCACATCATAACCAATTTACTAAAAAACTAGTGATAAATAGGAAATATTAGAGGCAGACTGAAAAGAAGATCTGTATTATATACAGGGGAATAAAAAAAGAAGCATCACTGATTTCTCACTAGGAACAATGCAAGGCAAAACACAATGGAATAACCTCTTTAAAGAGGTGGGAGAGAGAGAGAGAGAGAAGAGAGACAGAGATCAAACTAGAATTATACACCAGTTAAAATACTCTTCAAAATCAAAGGAAAATAAAGACATTTTTAGACAAACAAAAGCTGAGAGAATTTACACAAACTACTTTGCACTAAAAGAAATGCTAAAGGAAATTCTGCAAGCTGAAGTAAGGTGATACCAGATGAAAATTTGGATCTATACAAAGAAATGACAAGCACAGGCAATGTTAAATACAGAGTCCTTTTGTCTCAGTTTAAAAAAATTTAAATTAACTATTTAATGCAAAATAATAACAAGGTACTGTGGTGTTTATCACATATGTAGAAGTAAAATGTATGGCAAAAAAGGATAGGAAGGAGAAATGGAAGCATATTATTATTTCCTTCAATATGTGTGAAGTGGTATAATATTGTTTGAAGGTAGAGTGTGATAAGTTACGGATGCATATTTTATTTTATTTTTTATTTATTTTTATTTTTATTTTTTTTTACTTGAGTGGAATTTTATGTGGAATTTTCACTATTTTGTTATATGTTTCTGTAACATCTGAATTTTCTAAAACGGCATTCAGAACAAGATAGACATATTTAAACTATTCAAGTTATAGACATGCCTGCAGAAAAAAGGCCTTTACTTCCTCTTAGTTAAGTTCAACCATCTGATCAGACCCGTCTCAGCTTGGAGTTTTTTTTTTTTTGTAATTTATTTATTTATTTATTTTTCACACACACACACACTGTATTTTATTTTTACAAGAGATAAATAGACTGACACCAAGCATTGTACATGGATGACCACAACAAAAGCAACAATGATTGCAATTACCAAACATGAAACACACTCATACTATGTCATAATATTGACATTCAGTCCAGTAATCCTCCACTGTAACAGCACGGATGCATATTTTAAACCTTAGAGAAAATAAAAGATGCATGACTGATAAGACAATGGTGGAAACAAAATAGTAAAACAAACAAATAAACAAACAAAAACCCCTCTATCCAAAAGAAGGCAGGAAAAAAGAAAAGACATCAAAATTTGAGGGTAGTGACTAAAATTACTTAAAATGAAATCTGTAATTTTAAATTCTTGCATTAGAAAGAAACAAAGGTTGAAAAGTAATTATACAAAAGTTTACCTTAGCATAATAAGAGGGACTTCCCTGATGGCGCAGTGGCCAAGAATCTGCCTGCCAATGCAGGGCACATGGGTTTGAGCCCTGGTCCAGGAAGATCCCACATGCTGTGGAGCAACTAAGCCCCTGCGCCACAACTACTGAGCCTGCGCTCTGGAGCCTGCTAGCCACAACTACTGAGCCCATGTGCCACAACTACTGAAGCCCCTGTGCCTAGAGCCTGTGCTCCGCAACAAGAGAAGCCACCACAATGAGAAGCCCATGCACCGCAACAAAGAGCAGTCCCCACACTCCGCAACTAGAGAAAGCTTGAGCATAGCAACGAAAACCCAACGCAGCCAAAAATAAATAAATAAATAAATAAAAGGCTTTCCTTAAAAAAAAAAAAAAAGCATAAGAAATAATTTTTAAAAACATAATAGGAAAAAAAAGGAGTAAATTAAGTTAAAAACAAATACGGTTGACCCTTGAACAATGTGAGGGTTAATCTGTGTATAACTTAGAGTGACCCTCTGAACCCGTGGTTTCTCTGCATCCACAGATTCAACCAACCACGTAGATCTGTGGTATTTACTATTGAAAAATATCCGCTTGTAAGTGGGTCCATGCAGTTTAAACTAACGTTGTTCAAGGGCCAACTGCAGAAGGAAGGAAATAATAAAGATATGAGTGGAAATCAATTAAGTAGAAAACAAACAACAGAAAAAAATTAAACCAAGCTTGGTTCTTTGAAAATATCAATAAAACTGGTATATCTCTAGCCAGACTGATTAAGAGAAAAGAGAGAAGATGTGAATTATCAATAACAGAAATAGAAGAGGGAACATCACTACATATCCTTCAGATGTGAAAAGGATAATAAGGTAATATTTTGAAAAACTTTATGCCAATAAATCTGACAACTTAGATGAAATGGACAAATCCCTTGAAAAGTACAAACTGCCAAAACTTACTAGAGAAAAAAACCTCTGTATTGAATAGCCCTATATCTATTAAAGAAATTAAATTTGTAATTAGAATCTCTCCCCACTTCCCCCCAAAAATAATAAAGGAGAAGAAAATCCAGGACTAAATAGCTTCTCTGGTAAGTTTTATTAAACACTTGAGGAAGAAATAATACTAATTTAACACAAACTCATTTAAAAACATGGGAAGAGGGAAATTTCTCCAATTTATTTTTTGAGATGAATATTATCCTGATATTAAAACCAAACAAAGATATTACAAAGAAAATTACTAATTTTCTCTTATGAAAATAGGTACAAAAACATTTAACAATTGTTACCAAACTGTAACCAACTACAAATAAAAAGCATATATCATGACTAAGTGGGGTTCATCTTAGAAATGCAGGATTAGTTTAACATTTGAAAATCACCATGTTATAAAATAAAGGAGAAAAACAAAATTTATCACAACACATGCAAATAAAAGAACATTGATAACATTCACCAACTACTTATAAGAAAAGCTCTAAGAAAATTAAGAGTAGAATGTGATAAAAAGCAACTATGAAAATCCTACAGCTAATATCATACGTAATGCTGAAAGAGAATACTTTTAGATTAGGAAGAAAACAAGGACGTCTGCTCTCACTATTTCTGTTCAACATTGTACTGAGGTCCTATTCATTGCCATAGCCAAAAAAAAAAAAAAAAAAAAAGGCACATAGTTAGACATGAAGAAGTAAACTGTATTTACAGATCAGATGATATGATCATATACTGTAAATAAAAAATCCTAAGGAATCTACAAAAGAGCTATTAAACTAAAATATTAATTTAGCAAAGTCACAAGATAAAAGGTCAATGTACAAAAGTTAATTGTATGTTTATATACTAGAAATGAACAACTGGAAAATAAAAATTTTAAAGTACCGTTTACAATGACTTAAAAACATGAAATATTTATGGATAAGTTTAGCAAATTATGTGTAAAATCGGTACACTAAAACTACAAAATATTGCTGAGAGACTAAAGTAAGACGTAAATAAATGAAGACATGTACCATGTTCATGGATTGGAAGACAACATTGTTATGATGTCAGTTATTCCTAAATTGATCTATAGGTTCAATGCAGCCTTAAGCAAAAACCAGCAGGCTTTTTTTTTTTTTTTTGGATAAAAATTGACACGCTGATACTAAATATATATAAAAATGCCAAAAACCTATAATAGTAAAAAAAAGTTTGAGAAAGAAGAACAAAGTTGGAAGATTTACAATATTTGATTCTAAGACTAGCCCCAAGGTGGGAGCATGTTTGCACGTTTGAGGAACAGTGAGGATATCGGTATGACTGTAGCAGAATGATTGATGCAAAGAGATAATGGATTTCATTCTAAGTGAGTTAGGGAGCTCTTAGAGGATTTTGATAAGAGGGATTATATGATCCCACTTAATGTTTTAATAAGATCACTTTGGCTGCCATGTTCAGAGCAGAATGAAAGGTGAAAGAGCAGAAGCAGAAAATCAGTTTAGAGGCTACTGCAATAATACAGAGGTGATGGTGATTTAGACCAAGTGGTAAGAAGTGGTTGGTTTATGGACACATTTTTGAAGGCAGAGCTGACTGAATTTCCTGATGAAATGGTTATAGGATATGAAAGAAAGAAAGAGAGAAGTTAAGGCCTGGGCAACTGGACAACAGAACTGCTGATTACTGAGATGGGGAAGCTGGTAGGAGGATGAGACCACGGGTATTGTGTGGCTGAACCACACTGACTCCATCTTGTCAGCTTCATCTTACACCTGAAGTCCTACACCCTCCCCTTGCTGCATGACTGAGCTTTAATCTACTCACAAGGAATGCGCCCAAGCCAGATAAGTTCTCTATCAACTTTCACCCTTGCCTCATTTCATATGAAAACTGGAAGAATGCTTTTTGCTGACGCAGATGATTAATGGTCATGAGACCGATAGGGGAGAGGAAAAACGCCCAGTTCCATCTGGTGCTGACGTGCTTCTCACTTGGTAGTCGGGTTCTACTTTTAGCTTTGGCCCCTTTAAATCCTCCTGTACCCCTTCCGCAGTCCGGTGTGCAGCACCGCTACAAATGCCTCTGGATCATAGTCTGCCCAGTCGTGCCTGCATGTAAGTTACCCACAGTAAACTTCATTATTGCACTTTATGGAGTTGCCTGCTGTGTTTTTCAATCTTAAAGTTCCTTCTCAATTCAGAGGATATTATTCCATATCCCTCCTCCCAACAATTTTGTTAGAGACGTAAATCTGAGATATCTATTGGTTACCCAAGTGGGGCTATCAAGTAGATAGATATATGAATCTGAAGTCTAGGGTAGAAGTCTAGGTTAGAGATGTATTTAAAGCCATGGGATTGGATAAGATGACTAATGGGATGAGTGGAAATAGAAGAAAAGTTCCAAAGACTGAGCCTTGTGGATCCTCCAATATTTAGCACTTGGGGGGATAGAGGCGTTCATCAAAGAAGTAGGAGGGAAAGCTTTGCTAGGAGCAAAGGTGTTAGGAAGAGAAGAGACTGATAATAGACATATGGGCAGCGGAAGTCTTGAAGGGCCTTGAATGCCAGGATAGGGATATCACTGAAGGGTTTCTAAAAAGACAGAGTCATGATCAGATTCAAGACATAGAAAGATTGTTCTGGTAGCACTGTGGGGCTGGAATGGAGGTTAGGAAGGTGTGAGGCTGTAGGCAGGAAGACCAGGGAAGAGGCAAAAGCAATCATGAGGTCATCCAATCAGGCCAAATCAGGACTGATGATCTCCTGATCTGGGATTTCCCTGTCCTTGAGCTCCTGGAGCCCAGGGATTTGTCTGCCAAAGATTCTAGCTGGGTGTTCCTGTCTTTACCTGAACGCTGAGAAAAAATGAATAGTCGAGGCCTCTGTCCGTGGTGCTGATTTGTAAGGTCCTCTCTCCACCTCTTGAAGGCACTTCTGTGTTCCTATCTCAGCTTTCAGGACGGGCACAGAATCAACCAGCTCAGCATCACTCTGCATATAGCCAGAGGCTCAGAGCCTTGGGATGTGATAAAAGATGTTTTTGGGTTGTGTGTCTGGCTCCACCTCTTTTCAGATCTCCCAGGGCATTGTTGCTTTGATAGAGTCTTACTGTCCAGACAGATTGAGAAAGGCTTCACATCTAGGGAATGGAGGGCTCTGACCCAGTCACTTTCCTAGGCCCCACCCCACCCATGTGTTTGAGGTTGTTGGATGTGCATAGTTCCTTAGACTTTTTTCTTATAGGGACAGTTCCTTAGCCTATTTCCCATTCTGCTCAGCAATTATCCTTAACAACCCAAGCCCAAACTTTCTGGCCTTTTATATTTGCATGTTGACTTTTCCTGAAAAGCCTTTTTATGCCTCCTTCATCTGAATGAATCCTAGGTGCTCTTCAATGCTCAGATTAGGGGTACCTTATTCCAGAAAGCCTTCTCTGATATCCAGGTTGCTTAGGTGTCTCTTTCTTTTCCTACTCCTCCTCTTCTTCTTAATTGACACCAGTTGCACAAAATTGGCTTATCTATAATCTTGGCTCATGACACTGTCATCATTAGTCTTTGCATAGACCTCTTTTCTTCCCTCCTTCCCTCCTCTTCCCTCCTTCCTTCCTTTCTCCCTTTCTCCCTCTTTCCTTTCTTTCTCCCTCTCCCTCCTCCCTCCATTCCTCCTGCTCTCTCTCTCTCTCTCGCACACACACACACACACACACACACACACATACAGAAGCTCACAACCCAACCCAGCAAGTAACATCAACAATAATTACAGAGATTGGTTCAAGATGGCAGAGTAGAAGGGTGGGTGACTCACAAACTGGAGAACAATTATACCACAGAAGTCCACCCATTGGAGTGAAGGTTCTGAGCCCAACGTTAGGCTTCCCAACCTGGGGGTCCGGCAAAGGGAGGAGGAATTCCCAGAGAATCAGACTTTTAAGGCTAGCGGGATTTGATTGCAGGACTTTGACAGGACTGGGGGAAACAGAGACTCCACACTTGGAGGGCACATACAAAGTAGTGTGTGCATCAGGACCCAGGGGGAAGGAGCAGTGACCCCATGGGACACTGAACCAGACCTACCTGCTAGTGTTGGAAGGTCTCCTGCAGAAGTGGAGGAGTGGCTGTGGCTCACCAAGGGGACAAGAACACTGGCAGAAGGAGTTCTGGGAAGTACTCCTTGGTGTTAGTCCTCTTGGAGTCCACCATTAGCTCCACCAAAGAGCCTCTAGGCTCCAGTGCTGGGTCACCTCAGGCCAAACAACCAACAGGGAGAGAACTCAGCCCCACCCATCAGCAGACAAGTGGATTAAAGTTTTACTGAACCCTGCCCACCAGAGCAACACCCAGCTCTACCTTCCACCAGTCCCTCCCATGAGGAAGCTTGCACAAGTCTCTTAGATAGCCTCATCCACCAAAGGGCAGACAGCAGAAGTGAGAAGAACTACAGTCTTGCAGCTTGTGGAATGAAAACCACATTCACAGAAAGATAGGCAAAATGAAAAGGCAGAGGACTATGTACCAGATGAAGGAACAAGATAAAACCCCAGAGAAACAACTAAATGAAGTGGAGATGGGCAACTTTCCAGAAAAAGAATTCAGAATGATGATAGTGAAGATGTTCCAGGACCTCGGAAAAAGAATAGAGGCAAAGATCGAGAAGATGCAAGAAATGTTTAACAAAGACCTAGAAGAATTAAAGAACAAACACCTAGAAGAATTAAAGAGCAAACAAACAGAGATGAACAATACAATAACTGAAATGAAAAATACACTAGAAGGAATCAATAGCAGAATAACTGAGGCAGAAGAATGGATAAGCGATCTGGAAGACAGAATGGTGGGATTCACAACTGTGGAACAGAAAAAAGAAAAAAGAATGAAAAGAAATGAAGACAGCCTAAGAGACCACTGGGACAACATTAAACACACCAACATTCGCATTATAGGGGTCCCAGAAGGAGTAAAGAGAGAGAAAGGACCTGAGAAAATATTTGAACAGATAATAGTCGAAAACTTCCCTAACATGAGAAAGGAAATAGCCACCCAAGACCAGGAAGTGCAGCGAGTCCCAGGCAAGATAAACCCAAGGAGAAACACACCGAGACACAGAGTAATCAAACTGACAAAAATTTAAGACAAAGAAAAATTATTAAAAACAATGAGGGAAAAACGACAAATAACATACAAGCGAACTCCCATAAGGTTAACAGGTGATTTCTCAGCAGAAATTCTACAAGCCAGAAGGGAGTGGCACGATATATTTAAAGTGATGAAAGGGAAGAACCTACAACCAAGATTACCCTAGCTGGCAAGGATCTCATTTAGATTCGGCAGAGAAATCAAAAGATTTACAGACGAGCAAAAGCTAAGAGAATTCAGCACCACCAAACCAGCTCTACAAAAAATGCTAAAGGAACTTCTCTAAGTGGGAAACACAAGAGAAAAGGACCTACAAAAACAAACCCAAAACAATTAAGAAAATGGTAATAGGAACATACATATTGATAATTACCTTAAATGTGAATGGATTAAATGCTCCAACCAAAAGACACAGGCTCGCTGAATGGATACAAAAATAAGACCCACATATATGCTGTCTACAAGAGACCCACTTCAGACCTAGGGACACATACAGACTGAAACTGCAGGTATGGAAAAAGATATTCCATGCAAATGGAAATCAAAAGAAAGCTGGAGTAGCAATACTCATATCAGATAAAATAGACTTTAAAATAAGGAAATAAGTAATGTTACAAGAAACAAGGAAGGACACTACATAATGATCAAGGGGTCAATCCAAGAAGAAGATATAACAATTATAAATATATATACACCCAACATAGGAGCACCTCAATATGTAAGGCAAATGCTAACAGCTCTAAAAGAGGAAATCAACAGTAACACAATAATAATGGGGGACTTTAACACCTCACTTACACCAATGGACAGATCATCCAGACAGAAAATTAATAAGGAAACACAAGCTTTAAATGACACAATAAACCAGATAGATTTAATTGATATTTATAGAACATTCCATCTGTAAACAGCAGATTACACTTTCTTCTCAAGTGCACATGGAACATTCTCCAGGATAGATCACATCTTGGGTCACAAATCAAGCCTCGGTAAATTTATGAAAATTGAAATCATATCAAGTATCTTTTCTGACCACAACACTACGAGATTAGAAATAAATTACAGGGAATAAAACATAAAAAACACAAACACACCGAGGCTAAACAATACATTACTAAATAAGCAAGAGATCACTGAAGAAATCAAAGAGGAAATCAAAAAATACCTAGAGACAAATGACAATGAAAACACGACAATCCAAAACCTGTGGGATGCAGCAAAAGCAGTTCTAAGAAGGAAGTTTATAGCAGCACAATCCTACCTCAAGAAACAAGAAAAATCTCAAATAAACAATCTAACCTTACACCTAAAGGAACTAGAGAAAGAAGAACAAACAAAACCCAAAGTTAGTAGAAGGAAAGAATCATAAAGATCAGAGCAGAAATAAATGAAATAGAAACAAAGAAACCAATAACAAAGATCAATAAAACTAAAAGCTGATTCTTTTAGAAGATAAACAAAATTGAAAAACATTTAGCCAGACTCATCAAGAAAAAGAGGGTGAGGACTCAAATCAATAAAATTAGAAATGTAAAAGGAGAAGTTACAATGGACACCACAGAAATACAAAGCATCATAAGAGACTACTACAAGCAACTCTATGCCAATAAAATGGACCACCTGGAAGAAATGGACAAATTCTTAGAAAGGTATAACCTTCCAAGACTGAACCAGGAAGAAATAGAAAATATGAACAGACCAATCACAAGTAATGAAATTGAAACTGTGATTAAAAATCTTCCAACAAACAAAAGTCCAGGACCAGAAGGCTTCACAGGTGAATTCTATCAAACATTTAGAGACGAGCTAACACCCATCCTCCTCAAACTCTCCCAAAAAATTGCAGAGGAAGGAACACTCCCAAACTCATTCTATGAGGCCACCATCACCCTGATACCAAAACCAGACAAAGATACTACAAAAAAAGAAAATTACAGACCAATATCACTGATGAACATAGATGCAAAAATCCTCAACAAAATACTAGCAAACAGAATCCAACAACATATTAAAAGGATCATACACCATGATCAAGTGGGATTTATCAGGGATGCAAGGATTCTTCAGTATACACAAATCAATCAATGTAATACACCATATTAACAAATCGAAGAAGAAAAACCATATGATTATCTCAATAGATGCAGATAAAGTTTTTGACAAAATTCAACACCCATTTATGATAAAAATTCTCCAGAAAGTAGGCACAGAGGAAACCTACCTCAACATAATAAAGGCCATATACGACAAACCCACAGCAAACATCATTCTCAGTGGTGAAAAACTGAAAGCATTTCCTCTAAGATCAGAAACAAGACAAGGATGTCCACTCTTGCCACTATTTTTCAACATAGTTCTGGAAGTCCCAACCATGGCAATCAGAGAAGAAAAAGAAATAAAATGAATACAAATTGGAAAAGAAGAAGTAAAATTGTCACTGTTTGCAGATGACATGATACTATACATAGATAATCCTAAAGGTGCCAGCGGAATACTACTAGAGCTAATCAGTGAATTTGGTAAAGTGGCAGGATACAAAATTAATGAACAGAAATCTCTTGCGTTCCTATACACTAACAGTGAAAGATCAGAAGGAGAAATTAAGGAAATAATCCCATTCACCATTGCAACAAAAAGAATAAAATACCTAGGAATAAACTTACCTAAGGAGGCAAAAGACCTGTACTAAGAAAACCATAAGACACTGAAGAAAGAAATCAAAGATGACACAAACAGATGGAGAGATATACCATGTTCTTGGATTGGAAGAATCAATATTGTGAAAATGACTCTACTACCCAAAGCAATCTACAGATTCAATGCAACCCCTATCAAATTACCAATGGCATTTTTTACAGAACTAGAACAAAACTTAAAATTTGTATGGAGACACAAAAGACCCCGAATAGCAAAAGCAATCTTGAGGGGAAAAAAACAGAGCTGGAGGAATCAGACTCCCTGACTTCAGACTATACTACAAAGCTACAGTAATCAAGATAATATGGTACTGACACAAAAACAGAAATATAGATCAATGGAACAGGATAAAAAGCCCAGAGACAAACCCATGTACCTATGGTCACCTAATCTATGACAAAGGAGGCAAGGATATAAAATGGAGAAAAGACAACCTCTTCAATAAGTTGTGCTGGGAAAACTGGACAGCTCCATGTAAAAGAATGAAATTAGAACACTCCCTAACACCATACAAGAACATAAACTCAAAATGGATTAAGGACTTAAATATAAGACTGGACACTATAAAACTCTTAGAGGAAAACATAGGAAGAACACTCCTTGACATAAATCACAGCAAGATCGTTTTTGACTCACCTCCTAGAGTAATGGAAATAAAAACAAAAATAAAAAATGGGACCTAATGAAATTTAAAAGCTTTTGCACAACAAAGCAAACTATAAACAAGATGAAAAGAGAACCCTCAGAATGGGAGAAAATATTTGCCAACAAATCAACAGACAAAGGATTAATCTCCAAAATATTTAAACAGCTCATGTAGCTCAATATTAAAAAACCAAACAACCCAATCCAAAAATGGGCAGAAGACCTAAATAGACATTTCTCCAAAGAAGACTTATAGATGGCCAAGAAGCACATGAAAAGCTGCTCGACATCACAAATTATTAGGGAAATGTAAATCAGAACTACAACTCACACCGGTTAGAATGGGCATCAACAGAAAATCTACAAACAACAAATGCTGGAGAGGGTGTGGAGAAAAGGGAACCCTCTTGCACTGTTGGTGGGAATGTAAATTGATACAGCCACTATGGACAGCAGTATGGAGGTTCCTTAAAAAACTAAGAATGGAATTACCATATGACCCAGCAATCCCACTACTGGGTATATACTCAGAGAAAACTATAATTCAAAAAGACACATGCACCCCAATGTTCATTGCAGCACTGTTTACAATAGGCAGGTCATGGAAGCAACCTAAATGCCCACTGATAGACCAATGGATAAAGAAGAAGTGGTACATATATACAATGGAATATTACTCAGCCATAAAAAAGAATGAAATTGGGTCATTTGTAGAGACGTGGATGGACCTAGAGACTGTCATACAGAATGAAGTAAGTCAGAAAGAGAAAAACAAATATCGTATTTTAACACATATATGTGGAATCTAGAAAATGGTACAGATGAACCGGTTTGCAAGGCAGAAATAGAGACACAGATGTAGAGAACAAACGTATGGACACCAAGTGGGGAAAGTGGGGGTGGGGGTGGGGGTGGTGGGATGAATTGGGCGATTGGGATTGAATGTATACACTAATACGTATAAAATGGATAACTGATAAGAACCTGCTGTATAAAAAAATAATAAAATAAAATTTACAAAAGAATAGCAAAAAACAAAAACGAAAACAATAATTACATTTAAGTGTCCATCCTCTTTCCCCATCCCATGTAAACACCATCCTGAAATTTCTATTTGTCATTTCTTTGATTTTCAAAACAAACACACATACACACTTTTTGTAGTTCTAGCTTTTTTTTTGAAATTTACAAAAAGAATATCATTCTGTATACAATCTTCTGAGACTTGCTTTTTTCTTTCAGTATATATATTACCAATATTCAACCAAATTGTAATATGAGCTATAGTTCATTCAATTTTGCTGCTGCATATAAAATATCCTTTTCTGAAAATATATCACAATTTATCGATTTTCCTGTCAATGGATAGTAATGGAGTTGCCTCTATTATTTTGTTATTACAAACAGTACTGCTAAAAATATTATTGTACATGTATCCTGGTGCATCTCTCCTCATACACACCCACACTTACATACACACACATACATATCTTGAAGTGGAATTTCTGGGTTGTAGAATATCTGAAAATTTAAACTTATAAGATAATACTAAATTTTTAATCAAAATGGTTGTGTAAATTTACACTCCCACGAACAGTGTATAGTAGAATAGTTGACCAACATTCTTTCTAACATTTGCTATTGTCAGACTTCTTTGTTTATTTTTTATTTTTAACCATTTTTAATTGAAGTATAGTTAATTTACAATGTTGTGTTAGTTTCAGGTGTACAGCAAAGTGATTCAGCTATATCTATATGTCTATATCTCTCTCTATATATACATAAATATATTCCTTTTCAGATTCTTTTCCATTCTAGGTTATTACAAGATATTGAATATAGTTCCCTGTGCTATGCTGTCAGACTTCTTAATCTTTGTAAATTGAATGGGGTTTTTGGGAGTTCATTGTAGTCTTTGTTTTCCTTTACCTGATTACTAATGAGGTTCAGCAAATGTTTATTAAAGATATGGTTTCCTTTTCTGTGAAATGCCTAATTGTGACTTTAGTTCATTTTTCTATTGTTTTTCCTTCTATGAATGACTTGAGGCATTTTATACATTCTTGATATAAGTCCTTTGTTGGTTTTCTGTTACAATTGTATTTTTTCCAGTTTGTAAATTATTGCTTATCTTTCTTTAAAATGTCTTTTAATGGACAGAAGTAATTATTTTAATATAGTTCGCTATTCTTTTTCTTTTATGATTAGCTCTTTTATTGTAAATTGTTTAAGAAATTATTTCCCAGGTCAAAGTTATAAAGATATTAACCTGTATTTTGTACTAAATGCTTCAAAGTTTTATATTTTCCGTTTTGGTCCTTAGTTCATCTTGAACGGATTTTTTGTGTATAGGGCAAAATATGGATCCAATTTCACATTTTTCATTTCTGTCATATTACATGATAGGTCTATTTGGGGATTGTCTATTCTAATTCATATTGGCCAGTTTCTATCATCACACTGTCTTAATTACCGTGATTTTATAATATATTCTGATAACTGGTGGGGCAAGTCTTTCCTCCCTTTTCTTCTTCAGAAATATGTAGGATATTCTTGGCCCTTTCCTCTTCCATATTAATTTACAATCAGTTTGTTAGGTTGAATTTTAAAAAAGCTCTATGGAGATTTTGATTGAGGTTGAATTGAATCTAAAATTAACCGTATTAAATATTTCTATTTGGAGACATGGGTTAGATATGTCTCTATTTATTTAGATCTTTCATATCTTTCAGTAAAGTTTTCCCCCCAGCTTTTAATTTGGGAACAATAATCAGGACTATATACACCCACAAGAGTAGTAAATCAATACCTGCGCACCCTTGCAATATTTGCTTTAGCTCTCTATATTTATATAAGTATTAATGTGTTCTTTTGTTCTGAACAATTTGAGGGTAACTTACTCTCAAATTATGAAATTGTACTCCCAAATATTTCTGCATATAACTCCCAAGTACATAGACGTTCTTCTGCATGAGTTCAGTGTAATGATCATGTTCAGGAAATTTGACACTGATGCATTATTATTTTCTAATATAAAGTCCTTAATAAAAATTCTTCAATTGTTCCTTTAATGCCCTTCATAGCTGATTTAAAAACATCAGGATCAAATCAAAGATCTCACACCATATTTAATTGCTTTGTCTTTTTTTTCCTTTAATCTAGAGCAGTTTCCCACCTGTCACTGACCTGTGTGAATTTTTGTCTTTTGCGATATTTTTGAAAGTATAGGCCAGTTGTTTTGCAAAAATATCCTTCAATTTAGATTCACAATGGTTGTCAAATATACACTCCCACCAGGAAGTGTTGTATGATTGTTTCCTCAAGGTTAGATTCAGGTTAAACACTTTTTGCAGGAATACTATAACACTGAGATGTCCATCTCAGTGTATCACATTTGAGGGTACAGTGTCATCTGTGTAATTATTGGTGAAGTTAGATTTGATCATTTGGTTGAGGAAGTATCTCTCAGTAATTTATTATAATTATTTACATGTAGATCTTACACAACTTTTAGTTACTATTATGCCTAAGTACTTTATAATTTTGTTGCTATTATAGTTGGACTCTTCTAAATATTGTTTTCTATGGCAATTGTTGGTTGCTGGTGTATAGAAATGCAATGACCTTTGTATATTGCCTTTATGTCCAATTGCCTTGCTCTCCTAATAATTCTAATAATTTGTGGATTTTTTTGTTTAGTTTCATTTTATGTGGACAATCATATTATCTGTGTTTAATGACAGCTTTATTTCTCCCTTTCCAGTCATTTATGCCTGAGTGTCTTTTTCACTTATTAGGGTTGAAGTTTCTCCTTTGTGCTCTCTCAGCCCCAGTGCTTCCCTGTCATACAAAAATTTTTCTCTTCTGAACCTAAATTCTAAGGAAGGACCAAATATGTGTGTTTCCCTGCCAGTTGGCCCCTGTCTGTTGTCTTAACTTCTTTCTGTCCCTGTGAGTCTTTGTCAATATCCATGTCCTAAGAAATTTCTATAGGTTGTGGGAACCAGGATAAATTTCTCTGGTGGAAACCCACCTGTGGAGTCTAACAAGATTAGTGGGGTGAAGTTAAAACAAAGCTTTGAAGGTGAGGGCAACTCCTTCAGGAGTTGGTCCAGGAATTCCAGTGAGAAGGTATTACAATGTGTGGCAAGGTCTTGAGAGCCTTACCTGAATACAGGGTGGGCTTATACTCAGAGACAGCTGTGGCTTTGGCTGGTTGACTCTGTTGACCTCCTACCACATTTCCCTGTTCACTGCTTTGGGGGAGAGGGGATTGAGGAGCAGAAAGAAGGATTATGCCAAGAGATGCTGTGATTGGAGACCTGTAGGTCATCCTGGGCTTGGCTCTATCCTCTGTTGTTTTAGGGCTGAACAACTGGGTCCTTGGGACGGGCTGGCACAACAGCAGGTCTTTCCTTGACTCCTCCAGTCATGCACAGTCCTCATCCCACCCCATCAATACCTGCCTGAAGCATGGCTGCCTCTCCCACCAGATTGGAGCTCCTCAAGGGCAGGGCCAACTTCTTATATCTTCCTGTGGTCCCTAGCACCCAGCACATTGGGGAAGGGACATCAGAAAATGCTTGATCATTAACATTTGTGGGGTAGCTCAGATCATGTCTGTCCACAGGCATTATCCAGGCATAATCTCTTTTCCCAAAAGTCACGACAATTCTGTGAAACATGGTAGGGTTCATCACCTATTTTATAGCCAAGGAAACAGAGGTGCAGAGAGGTGAACGATACATCCAATTTCACACTGCTGGTAAGTGGCTGGCAGTCTATATGCTGCTTCACATCTGCTGCCTCTGGAGGGATCCACATCTGGAGGGAGGCTGGTGTCCTCCCGCTGGGGAATGCTCCATGTAGGGAGATTCCTGCTGTGGCTGGGGAGATAGGGAGCTCTGTCTGGTTTCAGCCTCCTGTGATTCTTTCCCCGGTGGTGTCTGCTCCTTTTGGCCAGCAGAGGGAAGCACTGAAACACAGAACTTTCTAAAGCCCAGGACTGCTTTGGGTTCACCCTCCCTTTCCACGGTCAGAGCCTCGGCAGAGTTCTAGGCAAGTGATAATGACTGCCGTTTACTGAACGCCTACTATGTGCCACAATTATTATCATATATATTATTTTTAATCTTTAAAACAACTGCACGTGGAAGGGAGGACAGTCTTCATTTTCTGGATGGGGAAACTGACTCAGAAATTAAGTCACTTTCCTGTGGCCGTGGAACTGGTAAATGGTATACCTGGGATGTGAACCAGGTCTGCTGGTTCCAAAGGATTGGTGTGTCTCCCTTAGCAAGTTCAGGACAAATGTCTGTTGAACAAACTTGTTGAATGGAGTCAAGGCCGGGTCCTCCTCCCTCCCAGACACCCTATTCCTTCAAGCCATCCTACTTCTTGGGGTTGACACCACACAGAGCTGAGTGCAGATCTCCAGCTTGAGGAGGAAATCATCCTGCTCCCTGCCTTCTACCTCCTGATTCTGTCACTGCCCAAAGTCTCCCATAATGTCTTTTTCTTCTTTCTTTCTGAAGCTGCCTCCAATGCTTCTTTTCCATCCAAAGCTGGGACAGGAAACAGGAGCTTGGGGCTAGAGTCTGGGACACTGGACTGGACTGGACTGCTGACCTCTGACCTCTGGTCTTGCTGCTGCTAGTCTTACACCCAGGTGATCCTCAGTGGCCACTGCCCTAGTATAAGCCTCCACCCTCTCTTGTCAGCCCTCCTCACTGGTCTCCTACCCTCTAGGCCTTTCCACCTCTCCACATTAATCCCCACATTAGCCAGAGTGGCTAATGCCTCAGTTCCCTTCAAATCTTTCAGCCCTCCCCATGGCCTCTAGGGTAAAGCTCCAGCTCCTCAGCCTGGCCTGCAAGGCTTGGTGTGATCTGGGTCTGGCCTGCCTCTCCAGCCTCTTCCCTCAGTCTGCCCCATCCTCATGCCCAGTGCCCCGGCATTACTCAACAACTGGCTGGCTGTCCCCTGCCTCTGTGGCCTTGGCCATCCACATTATTTTCTCTGCTAGGGAAGGCTTGCTTATCTTTCCAGACTCATTTCTAGTGACTCTCTTCTGGGCATGCTTCCATGACCTCTCTTTCCACCCCAGCTGGAACAAATTCCTCCTCCACTCCCTTCCCTGTTGTTCCAGTAATGGGAAGCACTTCACTGCCCTAATTCGTTCCGTGTTTTTCTCTCCCACTCCTCTGTGAGTTCCTCCACGTCTGAGATAGCTCTGTGTCCCCAGCCCTCAGTACGGGGCCCAGCACATAGTAGTAGCTTAGTGGGTGTCTATTGAAAGCATGATGGCTTTACTGCTCAGGCCTGTGGCTTCAGGCTCCTGCTGCTCCAGTCTCCTCTGAAGTTATGGGAAAACTGGGCAAAGTTGTATGAAGAAAGAGCTGGCTTCAATGTCCCTGCTGGTCAGGCTCCCCCTTCCTCTGGACACCCTTCCACAATGAGTAAGCGTCCCCCATCATAGCCCGCCATGGCCAGAGGGAGATCCTGCCTTGGAGTTCTGCCTTGGCATAAGCCTTGAGGCACATTCCCTCCTTCCTTCTCTCCCAACCACTTCCCTCTCCAAAAGTCTGCCAAGAGTCTATAAAATGTGCAGCTCCTGGCATCCCCTGTTGCCTCCTGGCTTTACTCACCCTCTGTTGTCAATTGTCAGGAGAGAGGGAGAGGGAGCAGGTGGGGTTGGAGATAGGAGAGAGTGGAGGTGGAGAGGGTGAGTCATACCTTGATGTTCTAGGGCTTCCATCTTCTCGGTGAAGGGGCAAGGAAAAGTAACTCCTCCTCTTTGGCACTTTTTGCAGGGAAGGGGATGAATGATTTAATATCAGGAACCCCGACATCTTCCCTGAGGGAAGGTCCTCAGAGGCGCCTGGAGCCAGCAGGTGCCTGCCTTTTAGCAGAACCTGATTCACATTTTCTGCCCTTGTCTTGTCCTCTCCCACTCACAGACATGTTTGCAATACATAAGTTCTGATTTGCTTTACTATTAGACACTAACCATGTTGTGGAGGGATTCACTTTTCAATCCATCTATGCTCATTTTAACTGTCTGGTTTAGTCTGTGAGTTTTGACCGCTGGAGGAACCATCACCCACCTCTGGGTGTGTCCAGCAGAGTCCTGGCCAGTCCCAAAGTCAATTCCAGATGCTCATTCCCAAGTCTGCAAATTGCTGTACCCTCTCTTGTAGCAATGCTTGTAGTGAGGGCCACAAATTTTACACATTTGTCAAATTTTAAGCAACCATGTGCATATTATGGAAACAAGCCCTGAACAGTTTCACTTGCTCCGGGTTACTCATTCACCAGCGCAGTCCAACGTCCAAGGCAGAGGGTAGTGAGTTTACTGCCTTCTGGGGGGTGTCAGACAGGCAAACTGGCAGCAGTTCCCTGGGTTCCCCAAAGTCCTCTAGCCTCTGGGGTCACACTGCCCTTTGCCACTCAAATAGAATCATCTGGGATGCATTTCCACACATGGTGGAAGATTAGCCTGACCCTCACAATCAATATTTTCAGGGATTCTCAGGGGCTTGTGTTTCTCCTGGTGATTTCTTGGTCTTTGTGGTGATCTTAAACTTGTCTACAAATTCTTTCTATCAAGAAGTGACGTCTAATTCCCTTCCCCTTGACTATGGGCTGTCCTCAGTGATCTGCTTCTCATAAACAGAAAGAGGCAAGGGAATTCCCTAGTGGTCCAAAGGTTAGGACTCCACGCTGCCACTGCAGGGGGCGTGGGTTTGATCCCTGGGTGGGGAACTAAGATCCCACATGCCACATGGCATGGCCAAACAAAACGAAACAAAACAAGCGGAAAGAGGCGAAGGTGATGCTGCTTGATTCCTGAGGCTAGGTTATACAAGATGATAGAGCTTCTGTCAGGCTCTCTTTCTGGATGCTTGCTTTTGGAACCCAGCTGCCATGCTGTGAGGAAGCCCAGGCCACACGGAGAGGCCATGTGCAGGTATTCTGACCAACAGCCTTAACTGAGGTCCCAGGTGACATATGAGTGGCGAGTGAGGAAGCCTTTGAGAGGACTCCAGCCCCAGCCACTGTCTGACTGCCACCACGCTATGTCCTGGCAGTGCTATCCTCTTTCTTTGCTGCTTGGGTCCACACACACCATTGCTCCTCCTCCTTCATCCTTGCAAAACATTACTCATGCAAAGCTAGTATGTGCAGTGGATGATACTGAAGGTTTGGGGCCACAGAGGGGAGCTGCAGCAAAGACCAGGACAAATGAGAACTTGAATTTGAGTATATTAAACTCCCTTTAGGGAAAATTCACAGGCATTCCCTTCCACGGGGGATTTTTGCTGGTCCTGTCTACCCTTGGGTCAAGGCTTTCTGCCATCATCTTGGGCCTCTCTTTCTCCCTCTACCCTCAATCCTCCTCTCCCTCTGTAGCTGCATTAATTCTTGTTTTCACAGGCAGAGCCATCCAACCATTACAGTCTTAGTCCATAAACATAAGGCTCCAAGAAATGAAAGATGATTTCTCTCCATGTAAACTTATTTCCTTTTCCCAGCGCCCTTCCTATAGGTGGCAGAAACATATCTCAGTCACCTCTGGGTATCCTCACTCCTCTGCCAGGTGTGTGTCACATTCTGGGAGTCACTGCAAGACTAGTGCAGCTGGGGTGTGGTGTCTGTTCTTGGGGGGTGTGCCCTGAGTGTACATGGCTCTGCCTCACTGTTATTGTCAATTAGCAAAGGTGGCCACTGTGTCTTCCTTTGTGTCCAGCCGCAAGGTCTCTCCAGGTCCATCTCCCTCTCAGCAGCCCCTGAATCCCACCTGGGTGCACAGAATACTCATCTGCTCCCATGCTGTGAGACTGTTAAGACCCATCAGCCTAGAAGCACCATGCAGCCCCTTCCTCACCACATTTCCAGAGCCACCTGGGCCGTGCTGCTTTCCTGGGCTTGACCTCAGGAGGGCGTGTGTCCCTTTTCTCTCTCTGAGTTCCCACATAGGTAACATGAGGACTTTCTCAGGGACTCATCAGAGTCTCATCTCTTCCTCACCCCTGGCTCTTTCTCTGTCCCTGCTGCCCCCTTCGGTTCGGTTCCAGTCTCAGCTGCGGGAGGGTGGCGCCAATTGTTCATGTATTCCTTTAAATCTACTATGTATGTTACAGAGCTTATGCTCCAAATCCTTCAGGGCTTAGGCTTTTGAAGTTATAAAGCCTGGGTTTTTGCAACTCCAGGCCTTGGCTTTTGAATCCCCAAATCAAGAATTTCACTCTGATTGCAAAGAATTGCAGGCCTAGCTGCCTGGGTGGGTACTGGGAAGGGGATGGGGAGAGCAGTGCATAGAGACAGAAGAGTCCTGGGAAGTAAATGTCTTACACAGTGGTTTTTTAAAAAAATTTTTTATTAAAGAATAGTTGATGTACAATATTATGTTACAGGTGTACAATATAGCAATTCACAATTTTTAAAGGTTATGCTCCATTTATAGTTATTATAAAATATTGGCTATATTCCCTGTGATGTACAATATATCCTTGTAGCTTATTTTATACATAATGGTTTGTACCTCTTAATCCCCTACCCCTATATTGCCCCTCTCCCCTTCTCTTTCTCCACTGGTAACCACTAGTTTGTTCTCTGTATCTGTGAATCTGCTTCTTTTTTGTTATATTCACTAGTTTGTTGTATTTTTTAGATTCCACATGTAAGTCGTATCACACAGTATTTGTCTTTTTGTGAGTACATACTTTAGTTCACTATATGTGCTAATATGTTTATTCAGGTTATTTTTATCAAGTTATTTAGGTAGAAAGATTTTTTAAATAATTTAAATTAAATGATATATATTTATTTCCAGTAACCCTAAAGAATGGAGAAAAGGTAAGAAAATCTGATTCCCCAAAACTTTGTTACCCCTCGTGTGCTTGTTTCGAAGGAGGTGAGGCATTTTGATGGCTGCGATCTTCAGTTATTTTCTAACTACACTTTTTTCCTTAAAAAAAATTCCAGGGCTTCCCTGGTGGTGCAGTGGTTGAGAATCTGCCTGCCAATGCAGGGGACACGGGTTCGAGCCCTGGTCTGGGAAGATCCCACGTGCCGCGGAGCAACTAGGCCAGTGAGCCACAACTACTTAGCTTCCGCGTCTGGAGCCTGTGTTCTGCAACAAGAGAGGCCGCGATGGTGAGAGGCCCGCACACCGCGATGAAGAGTGGCCCCCGCTCGCCGCAACTAGAGAAAGCCCTCGCACAGAAACGAAGACCCAACACAGCCAAAAATAAATAAATCAATCAAAAAAAAAAAAAAAAAAAGAAATGTTCTTGAGTACCAGGCGGGGTGTGCTGGTGATGCGGGGATGAAGCAGACCCTATTCCTGCCCTAATGGGGCATATAGTAGGGGGCGGGGGGGGGGGACAGATCCATACTAAGCTGGTTCTAATGCTGTGGCAAAGTGGAAAGGACGGGTTTTGTGGTCAGACTGACCTGGGCAAATCCTGGCTGAGTCATCTTGGGCAAATGTCTTTACCTCTCTGAGCCTCAGTGCCCCTTCAGTAAAATGAGGATGATAATTCCTGTATATAGAGGGTGGGTGATGAGGGTTAAATGAAAAGAAAAATCAACATGTCAACTTGGTGCTCCAGGCATTATTTCAGAGATTGTGATTATTAAGAGGGGCCTGCGGGGGGCTCTCAGGAGGGAGGGTTCTCTCAGCTTGGGGTGGAGGTGGACTGGGGAAGGTCACCAGGCTGGGCCCTGAAGGATGAAGAGGAGCCCCTGGGGAGGAGCCAGCTGCGCAGGTCCTCAGCACCCACCCTCACAGCACGGTCCTCACAGGCTCTGCCCACCCTGCTCCAGGCAGGGCCTGCCCTCCCTCAGCTCGCTAGGCCCCGGCTCACGGTCTGCCTGTGTCCTTTCTCTGCGACTGTCCCCGAGCTTCTCGGGCTGGCCACCATCTCCTACTCGACCCTCCTACTCAGGGCAGCCTCCCCTCTGCCCGAAACCTGTCTTCTCCAGCTCTGAGAAGGATTCTACATCCCTCTAGGTCCCCTCAGAAGCTCACCTTCACCCCACCCCATTCTCATGCTCCTTTGCCCCCTGGGTGTCATCAATCCTGCCCCACAGTTCTTATGTTCCCTGCCTTCTTGGGACCTGGATCCGTCTCTTATTCCCCCCTCTGTCCTGCATTCTCAACTGTGTTCTCTACCAGCACCTTCCCTTCAGCATTACAAGACACTCAGGTTTCTCCATCTTAAAAGTTAAGTACCCTTTGATGCTCCTCAGCTGCCCCTCTTCACAGCCCTGCTCAGAAGGGTTTATTATGACCCTTGCTGTCTACAGTCTTCCCTTCCCACTCACTCCTCCATCCACTTGTTCTGATCTCTGGTCCAGGGTTGTTCCCCTGACATAGCTCTGTCCCGAGTCATCGGCGCTCCCCACCCCTCCCTTCGCTAAACCTGCTCAGCTCGTATCAGCAGGGCTGAGGGCCAGCCAGTGTTTGCTGACCACAGAAAAGGGAGCTGTTCCCAGGGCAGGGCTGGAGACAAAGGTACTTAGCACATTCTCTCGGAGGTTTTAGAAGCCGTCCTAAGCCTAAGTATTGTTTAATTGCCTAAGCTGCTGCAGGGCAGGGGCAAGACCCACAGGATGGGGTTACCAAGTTACCTGAGCCAGGTAACTTGGTAACTTGGTCCCTTGCCTTACCTGCACCTGCCCCAGCGATCCTTGGTTGTCCTTGTTGGAGACTGGGCCACCCTCTGGCCTGTTTTGCTGAAGTGGAGCCCTGTTTTTTGAATTAGAGAGAAAGGAGTTTCTGAGGGCACTGACTCAACCCCCCTTCCTCTCCCCCACCCACTAAACCTCAGCCCTGCTTGCCCACTTCCAGTGATGGGGAGCTCACCACTCATGGCTAAGAGGTACCTGCCTGGCAGGCTGGTTTTGTAATGGGTCTGGCATGGTAAGAGTTTTCTGTGAGTTCCTGTTCTCTTGTCCTTTTCCTGTCTCCAGGCAGTGCTAAAGGTTGAAGAGTTTTTGCCCCATTGGGTCTGATACCAGGCCTGTTATCTTTTTGATGAGTCTCTACAGTTGGCTCAGCCCTGCCCTTTGGTTCAGGGGAAACCCAATGAAAGGCCCACTAAACTGCATGGAACCCCTTCTTTCTACGCATGCGCAAATTAAATCTTATTATCTAACCTTCACAAGAACCCTGGTTGGAATGGGTGGTATGTTTTGGGGGTGGAGTGGGAAACATCTAGAACACTTTTTTCTGCATTTTCATAACAAATGCTTTGCTTTTACTTAAATTGTTTTTCTGAGGGACACATTGGTGGGAGATTCTTGGAAATTATCGGAGATTGGGGGTTGGCTGAGACAACCAAATTGCTTCTTGGGCATGGTCACAGGACACCGGGCACTGGAAGTGGGCTCAGTGTGCATCTGTAGCACTTCCCCCACTCTCCCCTCTCTCAGCAGGGTGCAACATTGCCCCTCCCCCCTTCCCTCCCCTTTGGAGTCATAGCATCTTTCTTCCATTTTATTTTGTGCTTTCTCTTTTCTATTTCCATAAAAGGTGGCTTTCCCCTCCTTTTCTATATTTCTTTTTCTCCCCTTTCTTGCTTTCTTTTGGGTTGACTGAACATTTTTCTCTCATTCCATTTTCCATATTATACTCTTACATGGCTACCTAGAAATGTTAACATGCATCAGGGCTACTAAGGCAGGCCTGTTCCTAGGAGACATGGAACTCCTCTGATGGCAGATTTTGGCTCAAGGGCTCTTTGCCAAACTTTCCTTAGACTATATGGCAGCCCAGGACACTCCTCCCCAACCTTGCTTCCCTCTCTCCTTCACTCGGTGTCAGACTTGCATCATTCTGATGGCTCTCCCAGCCTTTTCAGGCTTCCTCCCCATTTTCCCATATAGGCACTTCTCCAAATAAAATCCTTACATGTTTAAACCTGTCTTGGTATCTACTTTTTGGAGGACCTAGATTAACTTTCTCTCAGACTGTCTCTTTCTCTCTCTCTCACACACACACACACACATACACACACACACACTCTACATACATATATCATATGAATTATATGTGTGGTATATGCATTATTATGTATTATATACACATACATATATATTACATATACATATATTTATTTTTCTGAACCATTTGAAGGGAAATTACATTCAGCATGATACTTCACTCCTAAATACTTGGGCTTTCATCTGAAGTATGTATTGGAATGTTCCATAAATAAAAATTATAAATTTATCATAGACAAGGCATTTATTCAAAATTTCATTTTTCCATTTCATGACCACTGAGAAATTTCATATAGGATTACATAGTTCTGACTTAATGGTCCAAGAAGGGAGGACCTGGGCAGTCCTGAGGAGGAAGCATCCCTGGAGGTAGGTCCTGGAGGGGGAGTAAGATGTAAAGGGGAGCAAAAAGGGAAGGATGACACCATGAGTAGAGGCTCAGAGGCTGGTGAGATGGGGGCAGAGAAAGAAGGTAGCCCTGAGAGCAGATGGCCTAAATCACATCCTGGGAAACTTGTTTGGAGGGGAGATGGGGTTGGACTGTCAGGTAGAGGAGGCCACACTGGGTGAGGTGGTGATGGGGAGGTTTGGTTTTGTTTCGCTTGAGAAGATTTTGGTAGAGGCATTATTCTGGGGAGCACCATGTTCCGTGGCCTGACCTTGGGCAAGTCCCTGCTGCTCCAGTGTTCTGACAGGCATCAGTGGCTATGCTCCTTGCTCCCTGGTCACCCGTGATGTTGAGAAGGAGTGGGAAAGACTGGGAGTGGTTCTTGCCACCAATGGGGAAGTGAGGCGTACAGCCAAGGACTATGGTAGAGGCAGGTGGCCTGAGGTGGGGCAGGTGGCCTTTCACCTGAGCTGTTGCAAGAGGAGTTGGAAGTCAGATTCTTCAACTTGTGTCCTGAAAGGTCAGGTAGGGATGCTGAACCCAAATAGTGGTCCATCAAAGAGGCACAGAAGCCAAAATGAGAGGGATGGAGGAATCAGGAAAGATGAGCAGGAGGGGAGCAGGCCAAGGAAGAGTGGGCCCCGGTGCACAGTCCTGATTGAGTGAGCAAGGTCCATTTAAAGAGATGATAATGGGATGGAGCAGATTGGGCTCAAGAAAGCTAATAAAGCCTGAGAAGGGTGAGAGGCTTTGAGGCCATGTTTTCATCAGGAAGGATTGGGTAAGATATGTCCTGAGCAGAGGATGGTAAGAGCAATGGCTTCATAAAGCAGAGGGATGAAGGTAAAAGATCCTCCTTGACTTCCATCTTCTCTGTCCAGAAGAAAGGTCTTAATTTGGAATGGATAGAATTGACTTCGCAGGAAGACTAGTCCAGAATTTGGATGAGCCAGGAGGTTGTCCCAGGTCTCTGTTCTCTGCCTTAAATGAGCACGTGGAAGACCAGCTCTATACATTGTCAATAATGCAAAGCTGGGAAGGAGAATTAATGTGATGGTTGATCAAATGTACCCTCAAAGAAGTTATGAGAAGCCAGAGAGAAGGACTAAACTTATTAAGATGATATTTACCAGGGACAGGAGCATGAGAGAGACATAGTTTATCAACAACACACATGAACAAGATTGAGGCAGGTTTAGCTCAACATAAGCCAAGGCATAATTCAGCCAGGGGCAGCATTTAAAGAACGTTCTCAGCCCAGCACTGTGGTCGCTGTCAGGCTTGACAATCCTGTGAGCTTCTCACTTCTGTCTTCCACCTTCCCTACCCACCCGGTCATTCCCGTCAGGTTGCATGCACAGCACTTAGCTGCCTGGTAAATCAAGCTATTTTGTCCCCTTCATCTATTCCCTCACTTGCTTGAGACCTGGAGGGACTGGTTTGCCCTCTCATGAAGCTTCTGCCTGTAAGGGCTGTGCTTCCCTTGATTAGGTGTGTCTTCCCCTATCAGTGCGATGTGGGGCAAAGCAGTGTGGGTATAAATGCTCTGCTGATGAGATATGTATGTGTGAGTGACTGGAGATGTTTGGGGGTGACTAAAGGGGGCCTTGACATCTCCTGGGTGCTCAGCAGTTGCCTGAAAGGGAAAGGCATCAGACCCATTAAGATATAGGACAAAATCAGGTTCCCAGGTTGGTGGGCAGCTTCGTAGAAGAATACCAGGTGATGCAAAATGATTGATGAAAACTAGACTCTTCTGAGGAAGCAACTGTGGCTGTGATTCTCAGTGTCCGCTTCAGCTTCTAGGGAGAAACAGGTTCCGAGGCTCCAAGTCCCAGAATCTGAGTGAGCTTGAAGACAAGTGACCTCTGGTGAGCACAGGAAATATCAGGAAGTAGACCCTTTGTGCTCCTCTTCCTCTGTCTCTGTCTTCTCACTCTGCCTACACAATGCATGGGATCTTTCTCATCTCTACAGCTTCAATTGCCACAATGATGGCCCCTGAATGAGACATCCTGGCTGTTTCTGACCAGCTTCCCTTCCCCCTTCTTCTGGTTTTCTATATGCATCACTCCTTCTCTGGTTGGATATAATATTGGTGGAACAATTTGCCAAGATGCCTACCCTTCCCTGGTGAAGGGGTGAGCGCATGACTCCAGTTGGACAAATCTGAATTTTGAGATGTTTCATCTGGGCAACAGTATCCTGATGAGACTGACCACTAGTTCTTGCTATCTGAATCCCCAGACCTCCCTTGAGTCTTCTCATTTCTGAACTGATACAGCTTCCAAAACTTTATTGCTACTCCAGGCTCCCCACCCTGTGTTAAAACCTTGAGGAACGTACATCTCCCTGGGGAGCCCAGAGGTACCTCATACTCATTGGCCAGTTCTGATCATATCAACTCTCATCCTTTTGTTGCTTCCTTGCCCCTCTTCCCCAAACTTACTTCTCTCTCAGCATTTCCATCTACCCAGATGCTCAGGTTAATGATCTGGGAAACATCCCTAATTCTTTCTCTTCATCACCTTCAGCCTCTAATCAGTCATTAAAACCAATGGTTTCTTCTTTCTTAATATGTAGTATGAGCTCTCTCAAAATCCTCTCTCTACCCTCAACTATAAACCTGTGAACATCACACCCATCCTTAGCTCCTCTCCCCCAGTTTTAGAGAGTGAGGGGTCCCTCCTCCTGTTTAAGGTCACCCGTTACACGTGCCGTAGACTCCATCCTTCCTACCTCTCCCAGACTCGTTTCATTGGTCATCCCCTCTCTCCTCTATTTTCTCTCTTGTTTCTAGCCTATAAGCTTGCCCAAGTCCCTAAAACACCCTTACCTGACACTACATTGCTTCAAGAAACCATCCAAATCTCTGCTCTTTCCTTCCCTTCCATACGCCTTGAAAGAGTTGTCTGCACTCCCTGACTCCTCTTCCATACCAGCGTCCTGTAATCATGCTTCCAGCCCCATTATTCCACTGACATGGTGCTTGCCAAGGTCACCAGTGACTTTCTAAATTCCAAATCCCAAGGCTGCTTGTCATCCTTGTGGATTTCTTGGTGGCTTTGGACTCAGTTCTCTTCATCATTTCCTCTTCCAACCAACTAGTATTTACTAAGTGAGGGGAGATAACAGTGTGAGAAGACAGTCATGGTTTCTCCCTTTGTGGAGCTTAAATTGCACTCAGGAGACAGACATTGAACAGGCAAGTGAAAATATGCTGAGAGTCAGGAGACACAAGTGCAAGGCCCCATGGACATATATAGAATAGCTACACCCAGTTTTGTGCAGAAATTCATAGAACGATTCCTGGCGGAAGTGATGTTTAAGCTGAAAGATGATTAAGACTTAGCAAAGAGAGGGGAAAGAGGATTCCTGGCTAAGGGAAGAGCATGTGTGAACGTCTGAAGGCAAGAGGGAGCAGAGTGCCCTGGCAGACCTAGAGGGAGGTAGGTGGGAGCTAATGGGAAGGGGATGTGGACAGAGGAAGAAGCTAGGTTGTGGGAACAGGAGCTGGATTGGCAGTTCCATGAGGGTTGCATTCCAGACTTTATCCTTTAGCTTAAGGGCAATGGGAAGCTGTAGAAGAGTTCTCTCTGGAGAACACTGCCTAATACAGGCTGTACCTCTGCCGTCACATCAGGGCAACTAGATAGTGTTGGAGAAAAAGATAAAACCAAGGGTGGGACTTCCCTGGTGGTCCAGTGGTTAAGACTCCATGCGTCTGCTGCAGGGGGCGTGGGTTCGATCCCCGGTCAGGGAACTAAGATCCCGCGTGTGGCGTGGTGCGGCCATAAAAAAAAAAAAAAAAAAACAAAAAACCAAGAGAGTGGCCAGCTGCCGTGACCATCTCTGCTGTGACTCGGCCTCCTATCAGCTTGTGGAGTCAGCCATGTGAACTCTTGCTGGCTCAGGCCCTGTCCTCACCTCCCCACTGTCCTCGCCTCCCCATTGCTTTGTAGAAGCTAGAGGCTTGTCTTTTCCCCTTTAGCCTCAGAGGTTGCACCCTCTGGGGAGACTAGAGAATTAGAGAAATTCCTGGAGTTTGTCTCTAGGACCCCTGTCCTCTGGGCCACGGAGCTTAGGACCCTCTGGCTACTCCCGGTTGCCAAGGACTCTACCCAATGAACTCTGTCTCCTGACTGGACTCCATCCCTGACAAGCTCTCCTCCCTTTTCTGGGAATTTACCCTCAGGGCTGTCCAGCTCTGCCAGAGACTTTCAGTCTCAGAGATTGCACAAATCTAGAGATGAAAGTTCTCCTCCCAGGTCTTTCAGTGACTTGCTGGCCAAGTCAGTCTCTTCTCTAGGACTTATCCAGAAACTGAAGGACTTATCGTTAAGGTTCCCAGCTCTGAACTCTGTAGTTCTGATGACAGGAAACCGATAAACTGACCAATAGCCAGAGAGCTGGGGGTAAGGATGGGGACGTTTTCTTGTGTTTTTCTGGAGACAGAGCAAATTTGAGGGAGGTATCTGAGATTCTCAAGGAACTTTAGGGGTTTCATGGCGGAGAGAACTGTCTTCATTCCTCAATGCTGTACCTTGTAACTCTAGGCAACAATCCCACCTCACTGCCAAATTGGAACCTTCCATGATGCTGGGGACTGTGGGATGCTGGGCATTTGCTGAGCTGGCAGTAGTGGGTTAGCTGGAAGCCAGGACTCTGAGCTCTACTCCCAGGACCCTCTGGGTCATCTCAGTAAGAGAAAGTGCTTCTTAGCCTGGGGCCCCAAAGCCGAGAATGGGATCCTCTAGCACTTTCCATTCAGAAAGCAAAATGGAAGTGGCACTACTTTCTTTATATTCCCTTTTAATATTCCAGTGAAGTGGCTGGATTTTCCATCTCCCCAGAATCAGAGAATGCCGTTTGCTCCTCCCTGGCATTCTTGCTACTGTGACTATCTCAGGAAATCCCGAGGAGCTTGCTGGAGTTGGAAGACTACTTCTGGCTGTGTTTAGCTCAGACGGGTCCCCCTGGATCCAGGAGGACATCATAACTACCACTGGAACTCAAGAGACCACCTCCTCACTGCACTGCCACGCTGCTGCTGACACCCGTCATGGCATCACTTCCCGTCTGCAGCTGCTCCCCACACAACTCTAATCCCTGCCCCGGAGCTAGTGCATGCAGTACCCGTACCAAGGTAATGTTTCAAATTTAACTTTTAAATTATGAGACAAGATTTCAGACACACTGAAAATATAAAAAATGATATAACAGAAACCTATGAACCTAACTCCCAGGTCTAACTGATGTGAATATTTTGCCATATTTGTTTCAGATGCCTCTTTCTCCTTTAAAAACTATTAAATGCTAGATACAGCTAAAATCCTACCCTGATCACCTCTCTTCCCTCCCTCTCTCCACAAAGTCTAACCTGAAATAAGCATGTTTTCATACATATTTTATACTTTAAAAAATTTTATGTGTGTAATACATAGTATTGCTTTTTGTGTGCTAAGATTTTACATAAATGCTTACTTGCTTTTTCAACTTCCTACTCTCCCCCTGGCTTTGTTTTTGAGATTTATCCATACTCATATATGTAGACCGAAGTTATTCATTTTAACGGCTATATGGTTTTCCATTGTATGGGTTATTCAGTTTGCATATCCATTTTCTTACCAAGCGAAAGTTGGAATGTTTCTACTTTTTTACCATTGTAAGCAGAGCTACAAGGAACATGCTTGCATGGTCTCCAGGTACAAGTGTGGAAATTGGGTACATGCCTAAAGAATTGCTGGGTGATGAGGTGTGCACTTCTGCAACTTTGCCAAGCATTATCACAGTGCTCTCAAACTTACACTCTTACTAGAAATATATGAGGGTTTCTGTTTCTCTACATCCTCACTGATACCTGGTATTTTCAAACTTGAAAACTTTTGCTAATTTGTTGGATGTGAAATGGAATCTCATTGTAAGATTAAATTTTCATTTCCCTGATTTCTAGTGAGGTTGAACATTTTCCCATGCTTCTGGCCATTGAGGTTTTTTCTACGAATTGCCTTTTCATATCTTTTGTCAGTTATCCTTAGGATGTTTGTCTTTCACTTATTATTTGTAGATCTTTAAATATTTGGGAAGCTAATTTGTTGCTAGTTACATGTTTTGTAAATATCTGATTCAGTCTATGACCTGCCTTTTAATTTGCTTATTATATCTTTTGTATGCACAAACTTCAAATTTTAATGTGGTCAAATTTATCAGTTTTTAATGTGGTCACATTTATCATTTATCAAAGCTTTATGGTTTGATATTCTTCTAAAAGTTTTAAAGTTTTTTTTAAAGACTTAATGTTCAGGTCTTTGATCCATTTGGATTTTTGTGTATGATATAAGATACAGATCTAATTTTCCCATTTCCATGGGGACAGTCAATAGTCACAGCACCATCTATTGAGTGTTTCATTTACCCTTACTGATTTGTAATGCTACTTTTGTCATATATGATGTTTTGATATTCTTAGTTTTTCTGTTCCATTACATGAGTACATTAAAAATCATTACTAGAGCTTTAAAATGTCTTGATATCTTATGGGGGTTAATCTACTCTTATTCTTTTTCAAATTCCTCTGGCTATACTTAGCCCTTTATTCTTCCATAAGAATTTTAGGATCAGCTCATTAAGTGCTATGGAAATTCCTGTTGGAACTGTTTGGAATGGCATTGCTTTAGGAAGAACTGCCATTTTGTAATATTAAGTCTTCCCATCCATGAATTTGGTATATTTCTCCATGTATTACCTCTGTACCTCAGTGACTAGTGAGAAAAATATTAGGTTTCCTTCTTTAATGAGCTCACAGAGTTTTGTGAGAATCAGTGGAGATTATGCTCAGGAAAATCTTTCCAAAGTCTGCAATTCTGAATATATTTATTGCAGCCTTGGCATGTTGTTAAGACCAAACAACTTCTGGCCCCTATCTCCCTGAGATGAAAATTCATAAAAATGGGGGACAGGAAGGGAAGCTCCACATTCACAGGCCTGGAAAGAGTAGCACACACTGCTGAAAGGAAACTCAGAGGAGGGAATCACAGAGGAAATTGGCCATGGACCAGATCCCAAGCTTTTCCACGGAAACCTGGGTTCTCCTGGCTACCAGCTTGGTGCTTCTCTATCTACTTGGGACTTATTCACATGGGTCTTTTAAGAAGCTGAGGATTCCTGGGCCAACACCTCTGCCTTATTTTGGAAATATTCTGGCCCACCATAAGGGTATTTGGGATTTTAACAATAAAAGGTTTAAAAAGTATGGGAAAATGTGGGGGGTTTATGATGGTCGATAGCCTGTGTTGGCTATCGCAGATCCAGACATAATCTAAAATTAAAATAAAAAATCATAGAAATGGGCCACCCCTTTTGCTGACAAATTTCCTGTGCTTTTTGTTTTTCTCTCTTAATTGAATCCAGTAAGCACTTATCTACCCAACTGTGGAGCAACTGGTGATCAAGCACTGCAGTATGCCCAGGACTTTCTTGATTTTATCACTGAAAGTTCTGTTTGCTGGGAAACCTCTCAGTCCTGGGCACCTGGGGATGGTTGGTCACTGGGTTCTGTGCTGAGCCATGGGCACCCAGAGAGGTGAATTGGATGTACCCTTGCCTTTGAGGAGGGGGGAGGGTTGGAGGGTGAGAGGAGGGAGACTTGTAAATAAACACAATTAGATACAACACTCTAAGTGCAGGAAGGGATCACTGACAGCCAAACACAGTAGTGTGGGGGTGGGGGTGGGCTCACGGAGGGCTTCCTGGAGGAAGTACACTGTGTACAGAGTGCCTGGAACTAGGTAGGCAAAGGTTGGGGGTTAGAGGAGAGAAAGAAACAGCCTTGTTTTTCTCCCAGCTGCCTCCAGACTCTCAGCCACAATTTTAGGCTAACTCTGCTCTCTTTCCAGGCATCAAACTCTTTCAAATATGATGTCTTAGAGCGAGATGGGACCTTGTCCAACCCTCCCATTGAACAAACGGGCAGATTGAGGACCTGAGAAGGAACCCACTTACCCAGGATCACATAGTGAGTCCATGGTGGAGGTTGGCCCAGAATTCAGCTCCCAGCACAAAAGGCTGCCTGGCACACCCCAAACTGTTTATTCCGGAAACCTGATCCTGGCCCCTTAGCCAAAGGCCTTCGAGGCAGAATCCTGGCTTGCCTTATAGGTTGTGCCTGAATGGAACATGGCCAGCTTGCAGGCCTCCTGACCCTGCTCTGCCCTGCCCACAGCCCATAGCCTGAGCCATCTCCCTCCGCCTTGCACATACCTAGGCCTGGGCTCCAGCCAGGGGCGGCTGGGATTACTCTGAGGCAACTCTATCGCAGTGAGACAAGCTGTCTGGAAGACAGAGAAACCCCAGAATCCAAGCTAAAGGTTGTCTCACCCATTCTCCTTTTATTGATCACCACCCACCCCCAAACAACTACAAGAATATTAAGCTTAAATGTACTGAGCACTCAGCGTGAGAGGTGGGTGCTGTACACATAGCCTCTCATTTAATCTTTCAAACAACCTGATGAGGAGGAGACTATAATAACCACTGTGTTACAGATTAGCAACCTGAGATTTAGAGAGGTTAAGGAATTTGCCCAGGGTTGGACGTGCACCTCAGACCAGTCAGAAACCCAAGATGGCGCTCTTAACTGGAGCTCTTGGCTGCCCCAGGCAGCTAGTGTGTCTGATGAGGAGGTAGCGGGGACCAGGCAAGGCTTGGTCGGTGTGTGGCTTGAACACCAGGTGAGGGCTTGCCCTTCTCCTGGCTGCCTCAGCCAGACCCCTGAGAGCAGAAGGTATTGGGAACTTACATCTGGAAAATGCCAAGAGGGGTGGAGCTGGACAGGGCCTGAGGGGAGGGCTATAAGGGTCCACCCTCGTGCGCAAACATGCCCTCCTACCTGGGTTCCTCCAGAGGGGAACAGAAACTCTGTTTGCCTGAGGTCACACTGCCAATGGGTCTAGCTGAGGGAAGGCGCTGAGTCATCATCCCTAGTAGGAGAGGGAAGGGAAAAGTAGGAAAGAAGGGAAGGGAAAAGTAGGAAAGATGAGAAGGAAGGAGAGAGGGTGAGAGACAAGGAAATTGGTCTTTTTGGAATGTCAGATGGAGTTTTCTCTGATGTGCAAAACACACCCCTCCCCCCTATGTGTTCTAAAGCAATTGAGAACTACTCATATCTCTTTTCTTGGTACCTGGGAAACTGGGTATTTACGCAGGGTTCCCAATTTTCCTGACTCCCCAGGACCAAGCTGGTAGAGCTGACCATTGACTTGGGGTCCACTGAACTAATCAGGGCAATAAAATGGGAGTAGCACATACATTTATTATTTATTTATTTATTGGCTGTGTTGGGTCTTCGTTGCTGCATGTGGGCTTTCTCTAGTTGCAGTGAGAAGGGGCTACTCTTCCTTGCTATGCACAGGTTTCTCCCTGTGGTGGCTTCTCTTGCTGTGGAGCACGGGCTCTAGGCACGTAGGCCTCAGTAGCTGTGGCACGCGGGCTTCAGTAGTTGTGGCTCGCAGGCCCTAGAGCACAGGCTCAGTACTTGTGGCACACGGGCTTAATTGCTCCACGGCATGTGGGATCTTCCCTGACCAGGGCTCGAACCCATGTCCCCTGCATTGGCAGGCGGATTCTTTTTTTTTTTTTGCAGAGAAGGTAAACTTGTATTTTATTTTGCCCAAGGAGGGGAACAGAAATCACCTTAATATAACATTGCCTTTCCTGTTGCAGTCACAGTCACATCAGCAGGCCAGAAAAGCCATCCCATTCCTGCGGTAGGCACTTGTGAATGGGGAAAGGGGGCCAATCTTGTGGCCACAGCATCGAACGGCCTCTCTGATGTGACAGGCCTGGATGGCATTGCTGTGAGCCTCAACACCACAGGCCGCGGTGCTCTTTTTTCTTTTCTTTTGTTTGGTTTTAGCTGGGTCTTGTCTAGCACTCCCATTCCCTAGGGATCCTGATGTGGTTCTCCCTGACAGCTGTGATCCAGATGATGGAGCGCTTGGTGTAGGAGGAGGTGTGTTCTCAGGAGAGTCTGGGTAGGACCTCAGGCAAGATCCCTCAGCAGAGCTGTGATACTGAATGCAGGTGGCAGAAATGGCATGGCTGAAGGGGTCTCCTGCCTTGGTTACCACGTCCTGCCTCATGAGAAGAGCCAGATCCACTAACTGTGCCACAGTTTCGTACGCTAAATATGCTAAAATTTCCATAGCGACAACATTGGGCTTTATCTCCATACTGCTGTGGTCCAACCAGTCTCAAAATTTGGAGGCTTTTCTGGAGGAACTTAATTGTCGACTTTCACAGAATTCTGCATATTGAGCTGAATCCATAATTCGAGTTTGTTTTTCTGCTCTCTCCATTCTTTCTTGTTTAACTTCATCAATTTCATCATCTTCAAACATTGCCAAGAGTTCTCCTGTTTGGTCAATAGAGTTGAGAAAGTCTTGAGCGATTTTTCGTCTTTTGTTCACATTATTACTGCCACTCAATTTGTCTTCCAGAAGATCATCCTTGTCGATGCCTTTGACAATCTTTGATTTGTAGTCTCGGAAAAACATGTACTTTAGCAGTCTTCTAAGTTTTGTCTTATCTTTGTGCATCAAAAACAGAAGATCTTCAGCAGAGATTACCCTTGCTCCCCGAAGCTGAGAAACTTCAGCAGCTTGCTGTAACAGGTTAATTAACTGAGTGTGTACTACATCTTCTACCAAAACTGCTATTTAATGAAGAGGCCTCCTAGAATCACCTAAAGAAAACCCATATATTTTGGCAAGATGCACTTTCTCCAACCACAGCTAGATTCATCCAAATGCAGTGGCACTGGAGAGCCTCTGTCTCGCATCATACTCTGCAATTCTGCTGCAAAGCTTATAGACTTCCCTGTTCTTCTTCCACTACTTGAAGTGGCAGTAGACATTGGGCTGGCTGCAGTTATTCATCTGTGGCTTAAATGGACAGGTCACTTGCTGGCCTTATTCCAGATAGCTCATCTCTGTTCTAGGAACGCTTGTAGACCCGGCTGCGCGTCGCACGTGGAGAATGTGGGGTTAGAGATGGTTCGGTTTCGGCGGCAGCGGCCGGGAACACGCTTGGAAAGGGGCGGGGGGTGGTGGGGCTGAGCGTGTCTAAAGGGAAAGGGTGGCTGGGCGCGGACGGGGGGACAGGATGGCGTGAGCCCGACTCTCTCTGTGGGGCGGGGGTGGCGGAGGTGGAGGAGGGAGGGCTACGAACGCCCCCACCACTCTCCGGCAGGAGGATTCTTAACCACTGCGCCACCAGGGATGTAGAATTAACATGTAGGCCCCACCCCCTGCCTTCTGACCCCTGTCATCTCAGCCCTGCCCACGCACTCAGTTACATAACCAGGAGGCACAGAGCCCTAGGTCTTAGCTTGGGTCTCCCCAGAATGCAGAGCAGATGACTCACCCCAGAAAATAGGAGTGGTGGGTGGCTGGGAAGAGTGACCAGGGGAGGAGGCAAAGCCAATCGGAGGTATATTATTGAGCTGGTTACCCCTGGGGGCAAAGGGCTCAGCCCTGCTGGGGACCCTCTGAGGGACTGTTTACACCTCAGTATTGCTTGCCTAGGGCATGGGAGGGGAGGGTATTTGTTTATCCACTAGCTCCTGTTCTTCATTGGTCATGTTGGGGTCCAGGGCCGCCCACCCCAGAACATGCCTCAGTGGCATATTGATTATTTTGAATTGAAGTTATTTAAGAAACAGTCCGTATGTAAGGGGGCCACTTTGACTCTCCTCTCTGTTTCCCTGAGAGCGGGAAATAAATCTCCCATGTGAAACTTGCCTTCCCTGTACGAGGAGGTAGAAGGATGCCCTTTTCCCCAGAGATAGGGAATTCAGGGCTGAGAGTTCACCTCTTTACTGATTTGCTACCCAAGCCCAAACTTGGCTTAAATCCTTTGCTAATAAAGCACCCAAACCTAAGTTTCTTTGTCCTGTCAATTCCTCTCAAATTCACTCTCTTTGTCTAAAAAGCATAAAAGCTTTGGCTTGCTCTGGCCACTTCTCAGGCCCTATTTCTATGAGACCTCTGTATGCACGCACGAATCATATTTGTTTCTTTTTCTCTTGTTAATCAGTCTTGCATCAGTTTTATTATTAGTCTAGCCACAAGAACTCAAGATGGGTAGGGGGGGAAATTCCCCTTCGCCGACAGTCGATGTTGCCTCAGAGGTGTCAGCTGTCTGGTCCAACCAGGTGTGTGCACCTGTGCTGGCAGGGCTGTGCACACCCCTCTGGGTGTCCCACATGGCAGCTGCAGGGACGTCCTAGGGCAGAAAACTGAGAGATATGAGAGAGGTGAGGTGCCAACAGGCTACACCTGTGTGCAACTGGCTGCTGTAGAAACGGTCAGAGCACAAAGGCGGGCAGAGAGGCAGTGAGATGGGGCATAAATGCTGCTGGAGCAGAGGTACCATCATTTGCCCCCTGGAGAGCACAGAGCATTGCCATGATCTCAGGATCCTCATCAAAGCCCCGTGACACCATCTGATTCACTGACAGGGGACAAATGGAGGCACCAAGGGCAGCAGGGTTTCATCTGAGGTCACCTAGTGAACCGCAGAATTGAAACCAGAACCCACATTTCCTGACTCTCACCCAAGGGTCTTCAGTCTACTTGGCTTACACAGAAGTGATCTTCCCAGGAACAGGGTCACCTGGCAGGCAGGGGAGTGCCTGAGTTCTGGACCCAGGCCCCTGGGAATACTGGGAGAAGTCTTTTTTTGGGGGGGGGGCCAGAACAATGTTAGAATGTGAGCTCCTTGTCTGTCTTGTTTATCATTTTATTTCAAGTACGCAGTGAAATATCTGGCACATAGTAGGTGCTCAATACATACATGTTGGTGAATGAATGAATCAGTTTGATGACTGATAGGAGAAAATTGGCACCACTGCTGGCTCCTCTTCTCTTGTACACAGATCTCCTCTTTTTTTTTTTTTAATTAATTTTGTAAGTGAAATAGGGAGCATTTTCTTTTTTCTTTTTTTAAAATTGTATTTATTTATTTTATTTATGGCTGTGTTGCATCTTCGTTTCTGTGCGAGGGTTCCCTCTAGTTGTGGCAAGCGGGGGCCACTCTTCATCACGGTGTGCCGGCCTCTCACTATCGTGGACTCTCTTGTTGCGGAGCACAGGCTCCAGACGCGCAGGCTCAGTAATTGTGGCTCACGGGCCCAGTCGCTCCGCGGCATGTGGGATCCTACCAGACCAGGGCTCGAACCCGTGTCCCCTGCATTAGCAGGCAGACTCTCAACCACTGCGCCACCAGGGAAGCCCCCCAGATCTCCTCTTTGATGTTTATCTTCTCAGGCACTGACAGATCTTTGTTCACTTGCTGTATGTAACTTAGGTCTGCTGGGTTTTATCTGTTCTGCTCCCTCACCTCTTTTTCTCCTCCCATTTGCCAAGACTATCCCCATACTTCCCAGGGATGCATCTCTTACTCATTTCTTTCAGAGTGTTACACAGCTCGCTGTTTTACCCAGAACCTAAAGTACCACACCATCCCAGGTGGAAGGGCTGGGGTCTGGCATCCTTGGAAGATCAGGGATTCTAAGACAAGTCCTCCTCCATTATGCTGCATCCTTAGATGTCCCTGTGGCAAAGCCATCCTTAGGGTGGATCAGAACACCTTGGAAGAAGGCCCCTCCTCTCTTTGGTCAGAGCCTGCAGAATAACCAACTTCAGTCCAGCCTAGCCCCTTCACATTCCTCCTGCCCTCCCCATCTACACACTCCGTACTTCCCTCCCCTACTTCTCACACTTTCAGGACCAAGGTACTCAGCCAAAGCAGGTTGGGATGGCCTGTGAGCAAATACAGCCCAGGTGGAAGGAGCGGGCCTGACAAAGATCAGGAAGCCCCGGATGCCAGGGTGAGGAGCCATCTCCCCTGCCTCCCCCAACTCACTTTGGGCACTGACTGTAGTCCAAAGTGAGTAGCAGTGAAAACTGGCAACGTGCACAGAGCATTGCCATGCTCTCAGGAACCCTACCACCACCCCATGAAGAGGGCCATGTGAACAGGAGACAGAGGTGGGCGAGCTCAGAGGAAGGGATGCGTCGAGGACATCAGATGTTTCTGAAACTTACTCGGTGATTCCAGTGTGCAGCCAAGATGGAGAACTATGGTTCTAGAGACAACTTTTCTTCCCATGAACGTAATCTGATCCCTCCTCTCCCCTATCACGAATTCACACTTACCACTCACTCTATTTGCCTGACATCCCCGGGAAACTGAGGTTAAGTGTCAGGTTGAGGATGGGGTGAGCTCTGGGCTCCCCACTAGGCAGCGGCCACTGGGACCCAGCCACAAGAGGGGCCAAATTCACTGTCCAGAGGGGCACCTGTATGGCATTTCTAATATATTTTGCCTTTGGTCAATCAACCTTTTCCCCCTTTCTCTTCCCCACATCCCCTGCAATAATAGCCAATCCCTTCAAAGTCCATTCAACAAACAATTATTTATTAAGTGCCTACCGTATGCTGGGTGCTGGGGAAGAGGAGAGAACCCTGATACAGAGCCTCCCTTGAAGATTTACAGAGCTATGGGTAAGGGTGGGGCAGTGAGGTGGGTGCACGTTGTCAATATTCTCCTAACTCCAGCAAAACTCGGTGCCTGCAGAACCCTCCAGGGTATCCATCCGTTCACTCATCCACCTGAGCATGGGTTCACTGAGTGCTTGGGTCTTGTCTGCCTCTGCTCAGCCATGCAAACGAGGGAAAAGACTAGCTCAGTCTCTGGCTTGCAGCAGAATGGGTAGATCTGAGGCTAAGACAAGCATTCTTGATAAAACAAGACAACTGCTGCAAGGGAAAAAGTGAACAAATCCAAGAAGAGCTGCAGACTCAGTAAGAAGACTGTCTCTCATTTGTGTTTCTGCAGTGGAGGAAGGGTGTGGAGGAAGGCTTTCTGGAGGAGAAGAGCTATTGTAAAACATTTGGACAAAGGCAGAGGCTTAATGTCTCCATCCCCTTAACACACATACTACTGGATAGGGGGTTATCTCCAAGCTTTTCTTTACAGTTGACATTTTCTACTGGGCCCTTGAGGACAGAGCCAGTGGGAGCTCCACGGAGGCACATTTTGTCTTCCAAGAATCACACTGCCAAGGTAACCTGAGGGGTAGCTGGTAGGAGCAGGGATTGGGAATTGACTGCTGTCCAGTCTCTGATTCTGGCAACATGGTGACCTCTCTTTGGCTCTAGAAGTGTGGATGGTTGCCAGATTTCAGCCAGCGAGTGGACAGCAGGGTGTGTGACAAATAGACCATGAGTGCTGGGTCGTGCTTCTAGCAGGAGAAGGTATGCAGCACCTCTAAGGCCGTAATCAACATCCACCCTGCTGGTCCTCCCTCTGATTTCCTCCTCCTGATTGCCCACCCGGGCTGCAGGCCCCTTCCATGCCAGGCCGGCTCAGAGCCACTGCACACACACGGAGGGGGAGATCTTCTTGGAACACACCTCCAACCACCCTTTCTCCTCACCCACTCTGTGGCTTGGAGCACAGAACACAAAGTTCAGTCCACTTTCTCCTCTGTCCAAGGCTCCATGTTAACACTTGACATTCCGGTTTCCCAGCATGCTCCTCCTTGTGGTTTCGGCTTCACAATACCCCTGATGTTTTCTTCTCTTCCAAGCCACGCCCTTCACCATAATCAGATTGTTTCTTGTTCCCTCTTATGGAGCTCTGTCTAAGCTAACCTGACTTGTAATTCCTTCATGAGCCCTGACTTGGGGAAGTAAGAGCTGCTGCTGCCTTGCTATGAGCCTTTGGACAATTCCCTGCCCCTCTCTGGGACCAAGTGCCTCACTCCATCAGTCCAGGGGTCACTGAGCTTGATGATCTCTCCTCATCACCCTGAAAATAATGTTCCCAAGTTCAAGTTTGTACTATGATCTTGGGAGTGGAGTTGGCGTTTTTCTGACCCAAGCTCTCCCTTCTGGGGCTAGAATCTTGCCCCTGAAGGTGCCTCACAAAAAAAGACTTAAGCATCATGAGGCTGGCATAAATGCAAGCTCTCCCAGTGGTCCATGTTGAAGGGGACAGTGGAAGCTCTCTTGCAAGAAAGCACAGGCAAGTTGAGCCTCAGTTTCATTATCTGGAAAATGAGTTTAAAGAGTGAGTACCTATGACCTCCTTGTTGGGGTTAAATGAGATAGTGTGTAGAGAGTGCCTGAAACATCCAAGGTAGCTTATATGAAAAGGTAGTCATTATTATGTTGATGATTACACCAAGAATTGCCTTCTGGTTGCTCCTCTAAGGAACCAAATAGGGAAACCCATTGCCTCATTTCTTTGAAGCCCACCATCTAGTTTTTCTTCAGTTGAGTTTTGGTAGAAATCAGCCAGGCTGTCTCCTCTGTTGTCTGTGAATTTGAGGGCTGTTGTCTCTACCCTGTGGAGCTCAGACTAGCCTGGGCTGCTGCCGACAGCAGGGCGTGGTTGGAGTGGGAGCTGGCAGGGTGCCTGGGTTCACGGTATTAGGGAACTTGAGGGCATCAGGAGGCAAGTGGGAACCTGGGTGGCTGTGACTCAAGCCATGGTGCCTGTTTTGCTCTCCCCAAGCCTCTCCCAGCTGAGCCTGTGGGCTTTTGGACTGATCTTGGTCTTAGGGTTCCTCAAGCTCATTCGTCTGCTGCTGGGGAGGCAGATGCTGGCCAGGGCTATGGACAGCTTCCCAGGGCCTCCCACCCACTGGCTCTTCGGGCATGCCCTCGACGTAAGCGACCAGGAGGAGGAAGGAGGAAGAAAACAGCCTCCTTACCTTCAGGGAATCTGGCCTAAGCCCCTGGGGGTTATGGAGGGAGGCCCTATGCTTGGGCAGAGGAATGGGGTCCTTGGAGCCATGGTTCCCATTCATCTTTCCCACTGGGTCTCCCCCTCACTCTTGTATTCCAAGCTGGCATCAGGCAGGGGTGGAGGATGGGGACACTTAAAAGCTGGGACCCAAGCGGGCCATTATTCTGTCCCATCATTCTGAGGCTCAACGTTCAGACAGAGCTCTGCTAAGGACTCGGGGATAACATGGGAAAAATACCCCTGGATAGTCTGATACAACTAGGCAATCTTGTTTAGAGCTTAATCAGTGTTCTCTTTGTTCTGTGCAGTATAAAGATTCCTTTTTTTAGGGCAGAAAATGGAAGTGAAGGCAGGGATGAGTGGTCTCACCTGAGAGACCTCTGGACCATTTAAACAGTTGGTGACCCCAGAGGTGGTGTCCTCCCTGCCATGCCTATGGACTGGGTCGGGAGCCAGGCATCTTCCTGGGATCAGATTCTGACTCGTACTTCCCAGTTATCTCAGGGCAGTGGGGACCACTTTAGCACACATTGTCAGGAACAGCTCTTAGTTTCCTACCTTCATGGGGATGTAGACCAGAGTTTTCTGAACACAGGGCAAGGGACAGCTGCATTGGAATCAACTGTGAGAAGCAGATTCCTTGGCCCCCAAGCTCTGAAGACCCTAATTAACATATTGGAAGTAGGAGTCTGAATTAAAAAACACCCCCAAGTGTTTTGATCTGCAGCCAGGGTTGGGAACTCAGGTATAGCTGCTAGAGATGAAGGCTCAGAGAGAGGAATAATGACTTCTACTACCTCCTGAGTACACTTTTCCCACAAGCAGTCTAGAGAATTGCCTTTCCTCCATGATTGACACTAGTGGTGAGCTTTACCACTGGGTGAGGACTACCCAGGCTTATTTTTGCCCATACAAATAACTGCCCTCTCAGGATGGCCTAGTAATCTACCTGCATCCTGGAGACACCCTGAAAAGGACAGGATGGGTCTGGGAGATGAATCAGACCCAGGCTCTGCTCTCAAGGAGCTTACTGTCTAGGGGGGAAAACAGACACCAGAGCCTTCCTTGCCCCCAGGCTGATGGGCTGCCTCACCAGCATTTTGCATCAGCCCCAGGCTTGGTATCTCAGCACTTGTCCCATAGGGTTGTCCTCTTCTGTTTACTTGTTCATCTTCCCCACTTGACCATGACCCCTGGAGGATGGAGATCCAGTCTGATTCTTCCCTGTCCCTTCAGGGTCCAGCACAGAGGCTGCCCAGAGTAGGCATCACTGGATGAACAGACAGCGAACACTAGAGAGTAGGGCGGGGTACTGATAGAGGAGACAGTGATGGAGAAGACAAGTGGAGGGGCCAGGAGGTGTTTGGGGTGACTGTGCTAAGTACAGGGAAGTCTCCTTCCTGGGAAGGTTGAGGTCTGACCCTAATATGGGTATGAGAGGCATTTAGGAGACCTTCAATCCCTTTCCTCTCATGTCCCCCCCACTTCTCCTTGCCTCCATCAAAGTGGGATTTGCCATCAGCCTGTGGGCTTCCCTGGGACAGAGACCTTGCTCCCCCACCCTCATATCAGAGCCAGCTGCCCTCTTCCCCCCAAATGCTCCTGTCCCCACCTTGAGAGTGCGTGGAGGACCTGGAACACAGCTTAGCTCTGGCTTCTTGGCTCTAACACAAGTTAGAGGGCCTTGGCACCAGGAAGGGTGGGCAAGTCCTGGAGGGGTGGTTTCTCTCAGACACTACAAAGGTTTCCTGGGGAACCATGGCAGGCGCAACACCCCTGCATTCCTCCGGGGATTGGCACCTCTGTTCTCAGCTGTATGGACTTGTGCCGTTTCATTCAGGACATGGTCAGTCCGTACAGAGTAACTGCAAGTTTGATTCTCAGGCCTAGTGGTGATGGAAATAGGAAAGGAAGGGCCCCAGGGGCCAGGAAGAACTGTCTATCAGGATTAACTTCTCCCTGCTTGGCCTCCAGTTACAGTCTGTCCTCTACCTGTCAGTCTCCTCAATTCTTAGAATGTGTCACCTTGAGGCAGGGTCATGTCCTAGTCTTCCAGGGCCCGCATCATTCCACTCTGGGGCCCAGGGAGGACCTTGCACATAGTAGGGGCTTAACCATACTGTTGGCCAGAAGATGGGGCCCCTGGGAGGGGCCTGTGACTCTGGCCTGTGTTGGAAAGGGGGAAGGGAGAATGCCAACTTCAAGCCCAGGAAAGGTGATCCCCTGAGACTGTAAAGCCCTCTTCCCCGGCCCTGCTCATTGCTGGGACAATTCCCTTGACCTTGTGCTAGGTAGTGAAGAGCACTGGTCTGGGGTGTGGCTTATTTTCACTCAGCAGACATTGATCATGGGCCTTCACTGTGCTTCCTCTCTGTGTTTCCCTTTCCTTGTCAATAACATGGAGAAAAGCATTTTTACCTTGCTGGGTTAGAAAAGGATCAAAAGAGATAAAGTACAGGTACTTTGCAAACTGCTGGGCAGATAGACATCAGGTGCCAGTCATTGCAGAGGGATTCTTGCTGCAAAACACACTGAGGCGTTGCTTTCTTCATCTTCTTCCTTCCTCCCAAATCAACTTAGTTTTTGGGAGCTAGATAAGGTCCCTCTGTCCCCAAGCAACTAGTGTTGTCCGATCGATTACTCTGGGTCTGGCCCTATGTTGAGGCCAGAGGAGAAAGAAATAAGACTAGAGCGGGCCCTAGAGGAACCCTGTCTGGTAGAGACAGATAACCCAGCACAGTGTTCCCGATCCTTGGGCCCAGGGAAGGGTTGCTGAGGTGAGTTCTAGAAGATCTGGATGTAGCAGCCTGCGGAAGTGCAGAAGGAAGGGAGGAAGATGATACCTGTGCAAAGGGAGAGACTGGAAAAAGTGTTGGGTGTTTAAGAAATTAATTTGTTCAACAGATATTTGTTTCTCAATGTCTAGTATGTGCCTGTGTTAGTAGCTCTGCGCTTCTGGAGGGGTGAGAGGGAGGGCAGAGTGGAGAGGGTAAAGCAGAAGTAGGAGGGGCAGATCACATGGGACCTCGTAGGCAAGGTCAAAGACTTTACTTTATCCTGAGCACAACAGGGAACCAGGGATGGGATTCACGCAAGGGAGTGACAGCTCAGATTTGTGTGGTAAAAAGATCACTTTGCCTTTGGGGTGAAGACTAGATTGGCAGAGACTAAATCGGAGGCAGGGAGAGCAGGGTGGAGGCTGAGGCAACAATCTAGGCAGATGCTGATGGAGTGAGCCAGTGAGACAGAGGGAAGTGAGAGGCAGAGCAGGTTGTCTTGGTGTCGTGGGTGTGTGTGGGAGTGGAGGTATTAAGGCCTCCATCGTAGCCACATGTGAGGGTATCAGTGAGGCCCCGCTTCATGCACTAGGAAAAGGGGGGCATAGGATTGCTCTGGGAGCTTTGTTAGACTGTGACATCAACATAGCTGGATCAGAGCAGAATTCGGCAAAGTCACTTAAAGAGAGAAAAGTACCCCTTGAGCGTCAAGACTGGGTTGTAACCTGGAGGAATCAATTTTTATGTCTAGGGGTAAAAATGTGGGGATCTGAGAGCCAGGAAGAGGAGGCTCTGGGGCTGGCAGCACCTGTCAGTGTCTGGGCACGGGAGCCTTGGATTCTGGATTTGGAGTGTTTCATGGCAGGACCCACGCCCCTGGGAACTGCTACATTTGGCTCTCTTTAGTTCCCGTTTGCTGATTCCAATGTAAAGGTCACTTGGTGGATCTGCAGGGGAGAGGGGCAGCTTCCACAGGGCATCCCCATTAGTATTAGTATAAATCTTGGGGAAACCGTCATTTCATGTTTCTGGCTGGTATCAGTATGGATGGTGTTTCCATCCCCAGGTAGGGGAGGAGGGGCAGATTTGGGGGGCAAACATGCTGTATTCAGGTTCGGAAATGCTGGGTTTGAGGGGCCTGGAGGAAGTCACGCAGAGATGTCCAGGGGGTGGTTGGTCATGTTTCTGGAGCTCAGAGAAAGGTAAGCTGGGACGAGCAGTCCATTTAGGAACCAGTGTCAGGTAGATGGCAAAGGAAGCCCCGGGAGTAGGTGAGAGCCTCCAGGAAGAAGGTGCAGCTTGGGAGGAGACCAGGGGCTGGATTTGGGGGAGACTCAGTCTTTGATTAACAAATGATAGGGCTTCCCTGGTGGCACAGTGGTTAAGAATCTGCCTGCCAATGCAGGGGACACGGGTTCGAGCCCTGGTCCAGGAAGATCCCACATGCCGCGGAGCAACTAAGCCCGTGCACCACAACTACTGAGCCTGCGCTCTAGAGCCCGTGAGCCACAACTACTGAGCCCACGTGCCACAACTACTGAAGCCCACGTGCCACAACTACTGAAGCCCCACGTGCCTAGAGCCCGTGCTCCGCAACAAGAGAAGCCACCACAATGAGAAGCCTGCGCACGGCAAGGAAGAGTAGCCCCTGCTCTCAGCAACTAGAGAAAGCCCGCGCACAGCCAAAACAGGAGGGAAGGTGGGGAGGCTGGAAGGAGGCAGGTAGTTCTTCAGGTCTGGTGGCTGACTTGAAGGGATCTCTTGTCTGATAGCTTCTATTTTCTCTGTGAAGTAGAGCAAGACTGATTTGCCGGGTGCAAGGAGCAGAGGGGTGGAGGGGACAGTTGAGGAAACAGAATTTTTTGAGGAGCAGATAGTGGCCAATGGTATGGGGTTTTCTAGAAGGTGTTTCTGCCAATCTCTGCTCAAATGTCACCTAAGAGAGGGCTTCCCTATATATACTACCAAATGTAAAATAAATAGCTAGTGGGAAGCAGCTGCATAGCACAGGGAGATCAGCTTGGTGCTTTGTGACCACCTAGAGGGGTGGGATAGGGAGGGTGGGAGGGAGACGCAAGAGGGAGGAGATATAGGGACATATGTATATGTATAGCTGATTCACTTTGTTATAAAGCAGAAACTAACACACCATTGTAAAGCAATTATACTCCAATAAAGATGTTAAAAAAATAAAATAAAAAATAAAATTCATTGTATAAACAGCAAAAAAAAAAAAAAAGAGAGAGGGCTTCCCTGATCCTCCCAACCTCCTGTCTATAGCAGCAGCCCTGACCCTTATTCTGCTTTATTTTTCTTCCTCGAGTTATCACTACCTGAAATTGTATGACTGATGTATTTGATTCTTGTTTATTTTCTTTCTCCCCACTTGGAATGTAAGTTTGGGGAGGGCACGGCTTTGTCCTGTTCACGCTGTGTCCCCAGGAACAAGCACCATGCCTGGCATTGAGAGTGGGTGCTCCATGCCCATTTGTTGAATGTGTGAATGAATCCCTGGGGGACCGAACTCAGGGCAGTAAAGCCACTCACACAGAGTGAGGACTGATCTCTGCATCCCCCTGGACTCTTGGGTGCTTCTTGAGCCCCTGCCCTTCTGTCTTCCTGGGTGTTTGGATACTTCCCTGTACTCCCCTCCAATCTGGTTATTCCTGGTGCTGGAGTTCATCTTCGGTGCTGAAGACAGGGAGGTGTTGGGGGCAGAGTATACACAGGCTTTGGAACTGAAAAACTTGGACTTGAAAGTTGTGTGACATTGGGCAAGGCCCACCACATTTCCCAGCCAATATATGGTGGCTAGAAGAGTCGTGGTGACCCATGTCAATCTCACCCAAAGTTTCTAGGGCTCCTTCTGTTGAGCCAGGTGTTGCTTCTGTGTGTTGTGCATTAACATATGTTCTCATACACGTGTGTAGTGGTGCACTTGTCTCTGAGAGGGAAGATGGAGGATGAAGTCACCTATTTGTCACTAGAGTTGGGGGGAAATCATTTCTCTGCTTCTTAGGGCATTATTCATAGATCCCCTTCCTCCAGGCTCCCCATGGTTCTCTGCTCAACCTCATAGTTGAATCTCCAAAGAGCCTGTGTAAACTGAGTTTTTCCACTGATTTTTATGGTTATTTCAGAGATGCTGCCTCAACTCAGTTTTTGTTGGTTCTTCTTGGCAGGCACTCCTAACTCTTTAGCTTTGATTACACAGATTTACTGTCCTTGACACTGTCTGGGGCTCATGCACACACCGAGTGCTAACCAATCTGGTGTGTGTGGAGGCAGTGCCCACGGGGTGGGGGAGACTGAGAGGAGAGCACCCAAGGGCACCTAGAGATGTCCATCCTGGAGGAAATAGGACCCGGGAGGATCTGACCCCCAACTCCCAATGGGCAGTGAGAGCCTACGTGGCCCCAGAGAGCAGACCGGAGACCCATGGGGAAGGTCACAGGCAGGCAGCTTTCAGTTCGGTGACTGTCTTTTTTTTTAAAATTGGAGTATAACTGCTTTACAATGTTGTGTTAGTTTCTGCTGTACAATGAAGTGAATCAGCTATATGTATTTATATCTCCTCCCTCTTGGACCTCCTTCCTATCCCCACGCCCCCAATCCCACCCATCTAGGTCGTCACAGAGCACTGAGCTGAGCTCCCTGTGCTGTACAGCAGGTTCCCACTAGCTATCTGTTTTACACATGGCAGTGTATTTATGTCAAACCTAATCTCCCAATTCGTCCCACCCTCCTCTTCCCCCACATGTCCACATGTCCGTTCTCTACGTCTACGTCTCTATTCCTGCCCTGCAAATAAGTTCATCTCTACCATTTTTCTAGATTCCACATATATGTGTTAACACATAATATTTGTCTTTCTCTTTCTGGCTTACTTCACTCTGTATGACTGACTCTAGGTCCATCCACATCTCTACAAATGACCCAGTTTCATTCCTTTTTATGGCTGAGTAATATTCCATTGTATATATGTACCACATCTTCTTTATCCATTCATCTGTCGTTGGACATTTAGGTTGTTTCCATATCCTGGCTATTGTAAATAGTGCTGCAGTGAACACTGGGGTACATGTTGGTGTCCTTTTGAATTATGGTTTTCTCAGGGTATATGCCCAGTAGTGGGATTGCTGGGTCATATGGTAGTTCTATTTTTAGTTTTTTAAGGAACCTCCATACTGTTCTCCATAGTGGCTGTATTAAGACAGTCCAAAGATGATTAGGCCATTTTGAAAAGTAGTAAGTTTCTTGTCACTAGAGATGTTCGAGCTCTTGGGGCGGGGATTCCCACAGGGTGAAGGAGTTGGGTCAGGCAACTCCGTGTCCTGGGAATTGGAGATCAGCATGACCTGCCTCAAGGAAGCCCCGACATGCTGAGGAAGAAGATAGCTCACCCCCTTCCCTCCCTATCAGTTTGTTTTTCTGAACTGCTATCCCCATTGTGTGGGCAGATTTATTTGTTCCCTGAGGGAGGGAGAGCTGTGGCTGCAGCAGATTGGCTTAGCAGGTATCTTGTTTCTTGAACACTTGCCCACTGAGCTTCAGCTCAACCAGCTGACGGCTTGGGCAGGCTTACTAACAGGAGGGGCAGCAGAAAGGGCCTCAGTCAGGATCCCAGTTGGCCTGACTCATGTGGAACAGTTCTCTTTGTCTTTGGGATGTCCTGTTCCCACCTATAAAGATTGGGTGAGGTTTGGCAATGTTGAGGTCTCTTTCAGACCTACTCCTCCGAGCAAAACTTCCTCCGGTTCTGGGGACCAGAGGAGAGTGGGGTCTATGCTTGCTCTTCCCATTCCCTTCCGTTGTTTATTCTTGGCGAGGTCTACAAGGAGTGCAGATGTGAGGATGAGGGCCGTGTGGCTGTGGAGCCAGGGTCAGTGAATTATCTCCATGACTTGCTCTTTTCCTGCTTCCTTCCTTCTGGAGAAAGACAAGCTGGCCTAGACCTCAGAGCCCTGTAGATGTCCCAGCTTGGGGCATCTGAGGATGGGTCTGAGGCATCCAGTTGTGTAACCCAGAGAAGCTACTCAGGCAGCCATATGCCCCTAGGGAGAGGACGCCCCAGTCCTTTTGACGGAGCTGCAGCTCCACTAGTGGGGCCAGGTGCCGAGAGCTATCCTCACTCCTGCTAGGTTCCTGGGGCGATCAAGGGCATGGAGGAGAAAGCTGGGCATGGGGAGGCAGGGCTAGCTCAGGCTGGGAACGTGTCAGCCTCAGGTCAGGGTCTCCTGTCCTGGGTGGGGATGCTGCAGGCAGGGGACACACTCATGGCTGAGGAGAAGGAGAATGAGGCTCGATGAAACCGATCAGCCAAGGGTTCCTTCCAACCCTGAGATCCTGTGAGTCAGGCTGCTTTGTGACTTAAGCCTCTCCTTGTCCCCTGTCAGTTGGGCTCCCTGGACCTGAGAGGGATGGAGAGAAGGGGCACAGCCGTGGTGATCAGAAAGTTGGCAAGGAAAACCCAGGAGGGCAGATGGAAAAATAAGAGAGACACAAGGGGAAGGGGGTACTTCCAGGGACACCAAAAAGGAAGGAAACAGGAAAGGGGTTAGGGACACCAGAGGGAAGTTTCCCTTTTACTGATGGGCAGAGATTATGTTGATCACTTGTAACCTTTTGCACATTGTGTGCACAAGGGCAGTGAAATTCTTACAACACTCCTGGGTTGAACTCAGGATAATGAGTTCAGAGGCAGAGAGGGAAGTGCTCTATGGGGACATTCCCCTGGACTCTACAGGACACCTGGAAGGAGAGGAATCCCAGAGAAGCCACAAATGGGTGGCTGGAGACCAAAGTAGCCAAGTCCAGGCCCAGGGACCTTGGGAGAAGTGGCTTGGGCTAGACAAGGATTCCTGGGGCTAAATTTTCAGATGTCCTGTGTCCTTCTTCAAGGTTGTTTCCTGGAAGATAGAATATGGATTAATCGAGTGGGTGAGGACTGTGAAAGGGAACTTTACAGGGAGGAAAAGCTGGGCCAGCACTTGCACAGACCTCATCATGAAAGGCACACCCTAGGATTGTGCAGTGCACAGTTTATACAGCTGAACACAGCAACCCTGGCAGGCTTCAATATGCGGAAGAGAATGTGGCCCTCTAACCTGAATTAGAACACTACTAACCTACAAGCAATGGGCAAGTCAGTTCACATCTCTGAGCCTCAGTTTTCTCATCTGTAAAATGAGAGTAATTGTCTGCTCTGTATTAGGTACATGAAACAATCTATGAATTCACTCACATAGCACCTGACATATAGGAGATACTCAATACACATCTGTCCCCTTCCATTCCCTATGTCAAGAGAAAGAATGTGGAAAGGAACAGTGATTCTGGACATTAGCCAGAGCAGGCAGGCTAGGACCTTCTGGGAAAAACAAAAAGAAATCTGCAATGCTGTTTATCACACAGGAAGTGCTGGTGGTGGCCTTTATTTGACTCCCCAGATTGAGTGAGACTTTGGGCTCGTTCCTCATGGGACTGACTATTTCTGGCCAATGTTTTCTTTTCTTTTTTTCTTTTTGGCTGTGTTGGGTCCTCATTGCTATGTGCGGGCTTTCTCTAGTTGCGGCGAGCGGGGCCTACTCTTTGTTGCGGTGCATGGGCTTCTCATTGCGGTGGCTTCTCTTGTTGCGGAGCATGGGCTCTAGGCACGTGGGCTTCAGTAGTTGTGGCATGTGGGCTCAGTAGTTGTGTCTCGCGGGCTCTAGAGCGCAGACGCAGTAGTTGTGGCGCATGGGCTTAGTTGCTCCATGGCATGTGGAATCTTCCCGGGCCAGGGCTCAAATCCGTGTCCCCTGCATTGGCAGGTAGATTCTTTTTTTCTTTTTAACATCTTTATTGGAGTATAATTGCTTTACAATGGTGTATTAGTTTCTGCTTTATAACAAAGTGAATCAACTATACATATACATATATCCCCATATCCCCTCCCTCTGGCGTCTCCCTCCCACCCTCCCTATCCCACCCCTCTGGGTGGTCACAAAGCACGGAGCTGATCTCCCTGTGCTATGTGGCTGCTTCCCACTAGCTTTCTATTTTACATTTGGTAGTATATATATGTCCATGGGCAGGCAGATTCTTAACCACTGCGCCACCAGGCAAGTCCCACGGAAGGGTTTTAAGTATATCTCTAAAAGGCTCCCTCCACACAGGCAAAAATGGAAAAATATATAATGGTACATCCCTGCAGTGGAATACTAGGCAGTTGTCAGAAATACGGAGAGACAGTTAAATGCACTAGTTTGGAAAGAAGGACAAAATATGTTAAATTTAAAAAGGCAGGTTTTGGAAAAGTATTTGTCATATACCCCATTTACATAAAACACCTTTAGGTGAGTAGATGTGGCTAGAAAAATCTCCAAAGAGCACACACCACCCTCTGGACGATCTCTCCAACCACATTACAGGCCACTGTCCCCCTAGTGGCAGCTCCTGGGAGACACCATACTTTTTCCTACTCCAGACTGTGCTTGCTGTTCCCTCTACCTGGAATGCTGTTCCCTTACTCTTCACACGGTCAGCTCCTTATCATCCTTCCGGTTTGACCTTGAATGTCCTCTCCAACAAGAGCCCGTCCTGGGTCACCCTACCTAAGCAGGGCCTCCTTGTTAGTCTCTCTCCCAGCGCTGTGTTTATTTCCTTCTTAGTACTCGTTACTTCCTGCAATCATTTTACATCGTTGTTTACTTGTTTATTATCAGTCTTTCCCCCATAGAATGAAAGGGCAGGATCATGTTTAACTCATTTCCCTGAGACAGGGCTCTGCCCATAGCAGGTCCTCAGTAAAAAATGTGTTGCATAACTTAACAGGGGTGGAATCGAGGTGGTTTCTGTATTGAACAAGAAGCTGAATTCTCTTTCTAATGAAAAACTTTGATGCTGAAAAGAAATCTCCTTCTGGCTGCAGTGGAGATAGGGGGTTGGTGGCAGGCACCAGATGGAAGTAGGTTGGCCCAGCTCACCCAGGGGCAATAAGAGGGTAGCTTGGACTTAGAGCAGTGGCTATGGGGCTGGAGAGGGGACTGAGCCCAGAGATGTGTAGGACAGGGTGACTGGCTAGGAGAGGGGGTGCAGGAGGAGGGAGTGGGCGCTCCCTGGGCCTTCCTGGGCAGCCTCCTCTCTTCCCCGTTGGCCTGGCTGGTGACGCTGGGTTTCCGAGTGGCCTGGCCTTCTGTTGCCATTTCAGATCCAGCAGATGGGGAGTCTGGACAAGGTGGTGTCCCTACGCCCACCCAGTCTGGTTGGGACAGTTCCTTGAACTGTTCAGTTCCTGAACATCTATGACCGTGACTACACCAAAGCTGTGTACAGTCGAGGAGGTGAGGGCTCCTGGGAGAAGGTGGAGCTTCCGGAGAGCAAAGGAACCATGTGGGGAGGGGTTCCGGGCCTGTGCCCTAAGTCTAGGTAGCTGAGGTCCCCACCCTATTTATCACCAAGCATCCTCTGGAAATCCCCAGTCCCCGCTTGACCCAAGCTTCTCTTTGTCCTGCAGACCCTAAGGCCCCAGATGTGTTTGACTTCTTCCTCCAGTGGATTGGTGAGTGGGCACCTGCCTTTCCTGCCCTTGGTGCTGGGTGAGCAGGCGCCTTCCCTGTCCGGACCTCCCTGCCCAGTGCCCACTCTGGTAGTTATTCCATCCACTGGACCACCCGGCCCCCAACTGCCTATGCTAAGCTCAGCTGCTCAGTAGGAAATGCAGGAGGAAGCAGGAGAGCTCCAGGCTGCCAGGGAGGTGGGTCTCAGGCACCTTCTCCTGCCAGAGTGTCTCTTTCCTAGAGAGGCAGTGCAAAGGCTCTGGACAATGTGTCCCTGTGAGGAACAGCTTCCTGGAGGAAGTGGCACTAGAGGTGATCCAGGAGATTTTATTGGTGGCGCTGGCTGGGGCCAGGGCCTGAGGAAAGGAGTGGTGGCAGGACCCAGGCTGGTGTCACCAAAGGCTGCAAGGCTGGGTGGCTGGAAGGCAGAGCTGGGTTGGGATGCAAGGCTGGGCAGGGAGGACGGGGGTGGGGTTGGGTGGGTTGGCTGTGCTTGGCCCCTGGCTGCCAAGGATGGGGCAGGATTGTGTGACCTGACTGGCCTGCCCTCTCCCACCCCTTCCCCAGGGAAAGGCTTGCTGGTCCTCCAGGGGCCCAAGTGGTTTCAGCATCGCAAGCTGCTCACACCTGGCTTCCCCTATGATGTGCTGAAGCCCTACCTGGCCGTGTTCACAGAGTTCACACATGCCATGCTGTGATCTCCCCGTGCCAGGCTCCTGGAGGCTGTGCTGCAGGGCCAATTTTCCCTGGGGGAGGGCAACGAGGAGAATTGCTGAGGCCCCGAGGCCTGTTTCTGTGTGCAGTAGCTGTGCGAACCTTGCCCTGCCTGACACCTGCTGTGGGCCGGGTGCTGACCAGGTGCTGAGGCGCCAAGTGGCCAGGCAGCCCCGAACCTTGTCTCCACCAGGAGACCCAGTCCTCCCTCTTCCCAGATCAAAGGGCCTCTGTGAGACCCCAGTAAAGCTCCTACTGTAGCAGATTTGAGGGCTGCCTGTACTTGAGAATATTAGGAAGACCTTCCATATCTAAAAAGTGTCTCCTCATTCTCGGCCTAGCACAACTGCTTGACATAACGTCAAGAGAAACTCACCTCTAAAATGGATGCCAGGGGACGTCCCTGGCTGTCCAGTGGTTATGACTCCGTGCTCCCAATGCAGGGGGCACGGGTTTGATCCCTGGTCGGGGAACTAAGATCCTGTGTGCCACATGGCGTGGCCTAAAACATATAAAATAAAATAAAATAAAATAAAATAAAATAAAATAAAATAAAATAAAATAGTAAAATAAAATTAAAAAATAAAATAAAATAAAAAAAATAAATAAATAAAATGGATGCCAGGCATCAGGGGTCCAGCTCAGAGTCTTAGGGCTGGATAATCCCCAGACGTTACCCAGGCTGGTCTTTCCCTTTGCAGGAGGCTCCTCCCCAGTATCACTGCAGGCCTGACTTACACACAGACTGTGCTGGGGAGCTCACCACCCCTTGGCCCTCCTCTCCCCTTACACACAGCTGCCTGGCTGGGAAGAAGTGTCTGTGTGTGCTGGGCGAGGCTGCCTCCTGGTTCTGCCCTCTGAGCCTGAAGCCTCTCCCCTCCACCACCCCCATAACAGCAGGATGGAGGTCAGGCCAGGGACCAGGGGTGTGTAGGGGGAGGACAGCAGAGGGTTCTGGAGGGCAGGTGTCGGGCACCCAGCCTGGCTGGCCTCTCTCCCTCATCACCTTCCATCTCTGGGTTCTAGGACAAGTGGGAGGAAAAGTCCCGTGAGCATAAGAGCTTTGACATCTTCTGCAATGTGGGCCACATGGCGCTGGACTCGCTCATGAAGTGCACCTTTGGCAGAGGAAAGAGCGGCCTGGGCCACAGGTCAGGGGGCCCTCAGGGCTGACCACAGTCTCCACCCAGGCTGGCTTGGTGGGGCGAGGTGGCAGGACTCCCGGGCCCTGGTCTGAGAGGAGATAGGGTCCTGCCCTAGGGAGCCCAGCTCAGGTGGAGCCGGGCCTTTCCCATGGCTCTGGTGGGAGGCTAATGGCAGGGAGAGGACGGGCAGAGAGCGCAGCGGCTGGGGCTGGATTGTGGAATGGAGCCGCTCGGGGGCTCTGCTGGGGGTCAGTGTCTGAGCATCCCTCCCTCCCTCCGCTGTGCAGGGACAGGAGCTACTGCCTGGCGGTCAGCGATCTCTCGCTGCTGATGCAGCAGCGCTTCGAGTCCTTCCAGTACCACAAGGACTCCATCTACTGGCTCACCCCGCAGGGCCGCCACTTCCTGGAGGCCTGCCAGGTGGCCCACGACCACACAAGGGGGACCTTCCTGCACGGCCCACCCACTGGGAAGCCCAGGGTCTAGTCTAGCTCCTCCCGGCCCCTAGGGGACCCGTCCCAGTGCAGGACATCCGTTCCCCCTTCGGGCAGAGGGCGGGTCCCCAGGCAGTGACACCCTGTGCTCCCAGCCCAGACCAGGTCATCAGGGAACGGAACGCCGCCCTGCAGGACAAGAAAGAGTGGGAGAAGATCCAGAGCCGGAGGCACCTGGACTTCCTGGACGTTCTCCTGGGGGCCCGGGTGAGTGCACAGTCACCCACCCCGACCTGAGAACTTGTCCCACACGGGTCTTCAGACCGTCCTCCTGGGACAGGGCTCACTGGACAGCAGCAGGGGCTAAGCATTTTCTTCCTCTTTCCCCAGCACATACGACCTGCTTCTTGCCCCATGATACACATCAGCAAAGGCTCAGAGGTGGGAAGGGGCTGGCTGTGGCTGGCCGTGGCACTGGGGAGAGATGTAGTGGCAGGGATGCTGGGTCACATGCCTGAAGTCCCATTCCAGACTTCTAAGACTCTGAAGAATCTTAGCACCCTCGAATCTTACAAGCTTAGGCTTTATACATTACTTATTCATTCATTCATTCATTCAGTTGGTCCTTTATTCACTCACTCCACAAACTCACTGAGCCCTACCCTGGCTTAGTGTCCGTGCTAGGGACGGAGATGCTGAGAAAGCCCTGGCCTTGGCCTCCAGACGCTCACAGTCTAGTGCAGGAGACAGTAGGTGGACATTGACAGACCTCTTCCTCCTCCCGGTGGTATTGTGTGTCAAGTGAGCCAAGATGACAGGGCTGGTGAAGTCACAGTTCACTTGGCCAGAGGGGTCAAAGAAGGCTTCCTGGAGTAGGAGGCATCCAAGCTGTGCTTGGGAGAACAGATAGGAATCTAGGGGAAGGTCCTCACCCCCAGTCTGAAAACGAGCTTTCCCTCCCTCCCCCAGACCTTCATTTGACAGCTACTGTTATGAGGTCTTGTTGGAACCTACCTCAGATGCCTTGGGCGGTCCATTGTGCCTTTCTGACCCAGGATGAAGATGGGATCGAGCTGTCAGATGCAGACCTCTGGGCCGAGGTGGACACGTTCATGTCTGAAGGCCATGACACCACCACCAGTGGCATGTCCTGGTTTCTCTACTGCATGGCCCTGTACCCCGAGTGCCAGCATCATTGTTGGGAGGAAGTGAGAGAGATTCTTGGGGACCAGAACTCCATCCAGGGGTGAGTGAGGCTGTGGGTGAGCCCCGTCTGTCCTGCTTCCCGGTCCCAGGGAAGAGCTGTGCTTACAGGGCCACCCTGGAAACCAGGTGACGGCAGGTAGCCCTTGTCCTTTTCCCCTTCAGTGCTGTGGCTTTTGGGGGGAGCTATGCGTGGACACAGCCCTGAGCCCTTTCTCTCACAACGAACCCTTTTCAGATGGGAGTCGTGGAGAGAAGGTGGGCAGCAGGAGGCTGACCTGTGTTCCGGCTCCCTCTGCTGGCAGAAGCTGAGTACCCTTCTGGGTTCCTGGACAGAGCAGGGAGCACGGGGAGAGAAAGGATTGGAAACGGAGGATGCACACAGCTGGGGTAGCCAGGGGAGCGGATTCCCTCCCACCTGCCTTTGGAGGGCCGTGTGCAGCCTCTAGACTCCTCTGATGAGGAGAAAAGGCTGTTTCCCAAACTCCATCACTTAAAAACTTGCAACTGTTTTCCGTTTCTTGGTTCAAGCTTGAGCTCACTGACACGACACTGGTTGACGCTGACCTCTCGTGCAGAATGAGCTTTGGCAATCTCCCACGGGCCCCTCTCCCATCTGTGCCCTCTGCCCCCTCTCCCTTCCTCCCCTCAGGCCTTTGAGTCCTGTCACCTTTCTCTCTTTCTCACAGGGCTAGGCACACAGCAGGGGCTCCGAAAATGCTCAGTCGAGGGGAGACACTTTAGATTCACTGAGGGAGACTGACTGAGAACTCCAGGATCCGGGTGAAGTATGTGTGGTTTTATTGGTCGGACGCTGGAAACCTCCCAGGGTGTCCGGCCGTGTGCCAGGCGCTCTCTGGGGTGTGGGTGAGGAGGGGGAGGAGCCAAGATACTGCCCTCGGGGAGTTTTTAGAAAGACAGACTCACAGAACCAAAAAGCTAGAGAAAACCACAGAATGGGGTAAGACTGAGTGGCCCTGTGTTGAGAGCAGAGGAATCAAAAGGGGTGGGCCTGAGTTGGCTTTCTAAGGAGGCGTGAAACTCAGATAGGCAAAGGGGGAGAGCTGGGCCCTCCAGGTCGGGGAACAATGTGAACACAGCCTGGGGGCAGGGAGTTGAAACATTTAATTTTCATTTCATTGCCTTTCAAACTTGAAGCAACTTAAAGGACACCTATTCAATGAGATGTAGAACACACATGAACAATGAGGACCAGGGGGTAAACCCTAGAGCTGGGGCTCTGTAATAAGGTGTTGCACAGTAGTTATACTTGGACCACACTTGGGTCTGAGCTTCCCAGTGGCAATCTATTCCTATGTATAGAAAATTACTCACCCCCCTCTGAGTTTGTCACTGTTTATGCATTTCTTGCTTCATTTGACCAGTGTATATCAGCCCCTGTTCCTCTCCATTCCAGCTCCCCAGGGAAACCAAGCAGAACCTAAAGAACTGTCCCTTGTGGGGTTTCTGTGGGGTCCTGAGAGACACAGGAGTGACCTTGTCTTTGATGGCCAGGAGCACATACACCCCTAGGGTCCTGTGCTTTCCCTTCCTAGCAGTGCAGGTGAGGGAGGGATGGAGAAAAGTGGAGCTGGACCCCTGGGTCTGAGTGGCCAGCCTATGTCCAGCCTGGCCTGGACACTTGCAGCACTCGTGTCCCTCTGACTCTCGGGTGTGTGATGGTGGTGAAGGGAGGAGCTGGGGCTGGGCCCGCCTTCCCACAGGACCTGTTGCTCACAGCCCGGAAAGGCCTGGCTGTGTTGCTGGCAGGGATGATCTGAGGAAGATGACCTACCCGACCACGTGCCTCAAGGAGAGCTTCTGCCTCTACCCCGCCGTGCGCCAGGTGTACCGCAGCTCAGCAAGCCCATCACTTTGTGGATGCTTGCTCTCTACCTGCAGGTGGGATGGGGTGGATTTGGGGTGGAACCGGAGTCCTTGCGGGTGCTCTCTGTACACTCGCACCAGTGGGGAAGCACCCAGGCTTTGTGTTTGGCCTGCGTTCAAGTCCTAGCTCCATAAGGTAGGGGTAAATCCCTCTACCTCTAAGCCTCTGCTCTCTCTTCTGTAACTGGGGATGAGAAGGGTCCCTGCCTTACTGGGTTGTTGTCAGGAGTAAAGAGACAATATTCGTCAGGGCTGTCATGTACCACCATGCAGGTTGGGCCCTGAACAACTTCAGGAGGCATCATTCACTTAGGGTATGATGCTGTGCAATGTACAACCTGTATAACCGTGTGTGGTAGCTTTGTAAGGAGTGTTTAATGCTGGATCTGACACATAGTAAGCACCAGTGAACGGTAGCTGTCACTGCTGATAGCATAATATCATGGACAAGTACTTCCCTTGAGAGTCAGTTAATGGAAAGCAGAAAGTGTGTGATAGTCCTTGCCTGTCCTACCTCGTGGCGGGGTGCATCAGTCCTTTTGTCCTTTTCCTTTCCACAAATGTCTGTGGCAAGTGTTGTGCTCAGTGAGGGGGCGACAGGAAATAGGTGTGGCGATGATCAGAAGCACTTTGATGTGTTGAGGGTGGTCACGGACTCTGTGTCACTGGCAGTGCTCAGGGAGGGGTTGGTACCCAGTTAGGGGGACGCTAGGGGATTCTGGTCCTGTGAGGAGGTGGGCCTGGCTGCCTCACGACCACCTGGTCACCAGGCCTCTGCTCTGCCCACAGGTAGCCTGATTTCTCTGCACATCTATGCCCACCATAGGAATAGTGCAGTGTGGCTCGACCCTGAGGTACGCCATCCCAGCGCCCAGAGGTCAGATGGGGTGGGTGGCTATGGGGTCAGCCTGCCCTAGGACCTGGCAGGTATTTAAGCAAGGCCTGTTCCCTCAGGTCTTCGACACCCTGCCCTTTTCCCCTGAGAATGTGGTTGGATTTTTGCCTTCATTCTCTTCTCTGCTGGGCCCAGGTAAGGAGAGCGTAACATCCCTGGTCCTCTGGACCAGGGAGGTGAGGATGGAGGATGTCGTTGGGGAGGCATCTTTTGGGGGAACTCTGGGATGAGGGGGACCATGCTGGGTGTGCGGTGACCCTGATGCAGGGGAAGTTCCAGGGACCTTCCTCCTACCATTAGCATAGTCTTGTCCTTGGCAGGTGGGGTGGGTGAGTCATTCCAAGAGAGATCCCCTAAGCCACAACCCACAATGTGAACCTACCTGGTCTGGGACCCTCACCATACTCCCAGGATCTGTTTCTTAAGCCCAGGTCAATCAGTCAATCAGCCAGTTATTCATCCAAAAAGAGTTACTGATTTCTGCTGGTCACTTAGAGCACCGGTTTCCATCACTCTGGACACCCCGTCGCCTGATGTCATTTTGTGCTGCTCATCGCAGGAACTGCCTCGCACAGCAGTTTGCCATGAACAAGATGAATGTGGTCACAGCCCTCTGCTTGCTCTGTTTTGAGTTTGCCCTGGAACCCTCACGGCCACCCATCCAGATACTCTGTGCTCCAAGAATGGCATCCACCTCCACCTGAAGCCGCTGGGCCCTGGCTCTGAGAGTAGGGCCCCAGCCAGCCCAGGTTGTGGCCTCTCCCTGGGTGCTGCCGTCTCCAAGATGGGTTGTAGAGTAGCTGTGTTCCCTTGTCTTCTGCAGGCTTGTGGATTAGACGGGAATAGGCACCTGCGTAGACAGTCACCTCGAGGGCAGTGCCATGTAAACATGTGTGTCTATAAATGCTTACTATGCATGTGTTCCAGAGCTCACTCATTCATTCAACAAACATATAGTGAACACCTACTTGCCTCTAGACTCTCCATTCATCTCCCATAATTGTCCATCTTTCTAAAGTTTACACAGCGTTCACAGCGGAAGCTGTGCCTTGGGATTGGTGGTTATGACCAGGCACTCACCCATTCCACCTGATAGATGGATGGCTTTTGGGGCTTGTCCCTTCACTGAGATCTGTTTCTTTGTTTAACTTTGTGTGTATGTTTTTGGAATATAACAGACATAAGGAAAAATTGCTTAAACCAAAAATACACAAGACAATGAATTTTTTCTTTTTATAAATTTATTTATTTTTATTTATTTATTTTTGGCTGCATTGAGTCTGTTGCTGCACGTGGGCTTTCTCTCGTTGCTGGGAGCGGGGGCTACGCTTCGTCACGGTGTGCGGGCTTCTCGTTGCAGTGGCTTTTCTTGTTGCAGAGCATGAGCTCTAGGCACGCAGGCTCAGGAGCTGTGGCTCGTGGGCTCTAGAGCACAGGCTCTGTAGTTGTGGAGCACGAGCTTAGTTGCTCCGTGGCATGTGGCATCCTCCCGGACCAGGGCTCGAACCCGTGTCCTCTGCATTGGCAGGTGGATCTTAACCACCGCACCACCGGGGAAGTCCCAAGACAATGAATTTTTAATCCCTGGTAACCACTGGTGAGGTCAAGGTGTATGGACTATGGTTTCATGGGTGTATCTTCTGCCCCTCCTGAAACAAGTCTGTGTGGCACTCCTGCCATCATCAGTGTCTGTGTCACAGTCATCTGGTGCACTGGGCATGTGGATTTTTGCTGGGGAAGGTGGCAGAGTGACCTCAGAGGGCGGCTTCTGGGAAGAGATGGTGCCTGAATCAGGCCTTGACGCAGGGCGAGGTATGAAGGTGAAAAGGAGGACTTTTGGAGAGGGACTCAGGCTGGGGCCGCATGGGGAATTAGCACTCCTTCACCAGTAGTCCCTGCGGTAGCTGCCTGATGGCTGGGGTCACGTACACCTCTAGAGTTCAAGTCTAAGGCCATTAGTGCACTCCAATCCAGGAACTAGACAGGTGTGGAAGGGAGGGCACTGGACACTGTGGGGAGGGGCAAGAGAGAGGACTTCTCTCCCTGGGACTTGGGGTTGTCGTTACGTTACCCTGGGGATTGACCATCTGGAGACACATCCTTCCTGCTATTGATGCTTCCCCTCTGGGAAGAAGCTCACAGCCTTGGAAGTTGGGCCATGGACCACATGTTCACTCCTGCAAAGCCCTGTCAAGACTCAGACCTCCTTGCTCACCTGAGGCTGGGATGCCGAGGCCTCAGCCAGAGTGTCCCCCATGCCACCCACTTTCCGCTCTGTCCTGGCCCTGGACAGACCTTTCTCTGCACAATTGAAGAAACGGTTTCAATAGGCATCATCAGGGAGCAGAGCCCAGTGTCCCAACCATGCCTGGCCCACGAGTGGCACTCAAGTCTAAGATGTGTCTACCTCCCTGATCTCTGGATCCTCAGGAGGCCAGTGAGGCAGGACTGAGGCGGCTGTTATCCCGCTTAAACACTAAGGGAAGGAACCGGCAGAGATGCTCATCAGGGAGGAGCTTGAGGGGAGGCCTTCTGACTCTGACCTCTTTTGACTAAGCCTCCATGGGTAGAATTGCCTTTCTCTCTGAGGACACGTGTCTGTGGGAGCTCTGGAGCCAGAGGGAAGGAGGAGGTTCCATGTGAGAGGGGAGCTGGGACCAGTGGGCACCAAAGATGAATTCCACATGATCCTACCCGCTCACAAAACAAACCCTGCTGGCCTCCTAGGATCCAGAGATTGTGTGCATGTGTGTGAGCAGAGCGTGGAGTGTACGAGGGGCACATATAGGTGAGGCTGCACAGGGGTGACTGTCTATGTATGTGTCCTGGGGGGTGTGCATAGGAGTGTGGACACAGCTGGGGTCCTTCTTACGGCATGGAGCGAGCAGGGTCTCTTCTTAGTCACTCTCTTCAGCTCCTGTAAAATCCTGTGGTTAGAGCTCACATCCATGGCTGGCACCCAGAAGACAAAGTTCCCATTGTCCCATGCTCTGAGAGTGACCAGCCCGAGCCCTTCTGCACCACCTGACGCCAGGGGACCTGCCAAGCTTCCTGTCCAGGACGCTCCCAGCTAACTCTCCTGCCCCGCCCCCGGTCAGGCACAGAGTGTCCTCCTGGCCCCTTCTTGGAGCAGAGTGAACTAGCCCTGTGACCTAGGAACGGGGAGGGGACTGGGCCAAAGGTCCCAGCTGCAGGCAGCAGCTGGGAGAGATGTCCCCTTCAGGAGGCACATGGCGGCATCACAGCATGGCACAGGGCTGCAGGGGGGTCTCCTCTGGCATCCGGGGCCCTGGGTTAGGAAGAGCAGGGGTGGGACGGGAGGAGGACCTGTGTGCAGAAGCAGCAAGAGAGCAGGGCTGGGTGCAGAGAGGCTGGCGGAGGAGTGCAAGGGACCTGGTGCTGGTCAGGGCCCAGGGTCAGGAGGACCAGTCCCCCCGAGGTCTCCAGGAGTGCCAGGGTTGAAGAAGCCCGTCCTTGCTCAGGGGCTGGGCAGACATGCTGGGGACTGCAAGGGGCTGTCCTGTGGGGGAGGTGCACGGGCTGGTCCTCTGCTCCAGGTCTGACATCCTCTCCCAGCAGCCAAGCCCCGTGCCCAGCTGGTCCTCCCAGACCCTGCTGCACAGCCGCCCGCTCGGGCCTCTGAGGAGCCTGCAGGCCCTGCGTGTGAGGAAGGGCTGCCGGGAGCTGGTGACATGGCCAGGCTGGGTTCTTCTCCAATCTCATTTGGGGTGAAGGATTGGGTTCCTAAGGCCCTCGCGCTGAGCCAAGTCTGTGAGGCTTCTTTGCTCAGGGCAGGATGGGCTCTGGCTGGGCCCCTCTAAGGATGTAGCGAGGAAGCTACCACACAACAGCAGGGAGGCTCCTTCCCCGACAGGTGCCCGGGGTGAGCTTCTTCCCTCTGAGCCTTTGGAGACGAGCCCTTTCTCCTGACTCAGCTGCCGTGGGAGCCTCAGGTGACAGGCAGGTTGTGGGGTGTGAGGGACCCCAGAGTGTGAGGCTGCAGGGGCGCTGGGACACGCTTGTCCTGCTGGGGTCCTGGGCCCACAGACCAGGGGTCATGTCCCCTCCTCGTCTCCTCTGCCTTCCCTCCCCTTCTTTCGCTCTTCCATTCCATCCAGCTCCCTTCGAGAGAAGACACACACACTCCATGTGACACTGTGAATTTATCCAGGGAGTGGGAAAGAGGGGAAGCCAGGTGAGTGACAAATGGGCAGACCCATAACACACGGGAGTGATCGGGGGCCCAAGGCGATGGTAGTCACACAGGACTTAGCAGCTACAGTGACGGCTGCCCAGGGTGTCTGTGTCCTAATCCCCAGAGCCAGCGAACAAGCCTGTTTTATCTGAGTGGGCCTGTGTAATCGCAAAGGTCTTATGAAAGAGGAGATGTGAAGACAGAAGCAGGGGAACATTTGAAGAAGCTGATGGTTTTGAATATGGAGGAGGGCCCAGGAGCCAAGGAATGCAAGGATTGCAGCTCTAGATGTGGGAAAAGGCAAAGAGAGGGATCCTCTCCTAGATCCCTGCACAGGGGTCCCTGCCAACATCTTGGCTGTGTCCAGGGAAACCCACTTCCAAATTCTGACTCCAGAGCTGTCAGAGAATAACTCTGTGTTGTTTGAAGTCCCTAAGGCTGTGGTCAATTGTTTTATCAGCAAAAGGAAGTGAATTCAGGGACAGACAGGCAGGCAGAAGGCGCGAAAGACAAGGAGAGAGTAGATAGACTGGAGGAGGGCAGGCGATCAGGGTTTAGGTGGACAGTCAGAGACACAGGTGGGTCAGAGACAGACGGAGAGGTAAGCAGATAGGGAGCCTGGAGAAAGGTGAGAGGAGGAGGGCAGAACGTCTGATGGGCAGGAGGCAGGAGATGAGGTAAGCCGGCAGGTGGGCAGATAGAAGCAGGAAGTGGGCACAGAGGCAAGGACGGGAGAGAGTGACAGCAAGAAAGGATAGCAGGCAGGGGCCCTCAGAGCTCGTCCTTCTCCCCAACAAGGATTACAGGAGCTTCCTGAGCTGCAAGTGGATCCCATTCTTGGGCTTCAGCACAACTTTTGGAATGGGAACAGGGACCCTGGAGGGATCCGGTGCCAGCTCAAAGCGAAGCAAGGTCAGGGCCACGGCCACCTTCATCTCGTTCATGGCAAACTGCTTCCCGATGCAGTTCCTGGGTCAGGGAGGGAGAAGGAAGTGAGCAGAGGCTTCTAACCCCTGCTGGGCACAGGGCATTCAGGGCTCTCCTCCACGTGGCCCAGCCCCGATCCCTTCCTTACGGGTCACACTGAACGTGCCGCCCAAGCCTCAGTCCACCCTCTCCCCCTGACCTTTACAAAGCCCACCTCTCTCCAGGACTAGCTCCTAACTCCTACTTCTGCTCTCAGCAGTAGTAAGTCCTGCTGGGGAGGGTAGGTGCTCTAAGCCGCAGGGTCAAGTCACGTGAATCAGTAAACATGAATTAGTACTTTGTTCACTCGTCCACAGGCAGTTTCTGGTTTCAGGCCAGGCCGGGGCACTGCAGGGGGGTGTGGGCACACTCTCGGGCCCTCAGCACCCATGGCAGACAAGCAGGGGCCCCAGTCCCCAGACAGGACAGGACAGAGTTGTGTAAGGACGTCAGGATGGCAACAGGGAGGCTTCCTGGAGGGACCACGGGTTAGCGACCCTCAACCTGCTGGACCACTTGCTTCCCAGTTAATGCTCCGGCCTCCTGTCTCCCCTCAGCCCCTCAGTCAACCCGGCCCTGGAGCCTTCCCATTCTGCTCCAGCAAGGCCCCTCCTCCCATCCCGTGGGCTCCTCACTGGCCTTTTCAGTCTCCTTGCCTCCCCTCTCTCTACTGAAGCCACGGCAGCTCGGGGCCTGCTGTGCCCTGCATCACAGGGAGGACACATCGCAGGGCCGCAGCTGGCGTCACAGCCCTCTCTGGGCTGCTCCTCACTCACCTCACACTTGTCCGGCTCCTCTTCCTCACTCAGCTCCTGTTGAGGTCCCCTCCCCCCACCTCTGCCGGCCACATGCTCAAGACTCAGTCTAGTGACCGCCTGGCCTCCCGCCTCTGCCGCCTGCACCTCTTTCTCCCACATCCCCAAGCAGCTTTAGTGTTAACTCAAGGACACATCACCGTCCCGTGACCAGGACAGTGCCAGAAACATGGAACATTCCACAATCTGCTCAGTGAATGAATGAATGAGTGAAAGAGTGGATGAATGCATGATGTCTGTCTTGTAAGGCAAACGTACTGACCACTAAACTATGGAAACGTTGCATGTCTGTCTTGAATAGCTGTAGTTGATTCTTGACTGTGAACTCTTGGAGCAAGGAAAGTTCCTTTTGTCTCTGTGTTCCCATCTTGTAATATATGACTTGGCACACAGAGGCCGGCTTAATAAATAGCTTTCTATTTGAACAAAGTTAATTGAATAGAAAAAAAAAGGGCTGGAGTAAAATTAAATATTAATTCTGACCTAGGAATTGAGTTGCCAGGTACCCCCTGTCCTCTAGTGGCAGCCGCATGACCTGCAGCCAATGTCTACAAGGAAGAACAGGACCCTGGCACAGACCAAATCCTAGAGCAAATTCTGGGAATGTGTTGCGTCAAGCCTGTCCTGTGAAGGTTGATTCACCAACTGAAAATTTCACAGAATTATAGACTCAGAAAAAACTTGGATTACTAAGTAGTTCCAAAGTTATGGAAGTTACTATTTGGAGGGGGATCTGTAGCCATAGAAATTTTCACAGCAGTCATTTTGGAGTGTATCATCCAGCTTAACAGCTATTTCATGTGTGCTTTATATTTTACACGGCAGGAACTTCTCAAATGCATGTGTCAAACACAAAATAGTGAGTTTTCTCTCAAAAGCACTTGATTGCCTTCAATTTCATCCTTTTCTGCCAAAGTTAGACTCTGTAGATTCTGGGACTATGGTATATAGTCCCCGCTACATATATAGAATTTTGGCAACCAGAAAAGGTGTCATGTTTATATGAATATGCAGTCACAACTGTTGGGTTTGACTACAGAAATAGAGAAGACACACATGGCTATGTAACTTTCTTCAAACAGCAACTGTAAGTGATCACATACATGGTTTGAAACCTCAGGACAAGAAAAGCAGCTGGAAATCTAAATCCATGCAAACACGACTGATGATACAGTCAGAGGTGGATTGGTGAATTAAGTAGAAAAGGTAGTGGGCTGGACTAGGAATGTGTGAAGAGAGAAAACCATCTTTAAAGATGACTGATAATTGTGGAAAGCAAACATCTGAAGTTTACCTTTCATGAAAAATTCTAACGCTGAAAAGTCATACTCCTAAAGTGAGGAAAACCCTGGAATACTTTGGAGAGGCCACGGCCATGGAAATGTGGCTGGTCATTGCGGAAGTCAGGAGGTCAAGGTCTCTGTGGCGTGCCCTGAAGGCCTTCATGTATATGGGGACACACGCCTCCTTCCCAAAACGCCAACATACAGGGACATAACTGCATACACCACACATGAATGTAGACAGTCACACACATCAGGTAGCACCATGACACCCAGATGCCCCAGGTACAGAAGGCCTCACCTGGATCCTCCTGAGAAGGGCAGGAAAGCATGGCTGTGTTGAGAAGAACCCGGTGCAAACCGGGAGGGGTCAAACACCTGCAGAGAGAGCACCAGGGCCAGGGCAGGTGGGGTCAAACTCCTTGCACCAATCCACCAGGGGACAAGAATCCCCGAGGGGGAGCAGGGGAGGTGCTGGTCTGGAGAGAGCATCCCATCCCCTCCTCCATCATACCTCTGGGTTCGGCCACAGCTTCGGGTTGTGGTGAAGCCCATAAAAGGAGAGGGAGAGTGGGATTCCTGTGGGGCAGGGAGGAGAGAAGGAAGACTGATGGTACCCATGGCAGCAGGGGCAATGTGCACAAAAGGCCTGGGAGCCACCATGAGAGCTACCCTCCATCACTCTGAATGAAATGGTGCTCTTGCAAGAGAGGTGGGCTGGAGGTGACGAAGCACAGGAGCACAGATTAGGAGTAGGTAACCATGGCCAGAACTGAGAAGGAAAAGAATTGGAGGCTTACATTTAGGAGCAACTCAAGTGACAACTCTCATTTATCAAGTGCCATCATGAGCCCTCGGGGAATGTGCATTAACTCATTTAATTCTCATGGCAGGCCTCAAGGAAGGCACTCATATCCCCATGTGCAGATGACTCACCTAAACTTCTGAGAGATTAAGGGACGTGACCATAATCCCACAGTTAGGAGGTGGCAGGGCTGGGATTCAGACCCACTGGGAGGTGAGCCAGTGGGTGGCCTCCAACCATGGCAGGGCTCTCAGACCTGAGCATCAGCTGCTCTCTGCCATCCACCTGAGGGCTCCCCAGAGACTGGACCATCTGACCCATGACAATGGACTCCCTGAGCTCCCTCATTTACTTAGACCCCTTATGGAAAGAACCACATCTCCACCTGCTTCTCTCTTAAGCCTTGATGTCTCAAGGAATTAGAATTTTCGGGCTCTATTATAAGACCACCTTCAGGGGCTAGCATTTGTTTACTGAGCTTTTGCTGTGTTCAAGTTCTATGTCAAGCATTTTACAAAACTTGTCCAAACTACAGAGCAAACCTTAATTATCTTAAGGTGGAAACAAGTCACAGCATCCCAGAACTGGGAAAGCACATGTGTATTTCTGATCTCCCATGTGGTCTTGCAGAGGGCTTAGTTTAGTGGGTGAGGTGAAGCTCATACCTGCAGGTAAGGAGCGTCCATCAGGGAAGGTGATGGGCTTGCTCAGATCTCTGAAAATGAACGGCACTGGTGGATAGAGTCGTAGTGACTCCTTGATGCACATGGTGGTGTAGGGCATCTGTTCCAGTTGGTCCCTGAAAGGAAGCCCATTTGAGAGCGGCAGAGCCAGACAATCAGGGGTTCTCCACTAGCTGAGGGGCAAGGTTCTCCCATCTGTTGGGCACTCACCAGGTGATGGAGGTGCCATCCCCCAGGAGACTCTGGATCTCTTCCCGGCACCTCTGCTGATGCTCAGGGTGGGAGGCCAGAGCATAGAGGGTCCAGGAGATGCCAGTGGCTGTTGTGTCGTGACCCTCAAACATGAACGTATCCACTTCGGCACGGAGGTCCGTGTCAGACAAGCTGCTCCCATTCTCCATCTGCGGAGGCAGGGAGAGTGCAGGGTTTGCCCTTCCTCTGTGCTTCTGGGCAAAGTCTTAGACCTCTCCTGCCCACACTCACTCTGGCAAAGAGGAGGATGTCCAGGAAATCCAAGTGCCTCTTGCTCCTCACCTTCTCCAGCTCTCCCTCCTTCTGCAAGTGAGCTTTCCTCAGCTTGATCACTGCATCTGTCCCAGAACAGTGGTTCCCAAACAGAGCTGAGGGCTCCTGGGGGCTCAGATGCACCACGCACCGTACCCCTATCTGCCCCTCAGGCCCAATCTGGGTAGCAGGTGGATGAGGACGAGGGTGGGAATGGGTGCACATGTCAGGGCAGAGAGCTCCAGCATCGTCTGATCCAGGTCGGGAATCCCCTCAATAACACAGCCCATGGAGGATCTGCCTGAATGCTGCTGGGAGGGGATCTCATTCCACCGTCACCAACGTGGTGACACATGTATCTCCCTGCACCTCACCTGACACCCTGACGTCTCGGTTCCCAACCCCTGCACCAGGGAAGTACCCAGCGTGGGTGTGTGCCAGCTCCTGAAAGGGAAGCAGGAGTCTGGGCTCTGCCTGAGGGGTCAAGGCCAGGCCCTTTTACATGTGCATGATGGGGGTGGGTGGGCAGGAGCAGCCCAGAAGAATCAGAAGAACCTGTGTGTTGATGGGTGAGCTGGCAGGCCCGGTGGCTCCAGCGGCCTTCAGGGGTCAGCCTGTAGATGATGTCGTTCTGGTAGAAGAGATTCCTCACCCGGGAAAAACTCAGGTTGCTGAGGTCCCTGATGGCCTGGATGTAGGACTGGATTTTCCTGAAAGGAGAGGATGCAGAGGAGACTGGAGTGGAAGGAGCCTCTGACCTGGAGATGGAGTGGGGCTCCGGGTGGGGATTCCTCAGTCAGTGGGGACAGGCAGCACTGAGGCTTTGTCATTTCTGCCTTACAGTTCGGGAGACCCTCTGTCCTTTACAAGTGGCCTGAGCAGCCAGGCTTCTCCCTGTGCAGGAATCAGGGCCTGTGACTGAGTCAAGGTTGGTCTGGGTGGAATTTGGCTCTGGTCCATGGCTCTGTGCAGAATGTTGCTTTCTGTGCTGATAAGCATCCGCGCTGCCCTAACTGCCTCTCAGGTAAGTCCTCCCCAGCTGGTGAGAACAAGGATCCTGCCATTGAAAGGTTGTCACTGACCTGTCTGTCTGGATGCTTCCCTGGTGGCTGAAGGCGCACTTCATGATGGTGTCCAGGGCCATCAAGGAGACGTGTCCAAGGACCTCCAGATGTGAGTCCAGGCTGATGAGCTCCTCCCACTTATCCTGTGGTGGGAGGGGGACATTGACCCTGCTCTGCTCCCCCAGAAGGCCTGCGCTGACAAGGCCAGGCTCTCTCTCCTTCTCTCTAAATCTTTGGATGAGATTTCCTCGCTTTCTAAGCAGATGTGTTTTAGCAATTTAAGGCTGTATCACACACGTGTAATGTGACACATATTTTCTCAGAATCTTTTATTATATAGTTAATCATGTTCTCTCATAATATTCTGTATTACTTCCAAATTTGAGGAACAATTTTTGATGATAACCACCTTGTGGGAGGCCAGAAAGCATAGTTTCTCAGGAAACAAACGTGGAGTCTTTTGTGTCCTGAGATTGGAACTGGACAGGTGATGTCCAACACTAGTATGCAAATATTTCAAGGCAAGGAAAAGCTTATGGGGCTCTATTGGGGCTCCTAGGAAGGGGCATGAGGTACTTGAATTCATTTTATTCATTCAATGTTAGCTGAGACCAGGTGGTGCCCAGTCTGGATAGGAGGTGATGCTTGTGAAGACCCAGCTCTCTGAGTGTAGACCTGGCCTCATTTCCTCCCATGAGTGGCTCAATTCCATGCAGAGGCCCTGGGCCCCAGGCCAGAGCCTATCTGAGTGACATCCTGCGATGCCCACTCTGCCACTGATGCTGCCATTGTCCAGGGCAGCCAGGGGCAGTTTGCACTGCTGCCCAGGGGAATGACCCTTGCTCTTTCCTTTGTGTTGAAGATGTGGAGATGAGAGGAGAGTGGACCCTGAATACACCATGGCCCTGCTTTCCTTTGCCTCGGATACAAGCTGGTGCTGGGGTACCCCTCTGTCCCATCCGGTTTGGGTGAGCACTGTCTCAGAGTACGTTCTGAATGCATCATTCTGGAGGCTGTGTCTGACGGATGCCTTAGGGACACAAGGGTCTGAGAGTGGACTTTGTCAGCTGTGCTGGATGTGAGTGGGTCCAGGCGACAAGGGATGGACTCACCAGCATCACTCGGACAGAGTCGGCCATGAGACCCACGTAGGGCTTCAGGATGTCATAGTGGAAGGCTGGGGTCAGCATCCGCCGGTGCTGGAACCATGTCTGCCCCTCCAACACGAGCAAACCATTCCCTGGGCCACAGATGGGTGTGTGTGTGGGTCGGGGAGACTGGATCAGAGGGACGACTAGGGACAACTTGGGAGGAACGAAGGGTGTCAGAAAAAGACACATCATGGGCAAAGGTAGGAAAGGCCAGTACAGTTCAGGAATGTGAATTTCCAAAATGGCTGGTCCATAGGATGTGATTATGACAGCTGTGAGACAGAGGCTGAAAAAGAGTAGGGGTGCAGGTGATAGAAGAATGAATAGTCAGGCTGAGAATATCTCAGAGGAATGAGAAGTGATGAAGAAGAGGCTGAGCTTCAGGAGGGCTGTCAGCACCATTACAAAGGGTGAGAGTTTTACTGGAAGGAGAGAAATGAGGCTTGACTGAGAGATGAGGGTGGGGACAGTATGCCTGGCACCTGTTGTTCTCCATTAACCAAAGAGGTAGCTCTTGGTAAACCTAACTGGTGGGTGGACTGCAGTTGTATTTAAATGTACTTACCAATCCAGGGAATCAGCAATCTGTAGGAATCATGAGACTTTGGGTCTGAAAGGTAAGGAAGGAAAGTGGAGGGCACCAAACAAGACAGGCAGCCCCCAGAGCAGCTGTGGTACCTTCCATTCCTGATGCTTGCCAGCTGGCAGTCTGTCTCAAGCCACCTCCCTCTCGCTTCCCATCCCTGACTCTCTCTGTCCTGATGGTCACTGTGTGGGCCCAGGAAGGCAGACTCAGTGTCCCAGCAGCAGAACACCCACAGGACTAAGATGGTGAATCGGCAAGAAAGATAGGCTCTGCTCAGTGCCACAGAGTAAGACAGAAGCCTGTGGTTTTCCTACAGTTTGTGGTGGTTTGGCCATTTCATGACCCAGGACAGGCAACAGTGAGAGGTGCCAAACCTAAATCAGTGTGGACAGGGAATTGTCTTCCAGACCTGGGATCATCTCAATTGGGTTAAAACAAGAAAGAAAGTAAGACAGAAAAGAGAAGTCAGCCCCACCCAGGTGTTTAAGCATTCACTATAAGTGAATAATGTTGGCCTTAGTCTGGCTTGTGGGCTGCAAGGATGGCTGGTAGAGAGTCAGGTGTTGATGGCTGAAGTGCCAGTTTCTTCTGGAATTTCACAGATCCAGGGGCATGTACCCAAGAGGGAAGATTTTCTCCTGCTGGGATGTGGGTTTCCCTCTCACCTGATCTCCCCAGGACCACCTTCATGTAGTCAGGGTCATAGATCAACACTAGGGCTTTCGTCCCCCACAGCCAGCGAGCACAGGCACTTGGGTATTTCTCTACCCTTTTCAGTAGGGGTCGCAGCTCGGTCTCCTCTTGGAACTGTCACCAAGGGAAAGATAAATCAATAAAACCCTTGTCTGTGTTCCAGTGCTGGAGTGGGGGTGAAGGGCAGGATGGGTACAGGGAGATCGTTCTTGATCGATCAGCAGAACTAGGAGTTTGGAACTATTTCTTATGACCTGGGCTCTGATCCAGACCTTGCTGGCTGTCCAGCTTTGTCCTAAGACCAGATTCTGTCCCCTTGTCGGGTAGATTTATGGGCCACCACTACAAACTGCCTACAGAAACTTCCATCAGGGATTGACTCCCTGGTGTACAAAACTTTTGGAAGTTATTCTTGCAACATTTACATGAGCAATTTATGCTAATTCATATCACTTGGTAAGCAGTTTTGTCATATAATTTTGTTTATTTAGAGAATAAAATAGATTATATTTAAAAAAATTAATTTATATATTAATTTCCTTTTGCTTACTGACTGCTATTTATCATCAATATTTTCCCAGCATACATGTAAATGTTTGCTAATATGAAAGAGTGTTAGGATGTATATGGCTAAGTGAAAAAAACTAGTACTAAATTGTATGTGTATATATTATTTTACATATTGAGTGTATACACAGTGATAGGATAGATTCTGGATGTACACATATGAAAATAGTATTGAACTAAGGTTCTTATATGTGGATTTTTAAATCTTACTTTCACTTACCGATAACCAGAAACTTTTATGCACTTCCCACCGCCTAGAGGAATCTCTTGAAACTCCTCAGCGTGGACCACAAAGGCCCTTGCTTTCTGGCTTTACCTTCTCTATTCTTGCCTCCTGCCGGGCTGGCGAGTCCACAGGACCCATTGCTCTGCCCCCAAAGATGCTGCTGCCAGTGGTCCTTGCACGGGCCCCACCTGCTCACACTTCTAGGCCTCTGCCCAGGTTCTTTCCTCTACCTGGTGGGCCCCTCCTCTTTACCACAGAGCAACTGCCTCTCCTTAACCTTGGAGAATCAGCTTCGTTTTATCACCTCTGGATTTCTCGTCAACATTTGGTCCTAGGCATATTCCATGCAGTCACCTCGTCTTTAATTCAATGGCTTCTGTGTAACTCAAAGCATCCCTCTGCCACTTTGGTATCTAATCTCTGCCTGCATCCTTCTACCATCAGGACTCACCAGCTCTGAGGCAACTTGCCTACTGTGGGATGGGTTCCTTCACTGAGCACGTACTTACTGAGCACTTACTATGTGCCAGGCACTGGTTTAAGGCACTGAATTAGGATGCGGCTGTAGATGCTTGTCTGTTTGGAGCCTCCAGGAAGAGACAGCGAGATTGAGGACATGACAACCGTAGCGGCTCTTGAATGTGTAATGGAGGGAAGACCAAGCCTCTGGGGAAGCCTTGGGGCAGGGGCCCTAACTCAGACCTGGACGTTAGAAAGCTCTTCGTCATGCACGTGTTCATTCATCGAGTCACCATTTACCAAGACGCTCTCAGGTTACAAAGATGAACCAGAGCCGAGCTCTCCCAGAAGGAGCTCACGACTATGACACTGCAGACAAAACTAGCTGAATCCGGTTAGCACTGCCTTATGAGAAGGACAGCCGAGGGAAAAAGGGTTGTCCCCTCCGCTCCTGGGAGACCCAGAAAGACATCTTGGAGGAGGTGGCTTGGGGTTGGGCCTTGGTAGACAGGCATATGAGGGCCAAGATCATTCCAGGTAGAGGGCACATGGGAGCAGAGTCCCAGAGGCCAGAATGCCCAGGCAGGCGGGGAGGACGCTGAGTAACCTGGGGTGCAGGAGGTTAGGAAGGAGAGGGGAGAGAGGTACTGGGCCAGCCCACGTGGGGCTCGGGCTGTTTCCGGTTCCCGTCTTTGGCTCCACTCTGCTCTAATCACGCTGCAGAGAAAGGGAGGCCTCAGCTCTCCGCAACCCCTGATTTTCTCCCAACATTTGTTCAGTCCACAAACCCTTGATGAGCCCCTCTCCACGTGGCCCCTGACTTTGCTCTGAGCCCCCCGCCGCCCAGGCTAGCGCTGCCAGGGCTGGGTGGGTCGGTGCTGCCCCTCCCCAGCCTGCGAGCTGCTCCTGCCCTCCTTCCTGTCCCTCCACACATTGGGCTGACATCCCTCCGCGCAGGCTCTGTGCAGGGCGCTGGCGGTGAGGGGGATGTCACGCTCAGTTCCAAGAGCTCATAGTCCAGTGAGGGAGGACACCAGGCGGGCGACGTCACCCTGTGGATGGTGCAACTGAAACGCCAGTTCTCCTTACCTGGCACCATCCTGGGAACCTCGCTCATGTGTGCCAACAACTTGTCAGGGTTTAAGCACTGAAATCAGGGGCTGGAAAATTCCTCAGTCTTAACAAACCGAACCACTTTGTCCCGACAGCTGACGTAACCCCCCACCCAGCAGGTGGGTCTCTTTTCCTGTCACGTGACACCTTCCTAGATTCCTGTCTGTCATCTCCACGGACAGCGAGCCCACAGGGCAGCATCCGTCAGACTGATGTCTGTGCTCCCAGGCAAGCTCAGGGCCAGGCAGAGAGGACGGGATTGAGGGATGGGGCAGGGAAGCATCTAGAAGCCTGTTCTATGTAAAGAGCTGAAGCTGCTCAGCCTGGAGACGGGGCAGACTCAGGAAGGAACAGCCACTGTCCTCAAAGTGCAGGGCTGCTAGGGCAGCCTGCAGATCCAACTAAGGAAGGAGTGTCTGGCAGACCCGAGGACACCAGCACAGGGTCCTGGGAGGGAGGGAGCTCCCCGGACTGGGATGAGGAGCCAAGACCTGAGAGGTAAGCTGGGTCCTTTGGTGAGGCCACGTGCTCATCCCACAGCAAGGCTTTGTCCCATGGTCTGAGAGCCCCAGCCCTCCCTGCCCTCCCACTCCCCCGTCCCACTCCATCCTACCTCCTGCATGTGCCCATAGAGCCAGTGGGAAGGAGGAGACGGGAACTGCTGGAGGGCTTTGAGCAGCCACTGTCTGCGCAGATAGAGCTGTGCTGCCTTGAACAGAAGCAGAACCAGGCCGAGCAGGGAGGCCACCTGCAGGAGCCCAGAGACACCGCCCAGGGCTCTGGTGGGGCTCAGCACAGAGATACTCATGGTGCAGCGGCTTCTGGATTGCTGACTGTCCCTGAAGGTGGCTGACCTCCCCTGAGCACCCACCTGGTCAGGGAGGCTTGCCCCGCCCACCTGGGGGAGGGTGAGGGTGAGGGCAGAGCTCAGACTTGGGCCTCCAGAGTTGTTTTTTGTTTTTTTGTTTTAAATTTAAACCAATATCTCTTTTGTTACAAAATGTAAGTAATATAAAGAGAAGATAATATTTATAAATAGAAATGGGAGTTTGGGTTGTAGCAGGATCCTGCAAACTATCACGTGCTTACATTTTTAAAGACTTATACAAATGGAAATAAAACAGAAAAATGAATGTTTTTTAAAACTTCCTTGAATAACGCATCACCGTGATATCTTGTTTAACACTGTGATATTGTACAGAACCAGAGTTTAAGTCTGTAGTACCATCTAGCCGTGGACTACCCTGCATGACCACATGAATCATTTTCATTTGTCCAATGCAACAGAAAATTCCATCTCCCCCGCTTTTTTTAAAACTAACCAGTAAGTTAATGAACACTGAGGGTATGGATGCTTAATATTTTCCTCAGTTTGCAGTGATATGTCTGTGTCAATACCCCTGCCTTCCTTCTTAAGAAATGAGAGAATACAAATTTGAAATGTAGTAAAAGATGGCTACTACTGAAATATGATAGTCTTAGTTTTAAAAAAGGTTTAGGATTACGTACTTAATATTTAAATAAATTTTATTCAGATCTCTTGCTTTAGTCACCTTTTGAGGCTTAAAGATTCTTAAAGCAAGATTCCTTTCAGAGTCATTGTTTTCACCTTGCTATTTATTAATTATTGACTTAATCTGTGTTTTTCTGCATCTCCCATTCTTTCTCTCTGTACGATCATGCCTTCATCTCTCAGCAAACGTTTATGGAGGCTCTACCTCGTACCAGACACTTTACTAGAAGCTGGAGATACAGTCACAGATAAACAGATACAGTCGCTGTCCTTGTGCAGCTGGGTCCAGGCGATGCAGGAGGGAACGTCTACCCTTCTGGGGCTGGCACCTCACCATTCTGCCACCATCATGTCTGAGTGGCACTGCTGAATCCTATTCCAAGTATCTGATTCTAATCTCACGACCAAGGCGTCCACCTGCTACAGTCAGCTGTGGTTGGTGGTGAATAGGGCTTTCGAAGGCCCACCCTTTGTGAGGGAAGAGATCTCAGAGCAGACATCCAACATGTTTCCACTACAGTGAATGTCAAATACAAGAATAAGTAGATGGGTAGAAGGACTCATTTGTTTATCTGGTAACTATGTGTTGAGTACTTACTTTGGGTCAATTGCCATCCTAGGAGCTAGAGATTCAGCAGTGAACAACAAAACTCCCTGCTATTGTGGAGCTCCTGGTCTAGTGGGGGTGTGGGCGGGGCTGGCAGTCCTGCCCTGAACTGAGACGTGTCCTGCTTGAATTCATTCTGAGGGTGCTCTGTGTTCCCAGGTCAAGTCCATCACTGGGACTGCCCTGCTCTGTTGATCCAGTGCAGGGACTGACTGGTGGGAACCTCTTACCACCCCAGCTATGTTACCTAGTTTTCTTGGATCTCCTCTTGTTGGCCCAGAGGACCTGGGGGTCTCTGTTTCCGCATAGGAGCATGCCTCCTTTCTGATTGCTTGGTGCCCAAGCCAGCCAGCTGCCTGCAAATCCTTCTTCGTTGGCACTGCCTCTGTTCTACCCAATTATGTATGGCATTCTAATTCCTGACTCTGCCAATATTAGAGGTGTTGAAAGAAATCTCAGTATTATAAGAGCTAGAAATATTTGTTTGTGATTGCTATATTAAGCCAGTAGAAATTGAGAGGTGATTAAGCACCACGAGTAATATAATTTATGTAAGAGAAATTATCTACTTATTGAGTCTATATATTATCTGATGGCCATCAGTATAATGGGAACATCACTGGAGGTGTTTTAGTGGTTCCATCGGTCAACACTTAACTCAGAAAAGTGGCAACTGCATCAAAAAAAGACCACAATTTCTCAAAATCAAAATAATCTGGAAATCGAATACAACAATTTTCATGAACAATCTGGGCTTTGGCTGACTCTCTGTGGCTGATTCCAATAGGGGCCATCTTAGCTCCACTCTGCTGATAATTGCTTGGCCTCCTTCTCTTGAGAAAAGACTGGTTCTCACTGTGTGCCCTCACCCCCTGCATCCCCCCATGGCTGAGTGCTGGCTCACTCAGTGGGTAGGCACTGCCCTTCCCCAGCCTGCAAGCTGTTCCTTTCTCTCCGTCCTCTCTCACTCCACACACTGGGCGGAGCATCCCTCTAGGTCAGGCTCTGTGCTGGGTACTGGCATACAGGAAGGGGATGATATCTCAGCCCCAGGAAGCTTGCAGTACGGGGTATGAGGGAAGAGAGCCCAGAGATGAACAGACCCTATTTAATGGCACAGTCAAGTGTCAATACCCTTTGCTTAGAGGCCATCCTTGAGGCCTGATTGATCAGTTTGCCTGGGAATATCACAGTTTTAAGCACTCAGAGGCCTGCATTCCACCAGACCGAGCCAGTTGGCCCCCCTCTGGCTGACATAACCCCCCACCCAGCAGGTGGGCCTCTTTTCCTGTCACGTGACACCTTCCTAGATTCCTGTCTGTCATCTCCACGGACAGCGAGCTCACAGGGCAGCATCCATCAGACTGATGTCTGTGCTCCCAGGCAAGCTCAGGGCCAGGCAGAGAGGATGGGATTGAGGGATGGGGCAGGGAAGCACCTAGAAACCTGTTCTGTGAGAACAGCTGAAGCTGCTCAGCTTAGAGATGGGGAGACTCAGGAAGGAACAGCCACCGTCCTCAAAGTGCAGGGCTGCTAGGACAGCCTGCAGATCCACCTAAGGGAGGAGCGTCTGACAGACCTGAGGACACCAGGAACACAGGTTCCTGGGAGGGAGTGAGCTCACCGAACTAGGATGAAGAGCCAAGACCTGAGAGGTAAGCTGGGTTTTCCCCAGGATCCATGTGCTTGTTACACAGCAAGACTTTGTCCTGTGGACTTGCTGACCATGACCATGATCTGAGAGCCCTGGCCCTCCCTGCCCTCCACTCCCCCCGTCCCACCCCTTCCTACCTCCTGGTTGTGCCCATGGCTAATTAGAACATTTTTATAATCACATTGGAGAGATCGGTTTTGCAATATCAATAGCAAAATCATTTCTCCATTCAAATACATGAGAATTTCAAGATTAAGTTTTATCCTTAATCTAAATTATGATATTTTCCTACTAATAAGTTTACTTTGAATTGCAACCAGAAAATGTGCTCAACTGGGACTACATCCCTCACTTCCATCATCCATAGAGGGTCCACCAGTTTCAGTCCTACTTCACTGAAGTACTACAGTTGTAGCAGGAGTAGTTTTACTAATTCCCTTTTATCCTATGTTAGAATGGATATTTATTACGTTGAGGTAGGTTCCCTCTATGCCCACTGTCTGGAAAGTTTTTATCATAAATGGTTGTTGAATTTTGTCAAAAGCTTTTTCTGCATCTACTGAGATGACCACATGGTTTTTATTCTTCAGTTTGTTAATATGGTGTATCACACTGATTGTTTTGCGTATATTGAAGAATCCTTGCATCCCTGGGATAAAGCTCACTTGATCATGTTGTATGATCTTTTTAATGTGTTGTTGGTTTCTGTTTGCTACTATTTTGTTGAGGATTTTTGTGTCTATAATCCAGGAGCATGGTATATTTCTCCATCTGTTTATGTTTATGAAGATATTGGTCTGTAATTTTCTTTTTTTGTGATATGCTTGTCTGGTTTTGGTATCAGGGTTATGGTGGCCTTGTAGAACGAATTTGGGAGTGTTTCTCCTCTGCAGTTTTTTGGAAAAGTTTGAGAAGGATAGTTGTTAACTCTTCTCTAAATATTTGATAGAATTAGCCTGTGAAGCCATCTGGTCCTGGGCTTTTGTTTGTTGGAAGATTTTTAATTACAGTTTCAATTTCATTACCTGTGATTGGTCTGTTTATGTTTTCTAATTCCTGGTTCAATCTTGGAAAGTTGTACCTTTCCAAGAATTTGTCCCTTTCTTCCAGGTAGTCCATTTTATTGGCATATAGTTGCTTATAGTAGTCCCTTACGATGCTTTGTGTTTCTGCAGTGTCAGTTGTAATCTGTCCATTTTCATTTATAATTTTATCGATTTGAGTCCTCTCCCTTTTTTCTTGATGAGTCTGGCTAAAGGTTTATCAATTTTGTTTATCTTCTCAAAGAACCAACTTTTAATTTTATTGATCTTTGCTATTGTTTTCTTCGTTTCTATTTCATTTATTTCTGCTCTGATCTTTATGATTTCTTTCCTTCTACTAGGGTTTTCTTTGTTCTTTCTTTTTCTAGTTGCTTTAGGTGTAAGGTTAGATTGTTTTGACATTTTTCTTGTTTCTTGAGGTGAGCTTGAATTGCTATAAACTTTCCTCTTAGAACTGCTTTTGCTGCATCCCATATGTTTTGGGTTGTCATGTTTTCATTGTCATTTGTTTCTAGGTTTTTTTTTTTAATTTCTTCTTTGATTTCTTCAGTGATCTCCTGGTTATTTAGCAGTGCACTGTTTAGCCTCCATGTGTTTGTGTTTTTTACAGTTTTTTCCCTGTAATTACCTTCTAATCTCATAGCATTGTGGTCAGAAAAGATGCTTGCTACAATCTTAATTTTCTTAAATTTTCCAAGGCTTGATTTGTGACCCAAGATGTGATCTATTCTGGAGAATGTTCCATGTGCACTTGAGAAGAAAGTGTATTCTTCTGCTTCCAGCTGGAATGTCCTAAAAATATCAATTAAGTCTATCTGGTCTATTGTGTCATTTAAAGCTCGTGTTTCCTTATTAATTTTCTGTCTGGATGATCTGTCCATTGGTGTAAGTGAGATGTTAAAGTCCCCCACTATTATTGTGTTACTGTCGATTTCTCCTTTTATGGCTGTTAGTATTTGCCTTATGTATTGAGGTGCTCCTATGTTGGGTGCATAAATATTTACAATTGTTATATCTTCTTCTTGGATTGATCCCTTGATCATTATGTAGTGTCCTTCCTTATCTCTTGTAACAGACTTTATTTTAAAGTCTATTCTATCTAATATGAGTATTGCTACTCTAGCTTTCTTCAGATTTCCATTTGCATGGAATATCTTTTTCCATCCTCTCACTTTCAGTCTGTATGTGTCCCTAGGTCTGAAGTGGGTTTCTTGTAGACAGCATATATAAGGGTCTTGCTTTTGTATCCATTCAGCCAGTCTGTGTCTTTTGGTTGGAGCATTTAATCCATTTACATTTAAGGTAATTATCAATATGTATGTTTCTATTACCATTTTCTTAATTGATTTGGGTTTGTTTTTGTGGGTCTTTTTCTTGAGTTTCCCACTTAGAGAAGTTCCTTTAGCATTTGTTGTAAGGCTGGTTTGGTGTTGCTGAATTCTCTTAGCTTTTGCTTGTCTGTAAACTTTTGATGTCTCCATTGAATCTGAATGAGATCTTTGCTGGGTAGAGTAATCTTGGTTGTAGGTTTTTCTCCTTCATCACTTTAAATATGTCCTGCCACTCCCTTCTGGCCTGTAGAGTTTCTGCTGAGAAATCAGCTGATAACCTTATGGGGATTCCCTTGGATGTTATTTTTTGCTTTTCCCTTGTTGCTTTTAATATATTTTTCTTTGAATTTAATTTTTGTTAGTTTGATTAATATGTGTCTTGGAGTGTTTCTCCTAGGGTTTATCCTGTATGGGACTCTCTGTGCTTCCTGGACTTGAGTGGTTATTTTCTTTCCCATGTTAGGGAAGTTTTCAGCTATAATCTCTTCACATATTTTCTCAGACTCTTTCTCTTTCTATTCTTCTTCTGGGACCCCTATAATTCAAATGTTGGTGCGTTTAATGTTGTCCCAGAGAATTCTGAGACCGTCCTCAATTCTTTTCATTCTTTTTTCTTTATTTTGCTCTGCAGCAGTTATTTCCACCATTTTATCTTCCAGCTCACTTATCCATTCTTCTGCCTCAGTTATTCTGCTATTGATTCCTTCTAGAGTATTTTTAATTTCAGTTATTGTGTTGTTAATCACTGTTTGCTCTTCAGTTCTTCTAGGTCCTTGTTAAACATTTCTTGTATTTTCTCCATTCTGTTTCTGAAATTTTGGATCATCTTTAGAATCATTACTCTGAACTCTTTTTCAGGTAGGTTGCCTATTTCACCTTCATTTATTTGGTCTTGTAGGTTTTTACCTTGTTCCTTCGTCTGTAACATAATTTTTTGTCATTTCATTGGTTTTTTTTTTTTTTGATGGATGGGGTTGTATTCCTGTCTTACTGGTTGTTTGGCCTGAGGTGTGTAGCACTGGAGTTTGCAGGTGGTTGGTTAGAGCCGGGTCTTGGTGCTGAGATGAGGACCTCCAGGAGGCCTCACTCTGATTAATATTTCCTGAGCTCTGAGGTTCTCTGTTAGTCCAGTGGTTTGGACTCAGTGCTCCCACCACAGGAGCTCAGGCCTGACCTCCGGCCTGGGAACCAAGATCCCACAAGCCATGCAAGTACAGCAAAAAAAAAAAAGGAGCTGTACAATAACAAATAATAAAAAATAAAATAAAATTAGAAAGATAAAAAAATACATTAAGAAAAATAAAAATATGATTAAAACGACTGCAACAAGGTAAAACAAAACCACAACAGAAAAAAGAAAAAAAAAGCTGGGTGGGGAACAAGCCAAAAGGAGCAGAAAAAAAACAAAGAATAAAATTAGAAAAATAAAAGATTTATTACAAAAATAAAAATATAAATGAATCAACAACAAGGTAAGACAGAACCCCAACCTAAAAGAAGAATAAAAAAGAAAGAAGAAAAAAAAAAAAAGGCCCTGGCTATCGGGGGCGGAGCTTATGCAGGGGTGGGACTTAGGCAGGGGTGGGGTTTAGATGAGGTGGGGCCTAGGCATGGTGGGGGCGTTTACTTTTAAGCATGGGGCGGGGCCTAGTCTTAAGGCCTGTGTGGAAGGAGAGAGGCAGCACGTCCACAGGGTGGCCTCCGGAGTGTGGAGTTCTGGAGTTTGGAGGTAAGGCCCTCGGTGAGGGTATGTGTGTGAGGTTTAGGCCCAGAGCAGTTGGAGGGGGTCTCAGACGGGGTCTCCGAGTGTAGAGGTAGGGCCCTGGGTGGGGGTGTAGGTGCGGACCTTGGGCTCTTTGTGGCAAGAGGGAGGCTCTGAGGGCAGAGGATTATGCCTGGGAGCCCAACAGGCTCCCCAGTGCCCACGTGGGCAGGGAAAGCACTGGCCACATTTCCTTCCATTCCTCCGCCTCCCCTGAGGGTCTCCCCCATCGCTGCTGGACCCCTAACCGTGGGTGGGTCCTGCTGGGTGTAGGAACTCCTCCTCTCCCCCAGCCGCCCCTCAGGGGTGCCGGTCCCATAGGTCCGGCCTTTACTTTTGCTCCCTCTGCCCTCCCTCCCACTCCCTCAGGACCCACGCAGCTGGAGGGGGGCTCTGTGGGCAGAGGATCAGGCCCGGCATCTCAGCAGGCTCCCAGGGGCCAAGTGGGCAGGGGAAACCCTGGCCACACTCCCTTTTGATCCTGTGCCCTCCCAGTGGTGCCCCCCTTTCCCCCTCCAGGCATTGGATCCCTTCCCCTCCCTGACCCACCCCTAAGGGGCAAGGGTCCCATCCCACCTCCACTTCTCCTCCCCCGTCACTCCCCCCAAGACCTCATGTCCTATGGGTCGCTGGGGTTCCTTCCATCCCCTTAGGTGTCCGTGGTCCCCTTAGGTGTCCGTGGTCCCCTACCGGTGCCTGGTAGGTGTCCTAGTTGTACAGAGACACGAATTCCGCGTCCTCCTAGTCCGCCATTTTGACTCCACCCAGCAGGTGGATTCTTAACCACTGTGCCACCAGGGAAGTCCTGCAACTCTTCTTCTTAACAATACATTCATTATTAATCACTTGTTACAAGCTATTCCTATTTAATTAGCCATAGCATTCCTAATGTTAATTGTACAAAAATTTTTAGGGTATACACAACTTCAAAAAGGACCTAGTATTATTGTCTTCTATGGGCTACTATAACTAGTCGCCAAAGCTGTAAAATTATTAAAGAATCATTATAAACATGAACTTCCTCTATGTTAATATTTATCATTATATCAGTTCTGTTGCTTGCCTTAATGTTAACAAATTGAATGCCCTTACTGATACTATATCCTTTAATTAATATAAAATTAGAGATATGATTTATTATACCAATAGCAAGTTAGCTGTGTACTCCATCCTAAGATCAGGATAGGCTTCAAATTCAAAATATGCCTAAAATTGGTACACAGGAGCAGTTGCGCAATTTCATATGAGGTAATTTCAGCAATCATTTTATTATCAGTTATATTAATAAGTGGGTCATGTATACTATGTACTCTTATGATTGCTCAAGAATATTTATGATTAAATTTCCCCTCATGGCCACTTACCATAATAGGATTTATTTCAACTTTAAAAGAAATGACTTGAGCTCCATTTGACTCAACTGAGGGAGAATCAGAACCTGTACCTGGCTTTCATGTTAAATATGCAGTTGGACCATTTCCCTATTCTTCTTAGCTGAGTATTAGCTGAGTATGCTAATACCATCATGATCAATACTCCTATAAAAATTCAGTTTTTAAAGTTGAAGTATAGTTGATCTACTATGTTGTGTTAGTTTCAGGTGTACAGCAACATGATTTAGTTATACATACATGTATATATATTATTTTTTAGATTCTTTTCCATTATAGGTTATTTAAAGATATTGAATATAGTTCCCTGTGCTATACAGTAGGATTTTGTTGTTTATCTATTTTCTATATAGTAGTGTGTGTCTGTTAAACCCAAACTCCTAATTTATCCCTCCCCCTCAAAATTCAATTTTTAGTAGCATTTCATAACCTCTGTATTCCAGAAATCTACACATTTGATTTTATTTTTAAGACTTCAACAATTTTATTTCTCTGAGTGCAAGCATCTTACCCACTATTTTGTTATGGCCAACTATTCATTTCCTATGAAAGAACTTCCTGCCACTAACCTTAGCCCTATTCATGTGACATGTTTCAATCTCCATTATATTATCACTATTCCACCACAAACATAAAAAAAAAAAGAAAGAGAGATACTGTAGTTTTAAGACAATGATATTTGAAGAGATTTTGGACTGGAGTTACTGTTGTAATGGGTTGAGGCTTTTGGAATGTTAGGATGGGGTGAATGTGTTTTGCAAAGGGGATGAACAAGAATGTTTGAGAGCCAGAGGGCAGACTGCAGTAGGCTGAAAAATGACCCCCAAAGATATCAGGTTCTCATCCTGAGAACCTGTGGATGTTACATGATTTGGGAAAAGAGTCTTTGTAGACGTGATAACTTAAGAATCTCAAGCTGTGGAAATTATCATGGGTTATCAAGGTGGGCCCTGAATGCAGGGAGAGATTTGGCACACACAGAGGAGAAGATCATGCATGCCAAGATGCAGAAGAGAAAGACTTGAAGATGTTGGCCTTGGAGAGTGGGGTGATGCGGCCACAGCCAAGGAATGCTGGCAGCATCAGGGAACGGATTCTCCACTAGAGCCTTCGGAGGAAGCACAGCCCTGCTGACACTTTGGCTTTGGTCCAAGATGCTGATTTTGGACTTCAGGCCTCCAGAACTGTGAGAGATTAAATTTCTGTTGTTTTCAGTGACCATGGTTGTGGTATTTGTTACAGCAGCCCTAGGGTTTTTGTACCAGAGGTGGGGGTGTTGTAACAAATACCTAAAACTGAAAGTGGCTTTGGAATTGAGTAATAGGTAGAGGCTGGAAGAATTTTGAAGCGCATGATAGAAAAAACCTAGACTGCCTTAAACAGATTATTAGTAGGCATATGGACATGAAAGAAGCTTTGGTGAAAATTCAGAATGAAATGGAAGCATGGAAGGAAATGCTTATAGTCTTAGAGAATACACATTTCATCATAACAGAATGTTGGGAGAAATATAAACATTAAAGGCACTTCTGATGATGGCTCAGAAGGAAATGAGGAACACGTTATTGGAAACTAGAGAAAAGCAAATCTTGTTATATAGTGGCAGGAAATTTAGCCGAATTATATCCTACAGTTGTGTGGAATGCAGGACTTCTAAGAAATGACCTTGGATATTTAGCTGACAAGATTTCCAAGCAAAATATTGAAAATATAGCCTGGTTTCTTCTTGCTGCTTATAATAAGAAGTGAGAATAAAGAAATAAGTTGAGGGAAGAACTGTTAAACAAAAAGAAACTAGTTCTTTATGATTTGGGAAATTGCCAGCCTATCCAGATTGCAAAAATTATGCTAAAATGGAATGTCAATATTATGACATAGTATGAGTGTGTTTCATGTTTGGTAATTGCAATCATTGTTGCTTTTGTGTGGTCATCCATGTACAATGCTTGGTGTCAGTCTATTTATCTCTTGTAAAAATAAAATACAGTGTGTGTGTGTGAAAAAAAAAATTATGCTAAAATGAAGAGAATCCCTCTTAGGAAATCATGCCATGCAGAGAAGTCCAAGGGTGTCCTTTGTTGGTTCTGAAGAGGTCAAATGTGTGACACATAGATTCTCTCAAGAAACTCAGAAGGCAGGAATAGAGGTGGGATTATTCAGGAAAGACCTTTGGAGGACCTTCTTGTCTAATGGTGTGAAGCCCTGTGACATACAGGGGAGATCCACAAGATTTATGAGAATGTTTTATTAGCTGAGCTAGCTTGTACTGAAAGGGATCAAGAGAGGACAAAATGAAGGAAGGCTGCTGGACTCCAAATTCTACAGGAAAGAAACAAGCTAACAAAACTACTCAGCTGCAAATATGTGCTATCCTTCAAGAGAAAGGGAGAATGACTCCAAGACAAAACCTTAGTGTCAGAGGGTACAGTCATGAGCCCAGAGGATGGAACCTCAAGCCACAAAGGATTATTCCCAGGCCTGAAATATAATGACATTTGCCCTGCTGAATTTTGAAATTGCTACAAACCAGACTCCTTTCTTCTCTTGTCTTCCTTTTGGAATAAGCATGTCTATAACTCTTATACTAGGCTTTGTCGCCAATTTACTTTGGGAACAGATAAATTGTTTTTTACTTTCACAGGGCCAAATATTTAGGGGTATTTTGTTCAAGGATGGCTTATACCCAGGCTCACACCCATACCAAAGTGAGATGATTTAGGTAATAAGATTGAGACTTTTGAGCCGATGATATTTCCATGAGACTTTGGACTTGAGTTGATAGTATAAAGGACTGAGGTTCTGGGGATTATAGGATGGAGTGAATGTATTTTGCAAGTGGAATGGACATGAATCTTTGGGAGACAGAGGGCAGACATTGGTAGGCTGAATAATGACACCCAAAGATATCAGATTCTAAATCTAGGACCCTAAATCTAAATTTATTTTCCAATAAATATTACCTTATTGGAAAAAATGGTCTGGGAAAATGTGATTACATTCAGAATTTTGAGACTGGGAGATTGTCCTGGATTATCAAGGTGGCTCCCAGATTAAATCATTTGTATCCCGATAAGAGGGAGGCAGAGGTAGATGTAACACACATGGGAAATGATCATGTGAAGACAGAGTGAAAAGAGATTTGAAGATGCTGACTTTGAAGAATGGAGATATGTGGCCATAAGCCAAGGAATTCCCGCAGCCACCAGAAGCTGGAAAAGAAAGGGAATGAATTCACCCTAGAAATTCCAGAGAGAGTGTGGCCCTGCCAATGTCTTGATTTTGCCCCAGGGATACTGATTTCACACTATGGCCCCAAGAATGATGACATATTAAATTTATATTGCTTTAAGCCACCAAGTTTCTGGTAAATTGCTACAGTTGCCCCAGGAGACTAATATAGGTAGGATAGTAATCCTTTCTCTGAATACCTCATAGAATTATTCATTCATTCAGTCATTCATTCACTCAAAAATTACTATCTTTTGAGTTCACAGTTTAATGCCTAAAGGCAGAAAAAAATTAGTACAATAAATTATGATAAAGGATGTCCTGAAGGAATGAATAGTAGGCATAGACCACCTAGAGAAAGAGAAAATTAAAAAATAAAGAGATCTTGGAGGATGGATAGGAGAATACCAGTTGGCAAAGTCTAGAAAAGATTTTAAAGTATTAGCAAATCCATGGATATCATACATGAAAAAGCCAGGGATGAGGACACCATCTTCAACCCAACACTTCTCTCACTTTTCTCATGATTATCTCCTTCGAGGTCATATCCAAGACCCAAAATGCAGAAAGTAAAAAAATATGCATTTCAGGAAGGATTCCTTGGAAGGCATCCTCCAAGGGGCCCCATTTCCTACAGACCTGCTCTTCCACCTATTTACCTCTTACTCCCAGCACCCTCCTCCTTTGCCCATCCTCGTGACAGCTGATTCATTACACAACCCATGAGGCCAGAGTTCTTTTCTTTCTCCCCTAAATCCTGGGCTGGGTCCAAACTCCAGGGCATGTAACCACTTACATTTATTCCTCTCCACTTTCCCCCAGCACTGTGGTTGCTCTCCATCCCCCTCTGGGCCCCCCTCCCCACCCCCCACAGGGACTCTTGGACTCTGACTCTTTCCCTTACTTGGCTCAGCACCAGCTTTTCGCCCACAGCATAGGGGCAGTAAGGGAAAGACCTTTGAAGTGGGAGACACTGGGTTTGAATTCTGGTTGTACCTCTTTCTTTCCCTCCCTCAGTCCTCGGCTTCTTCTATATAGTTGGGCTCACAATGCTCGGTAATAGTGAACACTAGTGAGCACTTCCTATGTTCTAGGCACTGAGCAAAGCCCAGTATATGGTTTCTCCCACAACAACCCTACAAAACTGATTTTTTAAAAAAAAATCCCCATACTCTAGAGGAGAAAACTAAGGCACAAAGAGGTTAGCTGCTTGCTCAGGGTCACTCTGTTGGTAAGAAGTAGAGCCAGGATTCAAACCCAGGGAGTCTAGCTCCAGAGACTTTGCTGTTAACCGTGAACGTAGAGAGATGACTAGTGGGTTGAGCCTCTGTTCCATACATGACAGCCCCCTAATTTTCCACGGGCGTTTCATGCTTCATCTGTTTTCCAGTGTTTCCGCGTAGCAGGAGAGTGTTTCAGGTTATCAACTCCATGTACTGGTATAAATGCAAGCCTCACTATCCAGGGCTGCTTTTGTGAGAAAGGGTTAGGCAAACCATGTGCTTAGATGGAGCAGTCATGGAAAATGATGTTTATGGAGACTTTTCAATGAGCTTATAACAAAGTGATCAAAGCAGACTGTACATCTCTCTGTAGCGTATGAGCTAAACTCAAAAAAACTGTGTCATCTGTGGTCAATATTTATTAACCAGTAAATATTTTTCCCATTCATTTGATACCCACACAACCCAACCAAGGACTCCTTGAAGGTTTTCACTAGGCATTCTACGTCCTTATACTTTCTATAGCCTGGACCAGAGGACTGTGCCTACTGATGATGCCCAATAAATACTTACTGATTCGATGAACAGATGAAGGAGGGACAAGCACAGCTTTGCACTAGTTAGATCATCATCTTCAACAGACTAGGGTCAGTTTTGGGTGTCATATTTTAAAAAGGAAATTAATGTTTTTATTCCAGGATGCTTCCTGATTCAGTTTATAGGCAACAGAAAGGCAGAAGAGGGGATGTAGTCATTTCCCAAGGCAGCAGCTTGAAGCGATTACTGCTGTGGGGAGATCACTCCAGGCACTTCTTGTTTTCTGTGTTTGAAAAAGTTGGGTTTGCTGCTGATGCAATTTACCATATCTTGATTACTTTTACTCTCCTACAAAGACTGTAACTTCCAGGCAAAAGTTTTTTAAACCTAAATTTTTGCTTGCTTTCCCCATCCAGTGGAAGGCACAGAACTATTCTGTTTGTTTTCACCTGGGTCAGTCTATATCATCATTTTTTACCTGGAATGAGATACAGAAGTGATTCTGAGAAAGTGAGGTATCTTACTCTGTACCCTGCACGATGCAGGCTGTATAAGCAGGGAAGGTTTAAAACTATCTCCTCAACGTTTGCATAGTGCTTATACTTTCCAAAGCACAATCACAATGACTCTTCAATTTACCAGGTGTTATTTACCTTGGTTTATGGACAAGAAAACAGGGCCAGGGATGTTAGTTGACTTCTCAAGGCACAAAGCAAGTAAGTGTCAGAGTTAAGACCATCACCTCAAATTTCTAACTCCAGGTTTGCCAATACATGGCTCTCACTCATTTTGTAGCTACTTGCTATGTGCTGGCATGGTGCCAAGTGCTTTCTCTATCATGTCTCTTCATCCTTTCAATACTCTGTCCTAGATAGAGCACACACCACCCTCCGGACAATCTCTCCAACCTTATCTCAGGCCACTGTCCCACCTAGTGGCAGCTCCTGGGAGACACCATACTTTTTCCTACTCCAGACTCTGTGCTTGCTGTTCCCTCTACCTGGAATGCTCTTCCCTTACTCTTCACACAGTCAGCTCCTTATCATCCTTCCGGTTTGACCTTGAATGTCCTCTCCAGCAAGAGCCTGTCCTGGGTCACCCTACCTAAGCAGGGCCTCCCGTTAGTCTCTCTCCCAGTGCTGCGTTTATTTCCTTCTTAGTACTCACTACTTTCTGCAATCTTTTTACTTTGTTGTTTACTTGTTTATTATCAGTCTTCCCCCCATAGAAGGAAAGGGCAGGATCATGTTTCTCTCATTCTCCTGAGACAGGGCTCTGCACATAGCAGGTCCTCAATAAAAATGTGTTGCATGACATAATGGGGCTGGAATCAAGGTGATTTCTGTATTGAACAAGAAGCTAGAATTCTCTTTCTAATGAAAAACTTTGATGCTGAAAAGAAATCTCTTTCTGGCTACAGTGGAGATAGGGCATTTGTGGCAGGCAACAGATGGAAGTAGGTTGGCCAGTTTAGGGTTGCTGTGCTCACCCAGGGGCAATAAGAGGGTGGTTTGGACTTAGAGCAGTGGCTATGGGGCTGGAGAGGGGACTGAGCCCAGAGATGTGTAGGATGGGGTGACTGGCTGGGAGAGGGGGTGCAGGAGGAGGGAGTGGGCGCTCCCTGGGCCTTCCTGGGCAGCCTCCTCTCTTCCCCGCTGGCCTGGCTGGTGACACTGGGTTCCTGAGTGGCCTGGCCTTCTTTTGCCATTTCACATCCAGCAGATGGGGAGTCTGGACAAGGTGGTGCCCTGGCTCCACCAGTTCCCCTACGCCCACCCACTGTGGTTGGGACAGTTCCTTGGCTTCTTGAACATCTATGACACTGACTCTGCCAAAGCTGTGTACAGTCGAGGAGGTGAGGGTTCCTGGGAGAAGGTGGAGCTTCCTGAGAGCAACGGGCTCAGGGCACCATGTGGGGAGGGGTCCTGGGCCTGTGCCCTAAGTCTGGGCAGGTGAGGTCCCCATCCTATTTATCACCAGGCCTCATCTGGGAACCCCTCAGTCCCTGCCTGACTCAATCTTCTCTTTCTCCTGCAGATCCTAAGGCCCCATTTGTGTATAACTGCTTCCTCCAGTGGATTGGTGAGTGGGCACCTGCCTTTCCTTCCCTTCCCACTCCACTTTGGTGCTGGGGGAGCAGCATGCTTCCCTGGCCTGTCTCTCCCTGCCCTGTTCCCACTCAGTCAGTTATCCCATCCATCAGACTGCCTGGTCCCCATGTTCCCCTCTTAAGCTCAGCTGCTCAGTGGGATTACAGGGAAGGAGGCAGGAGAGCTCCGGGCTGGCCAGGGAAGTAGCCTTCAGGTACCTTCTCCTGCAGGGTTTGTCTCTTTCCCTGCATGGACATCTATTCTACTGGTTCTATTTCTCTGTTAGAACTCTGACCAATACAGATTTTGGTACCCAGAATGGTTGTAGAGGAACAGAATCTTTGGATGAGTTTCCTGAATTGGCTTCTGGGTTTTCCAGAATTGGTTCTCTAATAGAAGTAGTTGGAAAGATACTAATGACTCTGTGGTCAATGGTAAAGAGGACACAGGCAGTCCAGGGCATGAGGTAGCAACAGAGATACACAAAACATCATCACTGGATGCTACTAACCAAATTTTTATAAAAGGCAAGGTTCTGATGACCATATATTTGATATTTTATGACATTTTGGTCAAACTAAAGGTTATAATAAGATTCGTTGGTTGCTCCTGGCTGCACTGGAGAATGTGCGGAAAGAAACGGATGAGACGGGGGATTTGAATTCCCAGCCCAAACTACAGGTAAACGATCAGAAAGCTTCTTTGTCTGACCTGAAAGAAACCTTTGTTTCCTGTAGCCAAAGACCTCAGCTAGGGCTGAGATTTGTGAAAACTAAACCCAGGATCTCATCCTGTCAGTGTCTGAATTATGATGCAGATTGATTTCCCAATCTTCTGCTAAAGTGTGAGCATTTATTGGGAAGTAATGGGAACCAGAAATTGGAATGGGGACATACGGGAAGATCCCAGTGAAGCCGGAGACATCAAACCCCTAAATTCAGCTGAGTCTTCTCTGCCAATTGCTGAATATATGTATTCCAATTATGCATTCCAGAACCAGAAAAATAACCTTAGAATAGGTTTGGGTATATAGCACCAGCTAGGTGGCAATAACTTTCATGTCTGAGGTAAGGTTCTCCAGGAGGTTGTATATGTTATAAATCGATGCCCAATATATGGTGCTGTTTCTTTTTTTTATTGACTTACAGTTGATTTGCAATATTGTGTTAGTTTCAGATGTACAGCAAAGTGATTCAGATATATGCCTATATATAATCTTTTTCAGATTCTTTTCCATTATAGATTACTACAAGATACTGAACATAGTTCCCTGTGCTATACAGTAAATTCTTGTTGTTTACCAGTTTTATATATAGTAGTGTGTATCTGTTAATCCCATACTCCTAATTTATTCCACCCCCACCTTCTCCTTGGTAACCATAAGTTTGTTTCTATGTCTGTGAGTCTGTTTCTGTTTTGTAAATAAGTTCATTTGTACTATATTTTTAGATTCCACATATAAGTGATATCATATAATATTTACTTTCTCTGTCTGACTTACTTCACTTAGTATGATAATCTCTAGGTCCATCCATGTTGCTGCAAATGGCATTCTTTCATTCTTTTTTATGGCTGAGTAGTATTCCATTGTATATATACCACATCTTTATCCATTCATCTGTTGATGGACATAGGTTGCTTCCATATCTTGGCTATTGTAAACACTGCTGCTATAAACATGGTGCTGTTTCTTCCACTGCCAAGATTCACATGTCCAGGAATCAAGGGATGGAAATATGAGTGGCACCACTCATTATTATTATACCACCAAGTGATCCTATTAGCAAAATGTTTGCTTTTTGTCCCTGCAAACTTATGCTCTGTTAGCCTAGATCTCCCTTAGTTCCAAAGGGAGGCAGGCTTCCACCCAGAAACACAACAAAGATGACACTGAACTGAAAGTTAAGGCTGCCACCTGGCCACTTTCGGCTCCTCATGCCTTTGTATCAAAGGCAGTTTCTGTACTGGAATAATCCTGAATACTGAAATGAAATTGGTAGGTTCCTTACCAATGAAGGTCAGGAGGGGTATGCCCAGAATAGAGGCGATACTTTGGGTGACTCTTAGAACTACCATGCCCAGTCATTAAAATAAATGGAAAAATGCCACAGTGCAGTTCAGGCAGGCTAGTAATGGCCCAGATCCTTCAAGAATGAAGTTTTGAATCATCCCACCAGGCAAAGAACCATGACCAGATGAGGTGCTTTTTGAGGGCAAAGAGAACATAGAGTGGGTGATGGGAGAAGGTAGTTATCATAGCTAGTTATGACCATGTGATCAGTTGCAGAAACAAGGACAGTAATTATTATGAGTATTTCTTCCTTATTTTGTTATGAATATGACTGTGTGTGCATGTTTGTGTGTATCAGATTTTTTCCTTCCTTCTCTCATTCCCTTCACATATAACGTAAGGTATATTAATAATAGTTAACTTAACCTCACAGCATTAAAATTCCAGGATATCAGGGAGAAGAGTGACCACCATCCAATGACTTTCTGTTGTCTTGAGGCAAAAGGGTTAGAGTCTTTCAATTATACGTCAGATAGTTGGCAGAGTATGACTTTATAAAGTCTTCATTTGCAGATTAAGTATGGTTTAAGGGGATTTGTAGGGATGCCAAGTTGAAGGGGGTGGACTTTAATGTTTAGTTTTTTGTGTAAACTTGGATAAGCTGTAGATGCAGTTAATCAATTAAACAGAAGTCTAGCTGTTGCTCTGAAGATTTTGTAGATATTGTTAACATATACAATCCACTGAATTTAAGAAAAGATTTCCTTGATACTCTGGGAGGGCCTAATCCACTCACTGAAAAGCACTGCAAAATTCTAGAAGCTGGGACTGCAAGAAAAGAGATTCTTCCTTAGAGCTTCTGCAACACCTTGGTTGTGGCCCAGTTAAATCAATTTCAGATTTGTGATCTCCTAAACTGTAAGATTAAAATTTTGTGTTGTTGTACGTCACTAAATTCCTGGTAATTTTTTGTGGCGGGAAGAGGAAACTAATACAGGACAGACAAGCAGGCAGGAAGGAAAAAAGGCAGGGAGAGGGCAGACAGGCTGGAGTAGGGCAGGTGATGAGGAGTTTGGTGGACAGAGATACAGGTGGGCAGGAGAAAGGTAACAGAAAAAGAAGTAGGAAGCCTGAGAAAGGGTGAGAGAGTCTCATGGGCAAGAGGCAGGATATGAGGTAGGCCGGCAGGTGGGCAGATAGAAGCAGGAAGTGGGCACAGAGGCAAGGACAGGAGAGAGTGACAGCGAGACAGAATGGCAGGCAGGTGCCCTCAGAGCTCGTCCTTGTCCCCAACAAGGATTACAGGAGCTTCCTGAGCTGCAAGTGGATCCCATTCTTGGGCTTCAGCACAACTTTTGGAATGGGAACAGGGACCCTGGGGGGATCCGGTGCCAGCTCAAAGCGAAGCAAGGTCAGGGCCATGGCCACCTTCATCTCATTCATGGCAAACTGCTTCCCGATGCAGTTCCTGGGTCAGGGAGGGAGAAGGAAGTGAGCAGAGGCTTCTAAACCCTGCCGGACACAGGGCATTCAGGGCTCTCCTCCACGTGGCCCAGCCCCGATCCCTTCCTTACGGGTCACACTGAACGTGCCGCCCAAGCCTCAGTCCACCCTCTCCCCCTGACCTTTACAAAGCCCACCTCTCTCCAGGACTAGCTCCTAACTCCTACTTCTGCTCTCAGCAGGAGCAAGTCCTGCTGGGGAGGGTCGGTGCTCTAAGCCACAGGGTCAAGTCATGTGAATCAGTAAATGTGAATTAGTACTTTGTTCACTCGTCCACAGGCAGTTTCTGGTTTCAGGCCAGGCCAGGGCACTGTAGGGGGGTGTGGGCACTCTCTCGGGCCCTCAGCACCCATGGCAGACAAGCAGGGGCCCCAGTCCCCAGACAGGACAGGACAGAGTTGTGTAAGGAAGTCAGGATGGCAACAGGGAGGCTTCCTGGAGGGGCCACGGGTTAGCGACCCTCGACCTGCTGGACCACTTGCCTCCCAGTTAATGCTCCGGCCTCCTGTCTCCCCTCAGCCCATCAGTCAACCCGGCCCTGGAGCCTTCCCATTCTGCTCCAGCAAGGCCCCTCCTCCCATCCCGTGGGCTCCTCACTGGCCTTTTCAGTCTCCTTGCCTCCCCTCTCTCTACTGAAGCCCCGGCAGCTCGGGGCCTGCTGTGCCCTCCATCACAGGGAGGACACGTCGCAGGGCCGCAGCTGGCGTCACAGCCCTCTCTGGGCTGCTCCTCACTCACCTCACACCTGCCCGGCTCCTCTTCCTCACTCAGCTCCTGTTGAGGTCCCCTCCCCCCACTGCCTGCTACACCTCTTCCTCCCTGGACCCCCAAGACACCATTAGTGTTAACTCAAGGACACATCTCAGTCCAGTGACCAGGACAGTGCCAGAAACATGGAACATTCAACAACCTGCTCAATGAATGAATGAGTGAGTGAAAGAAAGAAGGAATGATATCTGTCTTGAGTAGAGGTATTTGTTATTTTGTTTTTTGTTTTTTTGGCCGTGCCACGAGGCTTGCGGGATTTTAGTTCCCCGACCAGAGATTGGACCCGGGCCACGGCAGTGAAAGCACAGAGTCCTAACCCCTGGACCACCAGGGAATTGCTGAGGTATTTGTTTCTTGACTGTGTACTGTAGGAGGCAGGGACAGTGTCTTTCATCTCTGCCTTCCCATCTCCTAGCACAGAACTTGGCACACAGAGACAGCTTAATAAATAGTTTTATATTTAAATAAAGTTAATTGAATTGAAAAATAAAACCAGAATGGAATAAAAGTAAATATTAATTCTGACCTAGGAATTGAGCTGCCTAGTACATACCCCCGTCCTCTAGTGGCAGCCGCATGATGTGCAGCCAATATCTACAAGAAAGAACAGGACCCTGGCAGAAACCAAAACCTAGAGCATATTCTGGAAGCATGTTTGTGTCAAGCCTGTTCTGTGAAGGTTGATTCACCAACTGAAAATTTCACAGAATTATAGATTCAGAAAAAAACTTGTTTCTACTAAGTAATTACAAAGTTTATGGAAGTTACTATTACAGGGGAGGATTCTAGCAGCCTGGGAGGATTTTCCCAGCAGCCGATATGGAGTATTCTTGTCCAGCTCAGCAGCTATTTCAAGTATGCTCGATATTTTACATGCCAGAAACCTTTCAAATGTATGTATCATATACAAATTAGTAGATTTTTCTCTCAAAGGCACTTGATTGTCTCAATTCTATACTTTTGCCTGCTTGGACTATTGGACTCTGTATAATATCATGGAAAAAGATCTCAGATCACAGGAAAAGTTTTGACAACTGGGGAAATTGTCATGTGTATCAGACATTAATATGCTGTCAAAATGTCTTTTGGATAGACCCCAAGTACAAACTGACACACATTGATAACAAACTTCCTTAAAACGCTGCTATAACTTTTCCAGTATATGGCTTCAACAGTGTCATGCAGGGCATCTGAAAATGGAAGCATATGTAAACTACTCATGATGCAACAGGATGCATAATGGGGAAGTAAATAGAAAAGGTGGGACTGAGAGGATGTAGAATAAAAAATCCACCCATTAAAATTATGACAATTGAAACGGAGGACAGTTGAAACTTAACACACAGTGAGTAATTTTAATTAGGTAGAGTCATCATCTTACAGTAAGGAAAAACACTACAATACACTAAACTTGGAACAGCCATCAACGCTGAAATGTGGCCAGCCGTTGAGAAAGAGCTGTGGGTTAGTCTGTGGCCTGCCCTAAAGGCCACTTGTATGTTGAACATACAGAAACATGCTTCCATCCCAATACACCAACACAAAAGGCATAACTGCATACACCACATATGAATATAGGAGGTCACAGACATGCGGTAGCACCCAGTGACACCCAGCTGCACCAAGCACAGAAAGCCTCACCTGGATCCTCCTGAGAAGGGCAAGAAAGCACGGCTGTGTCGAGCAGAACCTGGTGCAAACCGGGATGGGTCAAACACCTGCAGAGAGAGCACCGGGGCCAGGACAGGTGGGGTCAAACTCCTTATGCCAATCCACCAGGGGACAAGAATCCCTGAGGGAGAGCAGGGGAGGTGCTGGTCTGGAGAGAGCATCCCATCCCCTCCTCCCATGGCCATCATACCTCTGGGTTCGGCCACACCTTCGGGTTGTGGTGAAGCCCATAAAAGGAGAGGAAGAGTGGGATTCCTGTGGGGCAGGGAGGAGAGAGAGAAGACTGAATGGTACCCGTGGCAGCAGGGGCAATGTGCCAGCACAAGAGGCCTGGGAGCCACCATGAGATCTACCCTCCATCACTCTGAATGAAATGGTGCTCTTGCAAGAGAGGTGGGCTGGAGGTGACAAAGCACATGAGCACAGATTAGGAGTAGGTAACCATGGCCCAGGATTGAGAAGGAAAAGAATTGGAGGCTTACATTTAGGAACAACTCAAGTGACAACTCTCATTTATCAAGTGCCATCATGAGCCCTTGGGGAATGTGCATTAACTCATTTAATCCTCACGGTAGCACTCAAGCAAGGCACTCATATCCCCATGTGCAGATGAGGCACCTGAGCCTCCGAGAGGTTGAGGGATGTGCCTGTGATCCCACAGAGAGGAGGTGGCTGGGCTGGGATTCAGACCCACTGGGAGGTGAGCCAATGGGTGGCCTCCAACCATGGCAGGGCTCTCAGACCTGAGCATCAGCTGCTCTCTGCCATCCACCTGAGGGCTCCCCAGAGACTGGACCATCTGACCCATGACAGTGGATTCTCTGAGCTCCCTCATTTACTTAGACCCCATATGGAAAGAACCACATCTTCCACTGTTTCTGTCTGCTTCTCCCTCAAGCCTTCACATCTCAGGGAAATGGCATTTTAGGGCTCCATTACAAGACCACATTCAGGGTCTAGCATTTGTTTATTGAGCTTTTGCTGTGTTCAAGTTCTGTGTCAAGCATTTCATACACCTTATCCTAACTACAAATAATTATCTTGAGGTGTAAACAATAGTCAGAATATCCTGGAAGTGGGCAAGCCCATGTGGATTTCTGATCTCCCATGTGGTCTTGCAGAGTGCTTAGGTTAGTTGGTGGGGTGAAGTTCATACCTGCAAGTAAGGAGCACCCATCAGGGAACGTGATGGGCTTGCTCAGATCTCTACCGATGACTGGCACTGGTGAATAGAGTCGCAGTGTCTCCTTGATGCACGTGGTGGTGTTGGGCATCTGGTTCAGGGGGTCCCTGAAAGGAAGCCCGTCTGAGGGTGGGCAGGGCTGGACAACAAGGGGTTCTCCACTAGCTGAGGGGCAGGGTTCCCCCATCTGTTGGGCACTCACCAGGTGATGGAGGCGCCATCCCCCAGGAGGCTCTGGATCTCTTCCCGGCACCTCTGTTGATGCTTGGGGTAGGAGGTCAGAGCATGGAAGATCCAGGAGTGCCACTGGCTGTGGTGTCTTGATCCTCGAACATGAACGTGTCCACTTTGGCACGGAGGTCCGTGTCAGACAAGCTGCTCCCATTCTCCATCTGCGGAGGCAGGGAGAGTGCAGGGTTTGCCTTTCCTCTGTGCTTCTGGGCAAAGCCTCAGGCCTCTCCTGCCCACACTCACTCTGGCAAAGAGGAGGATGTCCAGGAAATCCAAGTGCCTCTTGCTCCTCACCTTCTCCAGCTCTCCCTCCTTCTGCAGGTGAGCCTTCCTCAGGTTGATCCCTTCATCTGTACCAGAACAGTGGTTTCCAGGCAGAGCTGAGGGCTCCTGGGGGCTCAGATGCACCACCCACCGTACCCCTATCTGCCCCTCAGGCCCAATCTGGGTAGCAGGTGGATGAGGACGAGGGTGGGAATGGGTGCACATGTCAGGGCAGAGAGCTCCAGCATCGTCTGATCCAGGTCGGGAATCCCCTCAATAACACAGCCCATGGAGGATCTGCCTGAATGCTGCTGGGAGGGGATCTCATTCCACCGTCACCAACGTGGTGACACATGTATCTCCCTGCACCTCACCTGACACCCTGACGTCTCGGTTCCCAATCCCTGCACCAGGGAAGTACCCAGCATGGGTGTGTGCCAGCTCCTGAAAGGGAAGCAGGAGTCTGGGCTCTGCCTGAGGGGTCAAGGCCAGGCCCTTTTACATGTGCATGATGGGGGTGGGTGGGCAGGAGCAGCCCAGAAGAATCAGAAGAACCTGTGTGTTGATGGGTGAGCTGGCAGGCCCGGTGGCTCCAGCGGCCTTCAGGGGTTAGCCTGTAGATGATGTCGTTCTGGTAGAAGAGATTCCTCACCCGGGAAAAACTGAGGTCCCTGATGGCCTGGATGTAGGACTGGATTTTCCTGAAAGGAGAGGATGCAGAGGAGACTGGAGTGGAAGGAGCCTCTGACCTGGAGATGGAGTGGGGCTCTGGGTGGGGATGCCTCAGTCAGTGGGGACAGGCAGCACTGAGGCTTTGTCATTTCTGCCTTACAATTCGGGAGACCCTCTGTCCTTTACAAGTGGCCTGAGCAGCCAGGCTTCTCCCTGTGCAGGAATCAGGGCCTGTGACTGAGTCAAGGTTGGTCTGGGTGGAATTTGGCTCTGGTCCATGGCTCTGTGCAGAATGTTGCTTTTTGTGCTGATAAGCATCCGCGCTGCCCTAACTGCCTCTCAGGTAAGTCCTCCCCAGCTGGTGACAACAAGGACCCTACTGTTGAAGGGTCGTCACTGACCTGTCTGTCTGGACATTGCTCTGGAGGCTGAAGGCGCATTCATGATGGTGTCCAGGGCCATCAAGGAGACGTGTCCAAGGACCTCCAGATGTGAGTCCAGGCTGACGAGCTCCTCCCACTTGTCCTGTGGTGGGTGGGGGACATTGACCCTGCTCTGCTCCCCCTGAAGGCCTGTGCTGACAAGGCCAGGCTCTCTCTCCGTCTCTCTAAATCTTCAGATGAGTTTTCCTCACTTTCTAAGCAGATGTGTTTTAGCAATTTAAAGCTGTAACACACATGTGTAATGTGATGCCTATTTTCTCAGAAATTTTTATAACTTTTATATTTCTGGCCTTTTGGAAGGCCAGAAAGCATAGTTTCTCAGGAGACAAGGGGGAATCTTTTGTATCCTGAGATCAGACCTGGATAGGCGATGGCCAACACTGGTAAGAAAATTTGTCAAGGCAAGAGATAGCGTAAGATTCCAGTACTAGGGTCCCTAAGAAAGGGACATCAGAGACTTCCTTTCCTTTCATTCATTAAACGTTAGCTGAGACCAGTTGGTGAGAAATCAAAATCCTGCAGGACCCAGCTCTGTGAATGTATGATAGACCTGCTCCCATTTCCTCCCATGAGGAGCTCAATTCCATGCAGAAGCCCTGGGCCCCAAGCCAGAGCCCACCTGAGTGATATCCTGGGATGTCCACCCTTCCCCCGAAGGTGTCATTGCCCAGGCCAGCCAGGGGCAGCTTGCCCTGCTGTCAAGGGGAATAACTCTTGATCTAGTCCACTGCATTGAAGACATGGAGTTGGGAGGAGAGTGGACCTTGAATACACCATGGCCTGCCTTTCCCTTATCGATGACTAAAGTGCGGATCCAAGGTGGTGCCTGGGTCCCATCCATTCTTGGAGAGCCCTGTCTCCTAGTAAGTTCTGAATGCATCATTCTGAGGGCTGTGTCTGATGGACGTCTGAGGGACACAAGTGTCTGAGAGTGGACTTTGTCAGCTGTGCTGGATGAGAGTGGGTCCAGGTGATGAGAGCTGGACTCACCAGCATCAGTGGGACAGAGTCGGCCGTGAAACCCATGTAGGGCTTCAGAATGTCATAGTGGAAGGCTGGGGTCAGCATCCGCCGGTGCTGGAACCATGTCTGCCCCTCCAACACGAGCAAACCGTTCCCTGGGCCACCGATGGGTGTGTGTGTGGGTTGGAGAGACTGGATCAGAGGGACGACTGGGGACAACTTGGGAGGAACCAAGGGTGTCAGTAGAGAGCACATCATGGGCAAAGGTAGGAAAGGCCAGTACAGTTCAGGAATGTGAATTTCCAAAATGGCTGGTCCATAGGATGTAATTATGACAGCTGCGAGAGACAGAGGTTGAAAAAGAGTAGGGGGGCAAGTGATAGAAGGAATTAGTTAATAGTCAGGCTGAGAATATCGCAGAAGTGATGAAGAAGAGGCTGAGCTTCAGGAGGGCTCTCAGCACCTGTACAAAGGGGTGAGGGTTTTAGTAGAAGAAGGGAAATGAGGCTTGATTCAGAGATGAGGGTGGTGACAGGGTGGTGGGCACCTGTTGTTCTCTGTGAGTCAGGAAGGCAGCTCCTGGTAAACCTAGCTGGGAGTGTACCAGAGTTTACTAGTTTACTAGTGTACTAGAGTACTAGTTTTGATGTACTTACCAATCCAGGGGGCCAAGAATCTGTAGGTACCTGCAAACTTAGGGTTTGAAAAAGTAAGGAAGGCATTACAGGAAGGCGGACAGGACCAAACAAGGCAGGCAGCCCGCAGAGCAGCTGTGGTCCAGACCATGGGCTGCCAGCCCTTCCTGATGCTTGTCAGCTGGCAGTCTGTCTCAAGCCACCTCCCACTTGCCTCCCATCCCTGACTCTCTCTGTCCTGATAGTCACTGTGGGCCCAGGAAGGCAGACTCAGTGTCCCAGCAGCAGAACATCCACGGGGCTAAGACAGTGAATCGACAAGAAATATAGGTTAAGATAGAAGCCTGTGGTTTTCCTCCAATTTGTGATGGTTTAGCCATCCAATGACCCAGGAGAGGCAAATGCAAGTCAGTGTGCATAAGAAATTGTCTTTCAGATCTGGGGCTATTTACATAAAAATCAGCTCAATAGGGTTCAAGAAGAAAGAATGAAAATATGCAGCCCCACACAGCTGTTTAGCATTCAGTTTAAGTGAACAATGCTGTTCTTCGACTGGGATGTGGGCTGGTGTTTGGATGGTAGAGAGTCAGGTATTGATGACTGAACTGTCAGTCTCTTCTGGAATTTCACAGACCCAGGGGCATGTACCCAAGAGGGAAAATACGCTCCAGCTGGGATCATGTTTTGTACTCACCAGATCTCCCCAGGACCACCTTCGTGTAGTCAGGATCATAGACCATCAGGTGAACCTTGTTCCCCCACAGCCAGTGAGGACAGACACATGGGAATTTCTCTACCTTTTCAGTACCTCTTGCAGCTCCTGGTCCTTTGGGTACTGTAACAGAGGGAAAGACACATCAGTAAAATGTTCTCTTTAGGACCAGTGCTTGGAGGGGTGCTGGAGGTTAGGACAGGAAGTAGGAGATAGTTCTGGATCTATCAGCAGCAATTTAGGAGCTTGGAACTGTTTCTGATAAGCTGGGCTCTGATCTGGCTTCTTGCTCTCTTGCAGAGACTTGGCCTAAGGCCCTATTCTGGCTTCCAGATGGACCATTTATGGGCCTTCATCCAGAACTGCCTTTAGAATCTTACACATAGTGGGTGCTTGATAAATGTTTAGTAGTGGACTCCATGGTGTACCAGTGTTTTTCACAGACTTACATTAGAGTTATTTGTTTAGTTGTGTCCCCTCAAATCAAGTTTATGTGAGGTCATTAGGGTAGGCCCAAATCCAATGTGACTGGTGTCTTTATAAAAGAGGGAAAATGTGGACACAGAGACAGACACTCATAGAGAGAAGATGAAATAAAGAGATATATGGAGCTTGTGATTCACCAGCCAAGGAGAGAGGCCGGGAATAGATGCTTCCTGCACAGCCTGCAGAAGGAACCAGCCCCGCCAACACCTTGATTTTGGGCTCTAGTCTCTAGAGCTCTGAGACACTAAATTGTGTTGTTTCAGCCATCCAGTTTGTGGAACTTTGTGGCAGGCCTTACACACTATTACAAGTATGTAATGCTCAAGGCAAACCTGTATAAGGGAGGGATTATTACTTGATCCTGTCTTACTGAAGAATGAGGCAACCCATATTAAAGGATATGCCCAGGTGAGCTGCATCTAAAGCCAAACCTGCTGACTCCAAGGTGCCCTTCCCTAGGGTTCCCAAGGCTCCCTGGGCACCTCTATTATCAGGTTTCAACTCAATGTTCTAATTGCGGGGCACCGTGTTGACAAGCTTACCTTTCATACCTGTCAGCCCTGTATTCTTAGAGCCAGCATAGAGCATGGTTCATAGGGATTGAGCCTCACTTTTAAAAGAACCAATAATGTTCATGAAGAAGGAATGAGTACATGCAGGAGCGTGAATGAATAAGTCTTGATTAAAATTGTTGTTGCAAGTGACAGATAGAATCAGAGCTAATGGAAGAGAGAGGAAAAGGATAAAAAGAAAGCTGGGGGCCCAGGGGCGTCTCACGGAGCCCAAGGGCAGGGGGCAGCCAGGCTGTGGAAGGGCAGAACCAGGGACTGGAGGGCTGCCAGGACTGTGTCTCCCATTCTTTCTCTCTGTACGTCCATGCATTCATCTCTCAGCAAGTGTTTATGGAGGCTCCACCTCGTACAGACATTATTCTAGAAGCTGGTGATACAGTTATGAACAAACAGATACAGTCCCTGTCCTTGTACAGCTGGCTCCAGGCAGTGGAGGAGGGAACGTCTACCCTTCTGGGGTTGGCACCTCACCATTCTGCCACCATCATGTCTGAGTGGCACTGCTGAATCTTATTCTAAGAATCTGATTCTAATCTCATGGCCAAGGCGTCCACCTGCTACAGTCAACTGTGGCTGGGGGTGAATAGGGTTTTCGAAGGCCACCCTGTGCGAGGGAAGAGATCTCAGAACAGACATCCCCAAATGTTTCCACTACAGTGAATGTCAAATACAAGAATAAGTAGATGGGTAGAAGGACTCATTCGTTTATTTGGTAACTATGTGTTGAGTACTTACTTTGGGTCAATTGCCATCCTAGGAGCTAGAGATTCAGCAGTGAACAACAAAACTCCCTGCTATTGTGGAGCTCCTGGTCTAGTGGGGGTGTGGGCGGGGCTGGCAGTCCTGCCCTGAACTGAGACGTGTCCTGCTTGAATTCATTCTGAGGGTGCTCTGTGTTCCCAGGTCACGTCCATCACTGGGACTGCCCTGCTCTGTTGATCCAGTGCAGGGACTGACTGGTGGGAACCTCTTACCTCCCCAGCTGTGTTACCTAGTATTCTTGGATCTCTTCTTGCCTGCCCAGCAGGGGCCTGGGTGGCGGGGAGGGTGTCCCTGTTTCTGCACAGGAGCATGCCTCCTTTCTGATTGCCAGTCAGCTCCCCCAAATCCTGCTCCTGGGTAAGGAGCTAAACTATGTTCTACCTGTCCATTCTCCTCTTGGGGTCACCCTGAGGCCCACTGGTCCGTAAGCCCACCAGTCACCTGGCTGGGGCTGCCATCTGTCTTGAGCATGTCTGTCCAGAGCCAGTTGAGACTCTCATAGAGGTCATGGTGCCCATGGTGGCAGTGGTGTTGACCCTGTAGGCAAAAACCCAGTGCCATCTGGCCTCCAGGCTGCAACCACTCAATGCAGTCAGGGCTCCAGTGGAATGTCCTCTCCTGGTTACTTCTGGGAACTGTAGCCACAAAGGAATTTCCCCAAAGGGAGACACAAAGTGAGTAGGTGGACAGGTAATAATGCCATCTGACAATGCAATTGTCAGATGTGTGGGTTCTGTTGGCATGGCAGGTACAGACGAGATAGGAGGGAGGACATGGGGAAAGATGGGGCAGTTTGGGGCTGTTTGAATCCCAAAGTTGTGAGTTCCCCTTTTCATATTTCTTGTTGGATTTCACCCCTATTTAATTCAGTGAGTTTGTTAAGCCTCCAAAATGTCTGTCCTTCACAGGCATTAATATTATTTTAAATTCATACAAATTAGAGTGAGTATAACTGTGGCCTTTGCTCTGTGCCATGCACCGTTCTAAGATTATAATACCTCACTTGAGTACTATAATTATTATCATCATCCCATATTACAGATGAGGAAACTGAGGTATCGAGCAGGTATTTAAAGTACGTGTCAAGAGGTGATATATGAATCTAGGTAACTTGGCAACAGAGCCCATCTGCTTAACTGCCCCACCTTGTCACTTGTCATCTGGCCTGAAAGATTAGCTTCAATCTAATTACATGTGGCGTTCTAATTCCCGACTTAGCCAATAACAGAGATATTGAATAAATGGAAATCTCAGACAGTATTAAAAGAGTGAGAAAAAATTGGCTGCAATATCTGTTAGGCCAGCAGAATTTGAGAGATGATTCAGCACCATGAGGAATATTAGTTATGTAAATAGAAATCATCTACTTACTGAAACTACATATCATCTAATGGCCATCACTATAATGAGAAAGTCACCGGAGGAATTTTTAGTTGTTCCTTATGTCAAATCCTAGCTGAGAAAGGTGACAACTGCATCAAAACCAAGGTCATAATTTCTCTAAATCAACAAATAATCGGGAAGTCATTAGTACAACAATTTGCATGAACAAGATGGGTTTTGGCTGTCTCTCTGTGGCTGATATTAATAGTTTCCTCTGTCTTTGGCTCTACTCTGCTGCTAATCGCTTGGCCTCTTTCTTTGAGAAATGGAAGCCTCAGCTCTCTGCAACACCCCATCTCCTTAGGCTTGTTCAATCCACACACCATTAATGAGCCCCTCTCCATGTGGCCCCTCACCTTGCTCTGCGCTGTCCTCGCCAGGATCAGAGCTAACAGAGCTGCCTGGGTAGGCACTGTCCCTCACCAACATGCGAGCTGCTCCTTTCTCAGTCACTCCACACGCCTGGGCCAAGCATTCCTTTGTGTCAGGCTCTGTGCCGGGTATTGGGATACAGGAAGGGGATGATATCTCAGCCCCATGGAGCTCACAGTTCAGGGGTTTGGGGGATGGGATGTGGGAGGTAAACAGATTCTGTTTAATGTCTCAACTCAATTGCCAGTACTCCTTACCTGGTTCCATCTGGAAACCTTCTCGCTCATGTGTGCCAGCTACAAGTTTTAGCACTGAAATAATCAGCCTTGAAAAATCCCTCAATCTCAAGCAAACCAAGCCAGTTTGTCCCTACACCCTACTACACCCTCATCCAGCAGGTGGGTCTCTTTTCCTGTCACGTGACACCTTCCTAGATTCCTGTCTGTCATCTCCACGGACAGTGAACCCACAGGGCTGCATCCATCAGACTGATGTCTGTGCTCCCAGGCAAGCTCAGGGCCAGGCAGAGAGGATGGGATTGAGGGATGGGGCAGGGAAGCATCTAGAAGCCTGTTCTATGTAAAGAGCTGAAGCTGCTCAGCCTGGAGACGGGGCAGACTCAGGAAGGAACAGCCACTGTCCTCAAAGTGCAGGGCTGCTAGGACAGCCTGCAGATCTACCTAAGGAAGGAGTGTCTGACAGACCCGAGGACACCAGCACAGGGTCCTGGGAGGGAGGGAGCTCCCCGGACTGGGATGAGGAGCCAAGACCTGAGAGGTAAGCTGGGTCCTTTTGTGAGGCCACGTGCTCATCCCACAACAAGGCTTTGTCCCATGGGCTTGCTCACCAGGACCATGGTCTGAGAGCCCCGGCCCTCCCTGCCCTCCCACTCCCCCGTCCCACTCCATCCTACCTCCTGCATGTGCCCATAGAGCCAGTGGGAAGGAGGAGACGGGAACTGCTGGAGGGCTTTGAGCAGCCACTGTCTGCGCAGGTAGAGCTGTGCTGGCTTGAGTAGAAGCAGAACCAGGCCGAGCAGGGAGGCCACCTGCAGGAGCCCAGAGACACCGCCCAGGGCTCTGGTGGGGCTCAGCACAGAGACACTCATGGTGCAGCGGCTTCTGGATCGCTGACTGTCCCTGAGTGTGGCTGACCTCCCTTGAGCATCCAACCTGGTCAGGGAGGCTTGCCCCGCCCACCTGGGGGAGGGTGAAGGTGAGGGCAGAGCTCAGACCTGGGTCTCCAGGGTTGATTAACTGTGGAGGATCCACCTTGGGGTGGGCACCAAAAAAGTCATGGAGATCAGATATAGAAGAGCAAGGATGAGAACAAGTTTATCCTCAAGTCTCTCACCCTCACTTTTTCATGTTTATCTCCATCAAGGCAGTCTGGCTCCAGAGACTTTGCTGTTAACCATGAACTTAAAGAGATGATTACTGGGTTGAGATTCCAGTCCATACATGGAAGCCCGTAAACTTTCCTGGGGATGTTTCATGTTTGATCTGTTTTCTAGTGTTTCCAAGTAGCAGGAGACTCTTTCAGGTTATCAACTCCATGTACTGGCATACGTGCAAGCTTCACTATCCAGGGCAGCTTTTGTGAAAAAGTGTTGGGCAAACCATATGGTTAGATGTAGCAGTCATTGAAAATGATGTTCATGAAGATTTTCAATGATCTGAGAAAAGCTTACAACAAAGTGATCAAAGCAAAATGTACAGCTGTCTGCTAAATTCTTAAAAAAACTGTGTCATCTATGGTCAACATTTATTAACCAGTAAATATTTTTCCCATTCACTTAGTACCCACACAACCCAACCAAGGACTCCTTGAAGGTTGTCACTAGGCATTCTGTGTCCTTATGCTTTCCATAGCCTGGACCAGAGGACTGTGCCTACTGATGATGCCCAAAAATACTTACAGATTCAATGAATGAATGAAGGATGGAATGAGGATAACTTTGGATTGATTAGATCACCACCTTGAAAAGACTAGGTTCAGTTTTGGGTGCCATGTTTTAAAAAAGAAATTAAAATTTTTTATTCCAGGATACTTCTTGGTTCATCTTACAGGCAACAGAAAGGCAGAAGAGGGGGGCAGTCTATCCCTAAGGCGGCAGCTTGAAGCAATTACTCCTGTGGGCAAGTCACCCCAGGCACTTCTTCTGGGTTTGATAAATTTAGGTTTGATGCCGCTGCAATTTATCATATTGTGTTTACTTTTACTCCTCTACAAAAAATGAATCTGCCAGGTAGAGGCCTTTCATTAAAAAAAAAAGGAGGAGCTTCAAGATGGCGGAAGAGTAAGACACGGAGATCACCTTCCTCCCCACAAATACATCAGAAATACATCTGCACGTGGAACAACTCCTACAGAATACCCACTGAACGCTGGCAGAAGACCTCAGACCTCCCAAAAGGCAAGAAGCTCCCCACGTACCTGGGTAGGGCAAAAGAATAAAGAAAAAACAGAGACAAAAGAAGAGGGATGGGACCTGCACCAGTGGGAGGGAGCTGTGAAGGAGGAAAGGTTTCCACACACTAGAAGCCCCTTCGCGGGCGGAGACGGGGTGGGGTGGCGGAGGGGGGAAGCTTCGGAGCTGCAGAGGAGAGCGCAGCCACAGGGGTGCGGAGGGCAAAGCGGAGAGATTCCCGCACGGAGGATTGGCGCTGAGCAGCACTCACCAGCCGGAGAGGCTTGTCTGCTCACCCGCCGGGGCTGGCGGGGCTGGGAGCTGAGGCTCGGGCTTCAGTCGGATCCCAGGGAGAGGACTGGGGTTGGCGGCGTGAACACAGCCTGAAGGGGCTAGTGCACCACAGCTAGCCGGGAGGGAGTCCGGGAAAAAGTCTGCAGCTGCCGAAGAGGCAAGAGACTTTTTCTTCCCTCTTTGTTTCCGGTGCGTGAGGAGAGGGGATTCAGAGCGCCGCTTAAAGGAGCTCCAGAGATGGGCGCGAGCTGCGGCTATCAGCGCGGACCCCAGAGACGGGCATGAGACGCTAAGGCTGCTGCTACTGCCACCAAGAAGCCTGTGTGCGAGAACGGGTCACTATCCACACCGCCCCTCCTGGGAGCCGGTGCAGCCCGCCACTGCCAGGGTCCCATGATCCGGGGACAACTTCCCCAGGAGAACACACGGCGCGCCTCAGGCTGGTGCAAAGTCACGCTGGCCTCTGCCACCGCAGGCTTGCCCCGCATCCGTACCCCTCCCTCCCCCCAACCCCCGCCTGAGTGAGCCAGAGCCCCCGAATCAGCTGCTCCTTTAACCCCGTCCTGTCTGAGGGAAGAGCAGACGCCCTCAGGCGACCTACATGCAGAGGTGGGTCCAAATCCAAAGCTGAACCCCGGGAGCTGTGCGAACAAAGAAGAGAAAGGGAAATCTCTCCCAGCAGCCTCAGGAGCAGCGGATTAAATCTCCACAATCAGCTTGATGTACCCTGCATCTGTGGAATACCTGAATAGACAACGAATCATCCCAAATTGAGGAGGTGCACTTTGGGAGCAACGATATATATATATTTTTCCCTTTTTCTCTTTTTGTGAGTGTGTATGTGTATGCTTCTCTGTGTGATTTTGTCTGTATAGCTTTGCTTTTACCATTTGTCCTAGGGTTCTGTCTTTCTGTTGTTTTTCTTTTTTATTACTTTATAAAATTTTTTTCTTAATAATTATTTTTATTTTTTATTTTAATAACTTTATTTTATTTTATTTTATCTACTTCTTCCTTTCTTTCTTTTTTCTTTTCCCTTTTATTCTGAGCCATGTGGATGACAGGCTCTTGTTGCTCCAGCCAGGTGTCAGGGCTGTGCCTCTGAGGTGGGAGAGCCAAGTTCAGGACACTGGTCAACAAGAGACCTCCCAGCTCCACGTAGTATCAAACGGTGAAAATCTCCCAGAGATCTCCATCTCAACGCCAAGACCCAGCTCCACTCAATGACCAGCAAGCTACAGTGCTGGACACCCTATGCCAAGCAACTAGCAAGACAGGAACACCATCCCATCCATTAGCAGAGAGGCTGCCTAAAATCATAATAAGGCCACAGATACCCCAAAACACACCACCAGACGTGGTCCTGCCCACCAGAAAGACAAGATCCAGCCCCATCCACCAGAACACAGGCACTAGTCCCCTCCACCAAGAAGCCTACACAACCCACTGAAACAACCTTAGCCACTGGGGACACACACTAAAAACAACGGGAACTACGAACCTGCAGCCTGCGAAAAGGAGACCCCAAACACAGTAAGTTAAGCAAAATGAGAAGACAGAGAAACACACAGCAGATGAAGGAGCAAGGCAAAAAACCCATCAGACCTAACAAATGAAGAGGAAATAGGCAGTCTACCTGAAAAAGAATTCAGAATAATGATAGTAAAGATGATCCAAAATCTTAGAAATAGAATAGACAAAATACAAGAAACGTTTAAAAAGGACCTAGAAGAACTAAAGAGCAAACAGTGATGAACAACACAATAAATGAAATTAACAATTCTCTAGAAGGTATCAATAGCAGAATAACTGACGCAGAAGAATGGATAAGTGACCTGGAAGATAAAATAGTGGAAATAACTACTGCAGAGCAGAATAAAGAAAAAAGAATGAAAACAATTGAGGACAGTCTCAGAGATCTCTGGGACAACATTAAACGTACCAACATTCGAATTATAGGGGTCCCAGAAGAAGAAGAGAAAAAGAAAGGGACTGAGAAAATATTTGAAGAGATTATAGTTGAAAACTTCCCTAATATGGGAAAGGAAATAGTTAATCAAGTCCACGAAGCACAGAGAGTCCCATACAGGATAAATCCAAGGAGAAACACGCCAAGACACATATTAATCAAACTATCAAAAATTAAATACAAAGAAAAAATATTAAAAGCAGCAAGGGAAAAACAACAAATAACACACAAGGGAATCCCCATAAGGTTAACAGCTGATCTTTCAGCAGAAACTCTGCAAGCCAGAAGGGAATGGCAGGACATATTTAAAGTGATGAAGGGGAAAAAGCTACAACCAAGATTACTCTACCAAGCAAGGATCTCATTCAGATTTGATAGAGAAATTAAAACCTTTACAGACAAGCAAAAGCTAAGAGAATTCAGCACCACCAAACCAGCTTTACAACAAATGTTAAAGGAACTCCTCTAGGCGGGAAACACAAGGGAAGGAAAAGACCTACAATAACAAACCCAAAACAATGAAGAAAATGGTAATAAGAACATACATATTGATAATTACCTTAAATGTAAATGGATTAAATGCTCCAACCAAAAGACATAGACTGCCTGAATGGATACATAAGCAAGACCTGTATACTGTGTACAAGAGACCCACTTCAGACCTAGGGACACATACAGACTGAAAGTGAGGGGATGGAAAAAGATATTCCATGCAAATGAAAATCAAAAGAAAGCTGGAGTAGCAATTCTCATATCAGACAAAATAGACTTTAAAACAAAGACTATTACAAGAGACAAAGAAGGACAGTACATAATGATCAAGGGATCAATCCAAGAAGAAGATATAACAATGGCAAATATTTATGCACCCAACATAGGAGCACCTCAATACATAAGGCAAATGCTAACAGCCATAAAAGGGGAAATTGACAGTAACACAATCATAGTAGGGGACTTTTAACACCCCACTTTCACCAATGGACAGATCATCCAAAATGAAAATAAATAAGGAAACACAAGCTTTAAATGATACATTAAACAAGATGGACTTAATTGATATTTATAGGACATTCCATCAAAAAACAACAGAATACACATTTTTCTCAAGTGCTCATGGAATATTCTCCAGGATAGATCATATCTTGGGTCACAAATCAAGCCTTGGAAAATTTAAGAAAATTGAAATCGTATCAAGTATCTTTTCTGACCACAATGCTATGAGACTAGATATCAATTACAGGAAAAAATCTGTAAAAAGTACAAACACATGGAGGCTAAACAATACACTACTTAATAACCAAGAGATCACTGAAGAAATCAAAGAGAAAATCAAAAAATACGTAGAAAGAAACAACAATGAAAACACGACGACCCAAAACCTATGGGATGCAGCAAAAGCAGTTCTAAGAGGGAAGTTTATAGCAATACAATCCTACCTTAAGAAACAAGAAACATCTCAAATAAACAACCTAACCTTACACCTAAAGCAATTAGAGAAAGAAGAACAAAAAACCCCCAAAGTTAGCAGAAGGAAAGAAATCATAAAGATCAGATCAGAAATAAATGAAAAAGAAATGAAGGAAACAATAACAATGATCAATAAAACTAAAAGCTGGTTCTTTGAGAAGATAAACAAAATTGATAAACCATTAGCCAGACTTATCAAGAAAAAAAGGGAGAAGACTCAAATCAATAGAATTAGAAATGAAAAAGGAGAAGTAACAACTGACACTGCAGAAATACAAAGGATCATGAGAGATAACTGCAAACAACTATATGCCAATAAAATGGACAACCTGGAAAAAATGGACAAATTCTTAGAAATGCACAACCTTCCGAGACTGAGCCAGGAAGAAATAGAAAATATGAACAGACCAATCACAAGCACTGAAATTGAAACTGTGATTAAAAATCTTCCAACAAAGAAAAGCCCAGGAACAGATGGCTTCACAGGCGAATTCTATCAAACATTTAGAGAAGAGCTAACACCTATCCTTCTCAAACTCTTCCAAAATATAGCAGAGGGAGGAACACTCCCAAACTCATTCTATGAGGCCACCATCACCCTGATACCAAAACCAGACAAAGATGTCACAAAGAAAGAAAACTAGAGGCCAATATCACTGATGAACATAGATGCAAAAATCCTCAACAAAATACTAGCAAACAGAATCCAACAGCACATTAAAAGGATCATACACCATGATCAAGTGGGGTTTATTCCGGGAATGCAAGGATTCTTCTATATAAGCAAATCAATCAATGTGATACACTATATTAACAAATTGAAGGAGAGAAACCATATGATCATCTCAATAGATGCAGAGAAAGCTTCCGACAAAATTCAACACCAATTTATGATAAAAACCCTCCAGAAAGTAGGCATAGAGGGAACTTTCCTCAACATAATAAAGGCCATATATGACAAACCCACAGCCAACATCATCCTCAACGGTGAAAAACTGAAACCATTTCCACTAAGATCAGGAACAAGACAAGGTTGCCCACTCTCACCACTCTTATTCAACATACTTTTGGAAGTTTTAGCCACAGCAATCAGAGAAGAAAAAGAAATAAACGGAATCCAAATCGGAAAAGAAGAAGTAAAGCTGTCACTGTTTGCAGATGACATGATACTATACATAGAGAATCCTAAAGATGCTACCAGAAAACTACTAGAGCTAATCAATGAATTTGGTAAAGTAGCAGGATACAAAATTGATGCACAGAAATCTCTTGCATTCCTATACACTAATGATGAAAAATCTGAAAATGAAATTAAGAAAACACTCCCATTTACCATTGCAACAAAAAGAATAAAATATCTAGGAATAAACCTACCTAAGGAGACAAAAGACCTGTATGCAGAAAATTATAAGACACTTATGAAAGAAATTAAAGATGATACCAACAGCTTCCCTGGTGGCGCAGCGGTTGAGGGTCTGCCTGCCAATGCACGGGGCACGGGTTCGAGCCCTGGTCTGGGAGGATCCCACATGCCGCGGAGCAACTAGGCCCGTGAGCCACAGCTACTGAGCCTGCGCATCTGGAGCTTGTGCTCTGCAACAGGAGAGGCCATGGTGGTGAGAGGCCCGCGCACCGCGATGAAGAGTGGCCCCCTCTTGCCGCAGCTGGAGGAAGCCCTCGCACAGAAATGGAGACCCAACACAGCCAAAAATAAATGAATAAATAATTTTAAAAAAAAAGATGATACCAACAGGTGGAGAGATATACCATGTTCTTGGATTGGAAGAATCAATATTGTGAAAATGACTATACTACCCAAAGCAATCTACAGATTCAATGCAATCCCTATCAAACTACTGCTGGCATTTTTCACAGAACTAGAACAAAAGATTTCACAATTTGTATGGAAACACAAACGACCCCGAATAGCCAAAGCAATCTTGAGAAAGAAAAACGGAGCTGGAGGAATCAGGCTCCCTGACTTCAGACTATACTACAAAGCTACAGTAGTCAAGACAGCATGGTACTGGCACAAAACAGAAATATAGATCAATGGAACAGGATAGAAAGCCCAGAGATAAACCCACGCACGTATGGTCACCTTATCTTTGATAAAGGAGGCAAGAATACACAGTGGAGAAAAGACAGCCTCTTCAATAAGTGGTGCTGGGAAAACTGGACAGCTACATGTAAAAGAAAAATTAGAACACTCCCTAACACCATACACAAAAATAAACTCAAAATGGATTAAAGACCTAAATGTAAGGCCAGACACTATCAAACTTAGGGGAGAACGGGTAGAACACTCTATGACATAAATCACAGCAAGATCTTTTTTGACCCACCTCCTAGAGAAATGGAAATAAAAACAAAAATAAACAAATGGCTCCTGATGAAACTTACAAGCTTTTGCATAGCAAAGGAAACCAGAAACAAGACGAAAAGACAACCCTCAGAATGGGAGAAAATATTTGCAAACAAAGCAACTGACAAAAGATTAATCTCTAAAATATACAAGCAGTTCATGCAGCTCAATATCAAAAAAACAAACAATCGAGTTTTAAAAAGGGCAAAAGACTTAAATAGACATTTCTCTAAAGAAGATATACAGATTGCCAACAGACACATGAAAGGATGCTCAACATCACTAATTATTAGAGGAATGCAAATCAAAATTACAATGAGGTATCACCTCAAACAAGTCAGAATGGCCATCATCAAAAAATCTACAAACAATAAATGCTGGAGAGGGTGTGGATAATAGGGAACCCTCTTGCACTTTTAGTGGGAATGTAAATTGATACAGCCACTATGGAGAACAGTATAGAAGTTCCTTAAAAAACTAAAAATAGAACTACCATGCGACCCAGCAATCCCACTGCTGGGCATATACCCTGAGAAAACCATAATTCAAAAAGAGTCATGTACCAAAATGTTCATTGCAGCTCTATTTACAATAGCCAGGACATGGAAGCAACCTAAGTGTCCATCAACAGATGAATGGATAAAGAAGATGTGGCACATATATACAATGGATACTCTGCTATAAAAAGAAACGAAATTGAGTTATTTGTAGTGAGGTGGATGGACCTAGAGTCTGTCATAAAGAATGAAGTCAGAAAGAGAAAAACAAATACCGTATGCTAACACATATACATGGAATCTAAAAAAAAAAAAGGTCAGGAAGAACCTAGGGACAAGAGGGAATAAAGATGCAGACCTACTAGAGAATGGACTTGAGGATACGGGGAGGGGGAAGGGTAAGCTGGGATAAAGTGAGAGAGTGGCATGGACATATATACACTACCAAACGTAAAATAGATAGCTAGTGGGAAGTAGCTGCATAGCACTGGGAGGTCAGCTCGTTGCTTTGTGACCACCTAGAGGGGTGGGTTAGGGAGTGTTGGTGGGAGGGAGATGCAAGATGGAAGAGATATGGGGACATATGTATACGTATAACTGATTCACTTTGTTATAACACAGAAGCTAACACACCATTTTAAAGCAATTATACTCCAATAAAGATGTTAAAAAAAAAACAGTTAAAAAAAACCCAAAAAAACCAGCCTTATTGATATATAATTTACATACTATATAATTCATCCATTTACCATCAAAGATTTTTGGTATATTACATTCTTATTTTTTTAATTAGTAATATATATATAAAATATAAAGTTTGCCACTTTAACCATTTTAAAGTATACAATTCAGTGGCATTAATTACATTCACTTTTGTGTAGCCATTACAACTACATATTTCCAAAATTTTTGCATCACGACAAACAAACGCTGTAGCCATTAAGGATTAATTTCCCATTCTGCCTTCCCACAACCCCTGGTAATCTCAATCCACTTTCTGACTCTATGAATTCGACTATACTAAATTCTACATATAAGTGGAATCATACAATGTTTTTCTTTTTGTGTCTGGCTTCTTTTACTTAGCATAATGTTGTCAAGCTTCATCCATGTAGCAGCATATATCAGAACACCATTCCTTTTCGTGACCGAATAATATTTCTTTGTATGTATATACCACATTTTGTGTATCCATTCATCTATTGATGGGCACCTATGTTCTTTCTACCTTTTGTCAGTTGTTAGTATGCTGCAACGAACATTGTCTTACCAGTATCTGTTTGAGTCCTTGCTTTCATCCCTTTGGGTATATACCTAGGAGTAGAATTCTATTTTTAGCTTTTTTAGAAATTGTCAAGCTGGTTTTGATGGTGGCTGCACCCTTTCACATTTACCAGTGATGCACAAAAGTCCCAATTTTCCCACATCCTGTCCATTTGTTATTTTTTATTTGCTTTTTAAAAAAAATAATTATAGCCATCCTCAAGGGTGTGAGGTGGTATCTTATAGGTTTTGATTTACATTTCTGTAATGACTAATGATGTTGAGCATCTTTTCATGTGCTTTTTGGTCACTTGCATATCTTCTTTGGAGATGTGTCTATTGAAGTCCCTTGCCTATTTTTGAATGAATTGCTGTTTTTTTGTTGTTGAGTTGTAGGAGTTCTTTTTCATTCTGATATATGTGAATATTTTCTGCCATTCTGCAAGCTATCTTTGAACTCTTTGATCCATTTTGTGTTATTTTTTTGTATATGGTGTAAGGTAAGAGTCCACCTTCATTCTTCTGCATGTGGATATCCAGTTTTCCCAGCATCACTTGCTGAAAAGACTGTCTTTTCCCCCATTGAATTGTCTTGACACCTTTGTTGAATATCAATAAGCCATATATGGTAGGGTTTACTTCTGAGTACTCTATTTTTCCCTTTTGTCTATACACCTATCCTTATGCCAGTACCACAGTGGTTTGATTATTGTAACTTTGTAGTAAGTTTTGAAATCAGGAAGTATAAGGCCTCCAACTTTGTTCTTTTTTTGTAGTTAGTTTTGGCTGTTTGGTGTCCCTTGAGAGTCTGTATAAATTTAGGATGAGTTTTTCTATTTCTGTAAAAAAATCATTGGAGTTTTGATAGGGATTGTATTGAATCTATTGATTGCTTTTGGTAGTATTTTCACCTTAACAACACTAAGTGTTTCAACCCATTAACATAGGATGTCTTTCCATTTATTTGTGTCTTCTTTAATTTCTTTCAGTAATGTTTTATAGTTTTCAGTGTACAAGTCTTTCACCTTTTTGGTTAAATTTATTCCTAAGTGTTTTATAATTTTTGATGCTGTTGTAAATGGATTTTTAAAAGTTTCTTTTTCAGATGTTCATTGCAAGTATATAGAAATACAACTGATTTTATGTGTTGATTTTATATCCTGCAACTTTGATGAATTAGTTCATTAGCGCTAACAATTTTTTTTGTTGATTCTTCAGGGTTTTTTATACATAAAATCTTATCATATACAAAGAGATAATTTTACTACTTTCTTTCCAATTTGAATGCTTTTTATTTCTTTTTCTTGCCTAATTGCCCCAGCTGAAACTTCCAGTACTGTGTTGAATAGAAGTGATGAAAGTGGCATCCTTATTTTTCCTGATATCAGCAGAAAATCTTTCAGTCTTTCACTATTGAGTATGTATTACCTGTGGGTTTTTCATATGTAACCTTTATTATTTTGAGGCAGTTTCCTTCCGTTTCTAATTTATTAAATGTTTTTATCGTAAAAGGGTGTTGAATATTGTCAAATACTTTTTCTGCATCAACTGAGATGATCATGTGTTTTTTTCCCCCCTTCATTCTATTAACATGGTGTATTATATTTATTGATTTTTGTATCTTGAACCACTCTTGCAATTCCTGGAATACATGTCGTTTGGTCAAGATGTATAATCCTTTTAATATACTATTGAATTTGCTAGTATTTTGTTAAGGATTTTTGCTTCTATAATCATAAATATTGACCTGCAGCTTTCTTTTGTTGTGGTGTCTTTGTCTGGTTTTCGTATCAAGGTAATGTTGACCTTATAGAATGAGAAAGGAAGTGTTTCTGGAAGAGTTTGAGAAGAATTGGTGTTATTTCTTCTTTAAACATTTGATACAATTCACCAGTGAATCCATTTGATCTGGGCTTTTCTTATTAGGGAGGTTTTTGATTACTGATTTGATCTCCTTACTAGTTACACTTCTATTTGGATCTTCTATTTCTTCTTAAGTCAGTTAGATAGATTATGTGTTTCTAGGAACTTGTCAATTTCATCTAAGTTACCCAATTTGTTAGTATACAACTGTTCATAGTATTCTTTTATAATCCTTTTTATTTCTGTAAAATCAGTAGTAATATCCCCACTTTCGTTTCTGATTTTTTAACTTGAGTCATCTCTCTTTTCTTCTTTAGTCAATCTAGCTAAAGGTTTGTCATCTTATTGATCTTTTCAAAGAGCCAACTTTCGGTTTTGTTGATTTTCTCTATTGCTTTTTTATTCTCGATTTTATTTATCTCCATTCTAACCTTTATTATTTCTTTCTTTCTGTCAGCTTTGGGTTTAGTTTGCTCTTCTTTTTCTAAATCCTTAAGGTGTACAATTAAGTTATCATCTGAGACCTTTCTTTTTTTTCAATATATGTGATTGCAGCTATAAGTTTCCCTCCTAACATTGCTTACACTGTATCTCATAAGTTTTGACATATTATGCTTTTGTTTTCATTTGTCTTACAGTATTTTCTAATTCTCCTGTGGTTTTGACCTATTAATTGTTTAAGTGTACTGTTTAATTTCCACAAATTTGTGAATTTTTCAGTTTTCTTTTGTTATTGATTTCTAGTTTCATTCCATGTAATCAGAAAATGTACTTTGCATTATTTCTTTTTAAAAAATATTTATGTATGTATGTATGTATGTATGTATGTATGTATTTATTTATTTTTGACTGCATCAGGCCTTAGTTGTGGCACACAGGATCTTTCATCGTGGTGCGCAGGCTTCTCTCTAGTTGTGGTGTGCTGGCTCAGTAGTTGCAGCGTGTGGGCTTAGTTGCCCCATGGCATGTGGGATCTTAGTTCCCCAACCAGGGATTGAACCCACGTCCACTGCATTGGAAGGCAGATTCTTAACCAGTGGACCACCAGATAAGTCCCTGTATTATTTCAACCTTTTAAAATTATTCAGACTTTTTTGTGGCCTAACATATGGTCTATCCCAAAGAATGTTCCATGTGCACTTGAAAAGAATATATTATTGGGTGGGGTATTGAAGTCGCCAACTTATCATAGAACTATCTATCTCTCCTTTCAATTCTGTCAACTTTTGATTCATATATTCTGGGGCCCCTTTGTTGGGTGTGTATATATTTTAATTGTTATATCTTCTTGCTGTATTGAAGCTTTTATCAATATATCATGTCCTTTATTATCTCTTATAAATTTTTGAGTTCAAAATCCATTTTTCTGATAGTAATATAGCCACCCAAGCTCTCTTACGGGTACTGTTGGCATGGGATGTATTTTTTATCCTTTTACTTTACTTTTTATCCTTTTACTTTCAACCGTTTGTGTCCTTATATCTAGGGTGTGTCTCTTCTAGAAGCATATAGATGGATCCTGGTTTTTTTCTTATCTAATTTGCCAACTTCTGTCTTTCAATAGAAGAGTCTAATGCATTTATATTTAATGTGATTACTTATAAAGAAGGATTTACTTCTGCCATTCAGCTATTTGTTTTCTGTGTGTCTTATATGTTTTGTGTTCATTTCCTCCATTAATGCCTTTTTTTTTTGCATTTTGTTTATCTTTTGTAGTACGCCTTTTTGATTCCCTTCATCTTGCCTTTTATGTATGTTTTAAATTTATTTTCTTAGTGGTCATCTTGGAGCTTACAATTACCACCTTAAATTTATACTAAGCTTATTGAATAATACTTAGTTTCAGTAGTATATAAACATGTGTTCCTATACATCTCTGTCCCAACCTCTTTATATTATTATTGTCAAAGATTATGTCTTTATATATTGTATGCTTATTAACATAGCTATATAGTTTTAATGAATTTTCCTTTTCATTTATGTCGAAAAAAGAAACTACAAACCAAAAGAAAACTACAATAATACTGGCTTTTATATTTACCTATGAAGTTACCTTTACTAGTGTTCTATAACATATGTTTTATATCTTCAAGTTACTGTTTAGTGTCCTTTATTTGAGGCTAAAGAACTTTCTTTAGAATTTTAATTTATATTTTTATTTATTTATTTGGCTGCGTTGGGTCTTTGTTGCTGCATGCAAGCTTTTCTCTAGCTGCAGCAAGCGGGGGCTACTCTTTGTTGTGGTGCGCGGGCTTCTCATTGCGGTGACTTTTCTTGTTGCAGAGTATGGGCTCTAGGGCACATGGGCTTCAGTAGTTGTGGTGCACAGGCTTAGTTGCTCCATGGCATGTGGGATCTTCCCAGGCCAGAGCTCAAACCCGTGTCCCCTGCATTGGCAGGCAGATTCTTAACCACTGTGCCACCAGGGAAGTCCCTCTTTAGCACTTTTTGTGGGGCAGGTGCACTGGTATTAAATTCCCTCAGCTTCTGTTTATCTTGGAATGTCTTAACTTCTCCTTCATTCTTTAAAGATAATTTTGCCAGATATAGAATTCTTTTTTTTTTTTAAACATCTTTATTGAAGTATAATTGCCTTACAATGGTGTGTTAGCTTCTGCTTTATAACAAAGTGAATCAGTTATACACATAAAATATGTTCCCATATCTCTTCCCTCTTGCATCTCCCTCCCTCCCACCCTCCCCATCCCACCCCTCTAGGTGGTCACAAAGCACCGAGCTGATCTCCCTGTGCTATGTGGCTGTTTCCCACTAGCTATCTATTTTACATTTGGTAGTGTATATATGTCCATGACACTCTCTTACCCTGTCACATCTCACCCCACCCCCTCCCCAAATCATCAAGTCCATTCTCTAGTAGGTCTGTGTCTTTATTCCCGTCTTGCCACTAGGTTCTTCATGGCCTTTTTTTTTCTTCCTTAGATTCCGTATATATGTGTTAGCATACTGTATTTGTTTTTCTCTTTCTGACTTACTTCACTCTGTATGACAGACTCTAACTCCATCCACCTCATTACAAATACCTCCATTTCATTTCTTTTTATGGCTGAGTAATATTCCATTGTATATATGTGCCACATCTTCTTTATCCATTCATCCAATGATGGACACTTAGGTTACTTCCATGTCCTGGCTATTGTAAATAGAGCTGCAATGAACATTTTGGTACATGACTCTTTTTGAACTATGGTTTTCTCAGGGTATATGCCCAGTAGTGGGATTGCTGGGTCGTATGGTAGTTCTATTTGTAGTTTTTTAAGGAACCTCCATACTGTTCTCCATAGTGGCTGTATCAATTTACATTCCCACCAACAGTGCAAGAGTGTTCCCTTTCCTCCACACCCTCTCCAGCATTTGTTTCTAGATTTTTTGATGATGGCCATTCTGATCGGTGTGAGATGATATCTCATTGTAGTTTTGATTTGCATTTCTCTAATGATTAATGATGCTGAGCATTCTTTCATGTGTCTGTTGGCAATCTGTATATCTTCTTTGGAGAAATGTCTATTTAGGTCTTCTGCCCATTTTTGGATTGGGTTGTTCGTTTTTTTGTTATTGAGCTGCATGAGCTGCTTGTGAATCTTGGAGATTAATCCTTTGTCATTTGCTTCATTTGCAAATATTTTCTCCCATTCTGAGGGTTGTCTTTTGGTCTTGTTTATGGTTTCCTTTGCTGTGCAAAAGCTTGCAAGTTTCATTAGGTCCCATTTGTTTATTTGTGTTCTTATTTCCATTTCTCTGGGAGCTGGGTCAAAAAGAATCTTGCTGTGATGTATGTCATAGAGTGTTCTGCCTATGTTTTCCTCTAAGAGTTTGATAGTGTCTGGCCTTACACTTAGGTCTTTAATCCATTTTGAGTTTATTTTTGTGCATGGTGTCAGGGAGTGTTCTAATTTCATACTTTTACATGTATCTGTCCAATTTTCCCAGCACCACTTATTGGAGAGGCTGTCTTTTCTCCACTGTATATGTTTGCCTCCTTTATCAAAGATAAGGTGACCATATGTGTGTGGGTTTATCTCTGGGCTTTCTATCCTGTTCCATTGATCTATATTTCTGTTTTTGTGCCAGTACCAAACTGTCTTGATTACTGTAGCTTTGTAATATAGTCTGAAGTCAGGGAGCCTGATTCCCCCAGCTCCATTTTTCGTTCTCAAGACTGCTTTGGCTATTCGGGGTCTTTTGTGTTTCCATACAAATTGTGAAATTTTTTGTTCTAGTTCTGTGAAAAATGCCAGTGGTAGTTTGATAGGGATTGCATTGAATCTGTAGATTGCTTTGGGTAGTAGAGTCATTTTCACAATGTTGATTCTTCCAATCCAGGAACATGGTATATCTCTCCATCTATTTGTATCATCTTTAATTTCTTTCATCGGTGTCTTATAATTTTCTGCATACAGGTCTTTTGTCTCCTTAGGTAGGTTTATTCCTGGATATTTTATTCTTTTTGTTGCAATGGTACACGGGAGTGTTTTCTTAATTTCACTTTCAGATTTTTCGTCATTAGTGTATAGAAATGCGAGAGATTTCTGTGCATTAATTTTGTATCCTGCTACTTTACCAAATTCATTGATTAGCTCTAGGAGTTTTCTGGTAGCATCTTTAGGATTCTCTATGTATAGTATCACGTCATCTGCAAATAGTGACAGCTTTACTTCTTCTTTTCCGATTTGGATTCCATTTATTTCTTTGTCTTCTCTGATTGCTGTGGCTAACACTTCCAAAACTATGTTGAATAATAGTGGTGAGAGTGGGCAACCTTGTCTTGTTCCTGATCTTAGTGGAAATGGTTTCAGTTTTTCACCATTGAGGACAATGTTGGCTGTGGGTTTGTCATATATGGCCTTTATTATGTTGAGGAAAGTTCCCTCTATGCCTACTTTCTGCAGGGCTTTTATCATAAATGGGTGTTGAATTTTGTCGAAAGCTTTCTCTGCATCTATTGAGATGATCATATGGTTTTTCTCCTTCAATTTGTTAATATGGTGTATCACATTGATTGATTTGCATATATTGAAGAATCCTTGCATTCCTGGGATAAACCCCACTTGATCATGCTGTATGATCCTTTTAATGTGCTGTTGGATTCTGTTTGCTAGTATTTTGTTGAGGATTTTTGCATCTATGTTCATCAGTGATATTGGCCTGTAGTTTTCTTTCTTTGTGACATCTTTGTCTGGTTTTGGTATCAGGGTGATGGTGGCCTCGTAGAATGAGTTTGGGAGTGTTCCTCCCTCTGCAATATTTTGGAAGAGTTTGAGAAGGATAGGTGTTAGCTCTTCTCTAAATGTTTGATAGAATTCACCTGTGAAGCCATCTGGTCCTGGGCTTTTGTTTGTTGGAAGGTTTTTAATCACAGTTTCAATTTCAGTGCTTGTGATTGGTCTGTTCATATTTTCTATTTCTTCCTGGTTCAGTCTCGGCAGTTCGTGCATTTCTAAGAATCTGTCCATTTCTTCCAGGTTGTCCATTTTACTGGCATAGAGTTGCTTGTAGTAATCTCTCATGATCTTTTGTATTTCTGCAGTGTCAGTGGTTACTTCTCCTTTTTCATTTCTAATTCTATTGATTCGAGTCTTCTCCCTTTTTCTCTTGATGAGTCTGGCTAATGGTTTATCAATTTTGTTTATCTTCTCAAAGAACCAGCTTTTAGTTTCATTGATTTTTGCTATTGTTTTCTTCATTTCTTTTTCATTTATTTCTGACCTGATCTTTATAATTTCTTTCCTTCTGCTGGCTTTGGGGTTTTTTTGTTCTTCTTTCTCTAATTGCTTTAGGTGCAAGGTTAGGTTGTTTATTCGAGATGTTTCCTGTTTCTTGAGGTAGGCTTGTATTGCTATAAACTTCCCTCTTAGCACTGCTTTTGCTGCGTCCCATAGGTTTTGGGTCGTCGTATCTCCATTGTCATTTGTTTCTAGGTATTTTTTGATTTCCCCTTTGATTTCTTCAGTGATCACTTCGTTATTAAGTAGTGTATTGTGTAGCCTCCATGTGTTTGTATTTTTTACAGATCTTTTCCTGTAATTGATATCTAGTCTCATAGCGTTGTGGTCGGAAAAGATACTTGATACAATTTCAATTTTCTTAAATTTACCAAGGCTTGATTTGTGACCCAAGATATGATCCATCCTGGAGAATGTTCCATGAGCAATTGAGAAAAATGTGTATTCTGTTGTTTTTGGGTGGAATGTCCTATAAATATCAATTAAGTCCATCTTGTTTAATGTATCATTTAAAGCTTGTGTTTCCTTATTTATTTTCATTTTGGATGGTCTGTCCATTGGTGAAAGTGGGGTGTTAAAGTCCCCTACTATGATTGTGTTGCTGTCGATTTCCCCTTTTATGGCTGTTAGTATTTGCCTTATGTATTGAGGTGCTCCTATGTTGGGTGCATAAATATTTACAATTGTTATAGCTTCCTCTTGGATCGATCCCTTGATCATTATATAGTGTCCTTCTTTGTCTCTTGTAATAGTCTTTATTTTAAAGTCTATTTTGTCTGATATGAGAATTGCTACTCCAGCTTTCTTTTGATTTCCATTTGCATGGAATATCTTTTTCCATCCCCTCACTTTCAGTCTGTATGTGTCTCTAGGTCTGAAGTGGGTCTCTTGTAGACAGCATATATATGGGTCTTGTTTTTGTATCCATTCAGCCAGCCTGTGTCTTTTGGTGGGAGCATTTAATCCATTTACATTCAAGGTAATTATCAATACGTATGTTCCTATTCCCATTTTCTTAAATGTTTTGGGTTTGTTATTGTAGGTGTTTTCCTTCTCTTGTGTTTCTTGCCTAGAGAAGTTCCTTTAGCATTTGTTGTAAAGCTGGTTTGGTGGTGCTGAACTCTCTCAGCTTTTGCTTGTCTGTAAAGGTTTTAATTTCTCTATCGAATCTGAATGAGATCCTTGCTGGGTAGAGTAATCTTGGTTGTAGGTTTTTCTCCTTCATCACTTTAAGTATATCCTGCCACTCCCTTCTGGCTTGCAGAGTTTCTGCTGAAAGATCAGCTGTTAACCTTATGGGGATTCCCTTGTGTGTTATTTGTTGTTTTTCCCTTGCTGCCTTTAATATGTTTTCCTTATATTTAATTTTTGACAGTTTGATTAATATGTGTCTTGGCGTGTTTCTCCTTGGGTTCATCCTGTATGGGACTCTCTGTGCTTCCAGGACTTGATTAACTATTTCCTTTCCCATATTAGGGAAGTTTTCAACTATAATCTCTTCAAATATTTTCTCAGTCCCTTTCTTTTTCTCTTCTTCTTCTGGGACCCCTATAATTCGAATGTTGGTGCGTTTAATGTTGTCCCAGAGGTCTCTGAGACTGTCCTCAGTTCTTTTCATTCTTTTTTCTTTATCCTGCTCTGTAGTAGTTATTTCCACCATTTTATCTTCCAGGTCACTTATCCTTTCTTCTGCCTCAGTTATTCTGCTATTGATCCCATCTAGAGTATTTTTAATTTCATTTATTGTGTTTTTCATCATTGCTTGGTTCCTCTTTAGTTCTTCTACGTCCTTGTTAAATGTTTCTTGCATTTTGTCTATTCTATTTCCAAGATTTTGGATCATCCTTACTATCATTATTCTGAATTCTTTTTCAGGTAGACTACCTATTTCCTCTTCATTTGTTAAGTCTGGTGTGTTTTGACCCTGCTCCTTCATCTGCTGTGTGTTTTTCTGTCGTCTCATTTTGCTTATCTTACTGTGTTTGGGGTCTCCTTTTCACAGGCTGCAGGTTCGTAGTTCCCGTTGTTTTTGGTATCTGTCCCCAGTGGCTAAGGTTGGTTCAGTGGGTTGTGTAGGCTTCCTGGTGGAGGGAACTAGTGCCTGAGCTCTGGTGGATGAGGCTGGATCTTGTCTTTCTGGTGGGCACGTCCACGTCTGGTGGTGTATTTTGGGGTGTCTGTGGCCTTATTATGATTTTAGGCAGCCTCTCTGCTACTGGATGGGGCTGTGTTCCTGTCTTACTAGTTGTTTGGCATAGGGTGTCCAGCACTGTAGCTTGCTGGTCGTTGAGTGAAGCTGGGTCTTTGAGAGATTTTTGCCGTTTGATATTACGTGGAGCTGGGAGGTCTCTTGTGGACCAGTGTCCTGAAGTTGGCTCTCCCACCTCAGAGGCACGGCCCTGATGCCTGGCTGGAGCGCCAAGAGCCTTTCGTCCACACGGCTCAGAGTAAAAGGGAGAAAAAATAGAAAGAAAGAGGCTATAATATAGTGAAGTAAAATAAAGCTATTATAAAGCAAAGCTATACAGACAAAATCTCACCCAGAAGCATATACATACACACTCACAAAAAAAAGGAAAAGGGGAAAAATTAATATATCCTGCTCCCAAAGTCCACCTCCTGAATTTGGGATGATTCGTTGTCTATTCAGGTATTCCACAGATGCAGGTACATCAAGTTGACTGTGGAGCTTTAATCCGCTGCTTCTGAGGCTGCTGGGAGAGATTTCCCCTTCTCTTCACTGTTCGCACAGCTCCCGGGGTTCAGCTTTGGATGTGGCCCCGCCTCTGCGTGTAGGTCACCTGAGGGCGTCTATTCCCCGCCCAGACAGGACGGGGTTAAAGGAGCAGCTGCTTCGGGGGCTCTGGCTCACCCAGGCCGCGGGGAGGGAGGGGTACGGAGGAGGCGGGGCGAGCCTGCGGCGGCAGAGGCCGGCGTGACGTTGCAGCAGCCTGAGGCGCGCAGTGCGTTCTCCCGGGGAAGTTGTCCCTGGATCACGGGACCCTGGCAGTGGCGGGCTGCACAGGCTCCCGGGAGGGGTGGTGTGGAGAGTGACCTGTGCTCGTACACAGGCTTTTTGGAGGCGGCAGCAGCAGCCCCAGCGTCTCACGCCCGTCTCTGGGGTCCGCGCTGATCGCCGTGGCTCACGCCCGTCTCTGGAGTTCGTTTAGGCGGCGCTCTGAATCCCCTCTCCTTGCGCACCGGAAACAAAGAGGGAAGAAAAAGTCTCTTGCCTCTTCGGCAGCTGCAGACTTTTTCCCGGTCTCCCTCCCAGCCAGCTGTGGTGCGCTAACCCCTTCAGGCTGTGTTCACGCCAACAACCCCAGTCCTCTCCCTGCGATCCGACCGAAGCTGAGCCTCAGCTCCCAGCCCCGCCAGCCCCGGCGGGTGAGCAGACAAGCCTCTCCGGCTGGTGAGTGCTGCTCAGCGCCGATCCTCCGTGCGGGAATCTCTCCGCTTTGCCCTCCGCACCCCTGTGGCTGCGCTCTCCTCCACGGCTCCGAAGCTTCCCCCCTCCACCAACCCCCCCCCGTCTCCGCCCGCGAAGGGGCTTCTAGTGTGTGGAAACCTTTCCTCCTTCACAGCTCCCTCCCACTGGTGCAGGTCCCGTCCCTATTCTTTTGTCTCTGTTATTTCTTTTTTCTTTTGCCCTACCCAAGTACGGGGGGAGTTTCTTGCCTTTTTGGAGGTCGGACGTTTTCTGCCAGCGTTCAGTGGGTGTTCTGTAGGAGCAGTTCCACGTGTAGATGTATTTCTACTGTATCTGTGGGAAGGAAGGTGATCTCCGCGTCTTACTCTTCCGCCATCTTCTCTCCTCCCCCTAGAATTCTTAATTGACATTTTCTTTCAGGACTTCACATATATCATTCCACTGCCTTCTGGCCCTCATGATTTCTGGTGAGAAATCAGCTGTTAATCTTATCAAGGATCCCTTGTATGTGATGAGTCACTTCTCTCCTGCTGCTTTCAGAATTCTCTTTCATCAGATTTGGGCAGTTTTAGACTATTATTTCTTCAAATATTTTTTCTTCCTCTTTCTCTCTATTTTTGTGAGATTCTTAAAATGCACATATTGGTATGCTTGATGGGTCCCACAGGTCTCAGGCTCTATTTTCCTTCATTCCTTTTTCTTCTGTTCCTCCAAATGGCTAATTTCAAATGTCTTATCTTCAAGTTGACTGATCATTTCTTCTGCTTGCTTAAATCTGCTGTCAAATCTCTTTAGTGAGTTTTTCTTTTCAGTTATTGTACTTTTCAGAACCAGTTATTGTACTTTTCTGTTTTGTTTATTTTTATAATTTCTATCTTTTTATTGATAATCTCATTTTGTTCAAACACGATTTTCCTAATTTCCTTTAGTCCTTTGTCCATGGTTTCTTTTAACTCATTGAACATTTTTAACACTGTTGATTAACATCTTTGACAAAAAATTCCAATGTCTAGGCTCCCTCAGGAATAGTTTATGTCATATTTTTATTTCCTTTGAGTGGGTCATATTTTTCTGTTTCCTTGCATGTTTTGTAATTTTTGTTGATTATTGGACATTCTGACTATTATGTTGTAGCAATTTGGAAATCTAATCCTCTCACTCTTCAGTCATTACTTGTATTTTACTTGTTGAAGCTGGGAGCCATCCCTTGTGACTCTTCCAAACTATTTTTGCAAAGTGTGTATTCCTTGTTGTGTGTGGCCAGCCAGTTATTTTCCATTGTCTCTGTTGTCAGCCAGTGACCTGGAAAATATTTCTTTAAATGTTTGGCTCACAAGATGGGGTGGGGGGATCCTGTCACTTAAAATTCCCTCTTAGTTGGGAAGCCATTTCAGCCTGTGGGGGCCAAAACATATTGTGCTGGTCCCTTAGTGATGAAAAGCAGCAAATCAGCAACTGAAACACTCAACTCCAGCCTTGGGAGGACAGGGCCTTATTGCCAACCCTGGCTCCAGCAAGTTGCACTGGAAACACATGCCACTGTCCCCACAGCTGCCTGCCCTGGAGATAGTAGCCACTAATGCAAGAAAGCTGAAACTGACTGAAATTTACCTGTCCCTTCATCAAGCTTTTCCTTAGATGTTATGAGTGTTCTACTAGACTCAGAGTTCCAAAATAGTTACTTAAGACAGCTCCTGCTAGCTCAAGTGTTTCGATGGAGATATGGATTCCTGGGGCTTCCGACTTTGCCATCTTTCCTAATGTCACTCTGACAGAGGGCCTTCTAATATTCAAATATTTAAATATTTGCCTACTTTTCCCATCCAAGGCAAAGCAAAGAACTGTCAAGTTTCTCTTCAGCTGGGAACATTGTGTATCACCACTTCCTATCTGGAATGAGAGTCAGAGGCAAGTTCTAAGAAAGTGAGATTTTCTTTCCTTAGCACCTAACACAGTGCTGGTAGAAGTAGAGCAGCAAAAAAACAAAAAACAAAAAAACAGTCTGCTCTACCTTTGTCTACTGTTTAACCTTTCCAAAGCACATTCATATCTACTCCTCAATTTATCAGGTGTTATTAACCTTACTTTACAGATAAGAAAACTAAGGCCCAGAGGTATCAACTGACTTTCTCAAGGTTACAAAGCAAGTACGTGTTGGAGTCAGGACCCACACCTCAGATTTCTAACTCCAGTTTTGCTACTACTGGCCTATCATTTATTTGGCACAATACTATATTCTCAGCATTGTACTGAATTAGCTTCCTTAATACGTATACTACACTGGAGGGTAGTTTTTAGGAAATGCTCTATGGAACAACACCTGTGAGGAAGCAAGGACAGCAGGGATTAGGCAGGGGGAGAATATGAACTGTGATACACTTGAAATAGTTGGCTCAGGCAATCTCATAGTAAGCACTGAATCTGGGGTGTCCTTTAGAGTTGTTCTGAAAAGGGGTAAGGGGAATAACAGTTGTACCTCTACACTGACCAGTCATTGATTGCAGGCTGCCCCTAAAAGAGGAATGTTACTCTGGGCAAGGCAGGCTCATGTGGCCTAGGGAATTTCCCAGAGAGGAACATAGATGTGAGCCATCAGCAGCTAATACTCCTAGCAGTTGGGGGAATATGTACCTCATTCCTAAAGGGGGAACTCAGTGGTACACCATAATCTCCTTTATAATCCACACTGTTCACTGCCTGGATCCACTTGCTTCATGTAGTAAATTCCTTGGGAAACTTAGAAGGCAAATGAGATGACCATTTGTGCTCTCAAGGTCACAAATGATACTCATCATCTCCCTCCTCTACTCCTTCTAAATTTTTCTCATCTTCAGCTAGCATCTCTGATGGTCTAGATGGGGTGACTCAGCTCCTTATCCCATAGGGACTGAGCACTTGATCACACATGATCATCTCAGGATGCACTTGTCTGTCTACTGTCATAATTGGGTAGGGAAATACCAGAAGATTTCCTAGTTGGTCATTTGGATGTCAAAGTAATTTACCCTGCTGCCGTCATGAATAGCAGCCATACCTCCTCCTAGTGATCAGGGTCAATTACCCTTTACAGGATGGGACTCCTTGTCTTGCCTGCTTGTCTCTTGGTAAAAAGAACCTGAAGTAACTGGGTGGAAGCCATAGATTAATGTTTAATGGGATTTTTGCTGTGCCCCTGGTAGAAATATCTCCCTCTTGGGAAAAAAGTCTTCAGATCCACAGAGCCTATTTTTGTGCATAAAGGGAGCATTCATTCCCCAAAGTGAATCACTGAGAGTGATGGTGAGCAGAGTCAATTTTTCTTCCACTCTTTGGTTTCTAGACCGATGTAATCTATGCATTGAAAATACAGAACCGTTAGGTCAATGAGTAGGTTGTATATTACATCCATGGGGCCCCATCCTCACAAGGTATTATCTCCAAGTTGGAGCCTCAGCTGTGCTTTCAAAAGGCCATTTCATCACCTTTTCAAGAGAAACTTTTTGGTGGGCAGTATATGATGGATCCCATGGTTCTATGTTCACCACCATACCTCCTTTCCTGTAAAGCAGGTCTCATAGTCGAAGATGATGTTGTATGAGATCTTGTGTTAAGCCAAACCCTGTGTAAGCCCTTGAACAATGGTGTTAGCTGAAGCCCTGCAGGCAAGAATGGTAAACCAATAACTGGAACTTGGCCAAATCCAGTTAAGATTAATTCTGTCTCTTTCAGGATGCAAGATATCCAATGTGTTTATCTTCTCAGGGGATGTCCTGTTTCAGGGGCTTAGCATTGGTCTCTTTTATAAATTTATTTATTTATTTATTTATTTTTGGCTGTGTTGGGTCTTCGTTTCTGTGCGAGGGCTTTCTCTAGTTGCGGCGAGCGGGGGCCACTCTTCATTGCCGTGTGCGGGCCTCTCACTGTCGTGGCGTCTCTTGTTGCGGAGCACAGGCTCCAGACGCGCACGCTCAGTAGTTGTGGCTCACGGGCCTAGTCGCTCTGTGGCATGTGGGATCTTCCCGGACCAGGGCTCGAACACGTGTCCCCTGCATTGGCAGGCAGATTCTCAACCACTGCGCCACCAGGGAAGCCCAGCATTGGTCTCTTTTGTTGGTAGGTTGAATGTTTCACAGTGGCAGTAGCTAGGTAAAACTTCATGAGTAGGAGGGAGTCCATGTTATTGGACCCATTCATAGCCTCTTTCCCTGCCACTATGGCTACCCTGCTCATGTACCCTTTGTGCCAGTACTGGAACACATGATGACAGAGAGTGATGTTAACTGATTGAGTCACTTTGTCTACCAGGTTTTTATGCTTCTTTTGTGATAGAAACTCTTGGGTGGGTATTAGGATGCAATACAAAGATCTTCACACTTCGTGGCCATTGCCATTTTTCCATCCACACAACTGTTTCCCAGACCTTCTTCTCTCCTATTTTCTAATCTTTCTCCCTCTAGGTCCTAGTCAAACCAGCCAAGCCACTCACCACTGCTCGTGAGTCTGTACATATTCTTATTCTATTTCTCATTGAAAGTATGATCAGATGCACTTCCTAAAGCTCTGTGCGTTGGGAAGATTTCCTCTCACTGCTGCCCTTCAGAACCGCCCCTGAATGGGGCTGTAGAGCAGTAGCAGTCCATTAACAACTTGCACTCACAGACTGAACCAACCCACGAGGGCACCACGCTCAGCCTTTTTTCTCTTCCATCAGTGAGTCATAAAGGACCACACCTGCAGCTATTGGTATGAACTGAGGGAAAGTGTCCCAAGCAACAGTGGTGGACAACATGAAAGTTTGAGCCACTTAGCTCATGCATAACATAAAGCTCATGCAGCTTATTTGTGTTGTCTGGTCCTAGTTGCACCGGATCCCGGGTATACCACTTCTATCTTATGATCTATTGCTGCTGGGCCTGCCCAAACTTATGACTTAGTAGGTCTGACAGAACCAGCTCAAACAAATGTTTGTGACTACATGGTCATTCGTGCTCCATGGTTAGGTACCTTATCTCTACTGGGGCCCAGGAGCATGACAAGAGTTGATTTTCAAATGGCTGGAATCGTTCAAGGGGGATTGGGGACCCAAGATTTTTTTTTTAAAGTGGGGGGGAAGTGTCTTCAGCTGTAGAAGCAAAAGACAAGACAAAGACATACAGACCCCAGGGAAATACCCAGTTCCCACACTACTACGGGGGATATTGTCCAGCCCAGGTCCAGGCCCTAGGTTCTTTGTTCTAGCCACCCCCTATTTCTTTGGTATTGTCAGGAGACAAGACTCAGTTCCTGGGTGCTGCTGGAGGAGGGAGAGTAGTTCCAGGGCTTCTTATAAGTACTGAGTGAACAATTTGAGCTTAAAATTTTCCCTTCTTTAAATATTTAAAAATAAACAAATCAAACTCCATCCTGAGCTGTACACAGCCCTTTTGACTCCCTGACACTGATTTGTGGAAAGAGAGGGGGTGTCAACGTTGGAAGGGCCTCCTCACTTTCTTCCCCCACTTCGGTTTGGCTTCTCCTTTGGATACTGTGCTGTTGGGCTTGGAGGCTGCAGTGGCCCCAGGGCCCTGCTGAGGAGCTGCAAAGAAGTTCCCGTTGGACACCTGGCCTGGGGGTACTTGGAAGATCTGGCTCAAGAAATCCTGAAGGTCAGCAGGAGGGGCATCTGCGGTAGCTCTCTGCCACTTACTGGTGCCTGGCATCCGTGAACCAAATGAGATGTGATAGGGGACTCTGTGAGTATCTGGGGAGATTCCCACATGCTGGCATCCAGCCCACTCTATGATGTCATACACCTTTCCCTCCATCAGCGAAAGTAGGTAATCTTGAGGCCCAACATGCTTGACTCAGCCCAAAATTCTCCTTCCTCAGCAGGATGCAGCCTATTACACTCAGCACAGTATCTGGCACTCTTAGGTTCCCGGTCCATTTCAAACGTCCTATGGCTTTCTCTGGCATCGGCTGCACATCATAGTATTCATTGCTTCTTTGAGGTCATCCTGCAGCTTGGACAGAAACTCATTCACTGACCGGCTCAGCTCATTCTCTCAGCCATTCGATTCATCTCATATTCCTTCCGTCTTTCAGGGTTGCTGACAATGTCCCAAGCTGCCCGCAAAACCTTGAAGGCCTCCTCATCCCGGGGATGATTATTTTTGTCAGGGTGAACCGTCACTGCCAGCTGCCTATAGGCCTTCTTCAGTTCAACATCCGATGCTGTGGCTCCAACCCCTAACACATGAAAAGGGTTTAGCACATCCTCAGGAACCCCAGCCATGGTCAACAGTCGAACCACTTCCTCTTCAGGCTGGCAGTAGCAACCACTAGCTACAGGTGCATTCCCCTGCCTATTGGTCCTCTGCTTGAACCAAGGCAACTCCAGCCAACCCCACTGAACTATTCTTACCACCTGCTGCCACGGCCTGCTCTCTCTCAGCAGAATCAGGCACTGCTGCCAGGTGGGAGAAGCCAGCCAAGAGAAGAGCCAGGTGGCTTTACCCCTCCGGCCTAACCGGTCACTCAGTGCTACCAGAAACCTCCAGCCCAACTGTAGACAGCCCAACAAAAGGGCCAGAGCCGGGAGCAGCAAAGCACCCAGTAGCCTAAGAAAACGGGTGAACAGCCCTACCCCATAGCAAAATCCTTGGCTCAGAAACTGGAACATCACCTGGGCCCTGCCCCCCAGCCGCCCTGCCCAGACTCCCACCCAGACACAAAAAAGGTCCAGATCTCTGCCTTTCAGCTGCCTGCGTGCATGGATGAGATGGCCATAAGTTTCCACGTACTCCCCCACTAATACCAGCAGTTCGATCAGCCACCAGAAACCTGCCTGTCCAAGCTGACACAGTTCCTCTGTCCCCCACAATTCCAGTCCTCTGAGCTAATCTGCCTGACTCCATTTCCAACCCAGCTGATGTAGACCAGGGGATCTGGGATCTCTGCGTCCACCCTCCCAAGTATCCTTGGCTGGAACGCGGTGCCATTGTCTCCGGGGTGCAGGTTTCTTTCCACTGGGCACACGTGAAAAATCACTGGGAAACTTAAGAGGTTCCTCCTCATCATATTCCTCTTCCAACTGTTCATCTTCCCCCAAAGCGAAGAGCTGCGGTAACTCCTCCCCGGCAGAGAGCCAGGAGGAGCTACGAGAGCAGCTCCCCCGGCTCCGCCTCCTGTTCACTCTCTGCTCGGGACCCAAGGTTTTTAAGTGCATTGACTCAGATGTCCTATCTCATGTATTAGGGTCCCATTCTTCCCAAGTGGTACCCTGACTTTGTTGTGGCAATCCTGCCGAGGTTGAAAGTTTAATCTCCTCTGGAGCTTTGTTCTTCTTGGAATTAAGTTCTGGAGCTGATCTTCAGTCCTTTCTGCCCTTTGGCTGCAGCAGGGCAATCCCCGGAGAAAGATGCATCTTTGAGCCATTAGCAGCCAACACACCAGGGAGCTAGAGGAATGAATGCCTTGGTTCTGCAGGGGGATCTTGAAGGTGAACAAGGGCTTCCGCTGCAAGCCCTATGAATAAGTACTGAAAAAATGCCCATTTTACAACAGAGGAAACTGAGTCTCCAAAGCCGCAAAGTAACTTGCTCAAGGTTACACAGATAGCAAATAGTGCCCCATTATTTGAAACTGGTTTGTTCTGAATATTGAGCCAAGAATCTTAACCAATATGTTATATTTCATGAGTGTGTTTGCCAAATATCTCAGCTTCAAAAACCTTAGTTACTTAAACAACCCTCAGTTAACTTTTGGATTACTTTCTGTGATAGGCAGAATAACAGCCCTTCCAAATATGCCCATGTTCTTATCCTTAGAACCTGTGTATATGTCACTTACATGACAAAAGGGACTTTGCAGATGTGATTAAGTTAAAGACTTTGAGATGGGGGAGATTTCCCTGTATTATTTGGATGGGTCCAAACTGAATCACATGGGTCCTTAAAGCAGAGAACCTTTCCAGGCTGTGGTCAGAGGGAGATGTGACTACAGAAGGGTCAGAGATCCAGTGTTGCTGACTTTGGAGATGGTGGAAGGAGTCTATGAACCAAGGAATGTGGATGGTCTCTAGAAGCTGGAAAAAACAATGAAATGGATTCTCCCCTTGAGCCTCCAGAAAGAAATGCAGCCTTGCTGACACCTTGATTTTAGCTCAGTGAGACCCATGTCAGACTTCTGGCCTACAGAACTGTAAGATAATAAATTAGTGTTATTTTAAGCTACTAAGTTTGTGGCACTTTGTTTGTGGCAGCAGTAGAAAATGAATACACCTTCCTTTGAAATTATTCCTGCTTCCCTCCATTTGTGTAGCTATAAGAGTTGCACAGTCTCAACTGAAAAAAAATTTTTTTAATAAAATTATTTATTTATTTTTTGGCTGTGTTGGGTCTTCTTTGCTGCACGTGGGCTTTCTCTAGTTGCGCGAGCGGAGCCTACTCTTCATTGAGGTGCGCGGGCTTCTCATTGCAGTGGCCTCTCTTGTTGTGGAACACAGGTTTCAGTAGCTGCAGCATGCGGGCTCAGTAGCTGTGGCGCACGGGCTTAGTTGCTCCACAGCATGTGGGATCTTCCCAGACCAGGGCTCGAACCCATGTCCCCTGCATTGGCAGGAGGATTCTTAACCACTGCGCCACCAGGGAAGTCCGAAAAAAATTTTTTTTATGGTGGTGATGGTTGTACACCTTGGGAATATACTAAAAACCACTGAATTGTGCACCTTAAAATGGTGAATTTTGTAGTTTGTGAATTATGTCTCATTTTTTAAAGAAAATACATGTGCTTCTTAACAGGGTTATCATTAAGAGGCAGAGAGAAAGGGTACACAAAACCTTTATAAAACTACAACGTGCCATTTTTAATGAGGATCAGATATATTAGTTGGGAGTTTCATTGTTGTTGTTTGTTTGTTTATGTTTTAGTGGAAAGTAACAGAAACCTAACCTGAGACTTTACTGATTCACATAACCAAATCACAGGATGCCATAGGCCTGGAATTAGAGATTCCAAGGGGGTCACATTCTCTCCACCTCTCATCTTGGCTTTTCTTTTTTTTTAATTTAATTAACTAATTAATCAATTTTATTGAGGTATAGTTGATCTACAATATTATATAAGTTTCAGATGTACAGCATAGTGATTCACAATTTTTAAACACTATACTCCATTTATAGTTATTATAAAATACTGGCTATATTCCCTGTGCTGTACAATATATCCTTGCAGTTTATTTATTTTATACATAGTAGTTTGCACCTCTTAATCTCCTACCCCAATCTCGTCCCTCCCCACTTCCCTCTCCCCACTGATAACCACTAGTTTCTTCTCTATATATGTGAGTCTGTTTCTTTTTGTTATATTTGCTAGTTGTTTTATTTTTTAGATTCCTCATATAAGTGATAACATACAGTATTTGCCTTCATCTATCTGACTTATTTCAGTAAGCATAATACCCTCCAGGTCCAACCATGTTGTTGCAAATGGCAAAATTTCATTTTTTAAAATGGTTGATTAGTATTCCATTGTGTATATACATACCGCATCTTCTTTATCCATTCCTCTGTTGATAGACACTTAGGTTGCTTCCATATCTTGGCAATTGTAAGTAATGCTGCTATGAACATTGAAGTGCATGTATCTTTTCAAATTAGTTTTCATTTTCTTCAGATATATACCCAGGATTAGAATTGCTGGATCATATGGTAGTTCTATTTTTGTTTTTTTGAGGAACTTCCATACTATTTTCCACAGTGGCTGCATTGAGTTACATTCCCACCAACAGTGTGTGAGGGTTCCCTTTTCTCCACATCCTCACTGATATTTATTATTTGTGTTCTATTTGATGATAGTCATCCTGACAAGTGTGAGGTGATATCTCATTGTGGTTTTGATTTCATGCCTCTGATGATTAGTGATGTTGAGCATTTTTTCATGTGCCTGTTGGCCATCTGTATGTCTTCCTTGGAAAAATGTCTATTCAGGTCTTCTGCCCATTTTTAATCAGGTTGTTTTTTTGATATTGAGTTGTATGAGCTACTTATATATTTTGGATATTAACCTAGAAGTAGAATCAGATGTACACCTTGAAGCTGTCTCTGTTTGTCCTATGAGAGTCCCTTGAGTTGTAGGGAGAATAGATATCCATTTTCTGGGACAACTCAGGGTGTAATAGGACCTTCTGTTTGTGGGATTTGGCAAAAACTGGGTCTCTGAGTCAAAGTTCTCTACACAGACAGGTACAGAGGGACAAACACTCCTTCCTCAGCTGCATAATTGGAAGTGAGGGAGATTTGGGAGGACCAACAACATGGTCCTGATAATCTCAGTGGCAGGGAAGGGCAGTGATTCCATTTAAATAAAATTACCTTATGCAAAGGGATATTCTAGACTGGGCACCACATTCAACGTAAGGCCCTAGGAGTTTTTAGGGGAAGGAATGATTTTTGCCTTGGTTTGTGGCTCATTCTAGTAGCTTTTTCTGGTGCAGTGATTTGAGGCACAGTGGCTGAAATGGGAGAGGGTGTCAGCTAAAAAGAATTGTGACATTAGCAATCCCCTAGGTGGGTAGCCCTGACTGAAGCTTGGGCAACATCAGTGGTACCTCAGCATCACTCCCAGGTGGCTTTACAGAGCAAAACCAGTTTCCAACAGTGCCACCTCATGGCAGTAAGAACAATGACAGTGGCCGGGCTAGTAGACTCCGCTCTTGGTCTGGACTTGACTACCTCCTTTGGGACCTGGAGTAAGTCCCTGGGGGGGAGCTGTGTGGAAAGAAAGGCCTCAAGAGGAAGCTGGCTGAAACTCTGTGCCCGTTGGCATTCCTGATATGAAATGAATCCCTTGCTTTATCCTCTCTAATCTTCTACTGGCTGTGAATTTTCTGCTGGGATCTTCAGAGTCCATCCAATTGAGGAGGAGGTGAATTGAGAAGGAATCAGAAGGAAGGAACAGCAAAGGCAAAGGTCTGAAGGCATGGTGCTTTTAGGGAATGATGAGGTGAGTGTGGCTGAGGGGGAAAAAGGGCCGTGGAAGATGGAGATGGAAGTAAGAGTAGGGGTATAACTTGTGATGGGCCTTGCATGCCATCACAAGAAAGAAGACCTTTTCCAAAACCCATGATGGTTTTGAAGCAAGACATTGACTTGGTCTAGGTCTGACCTACAACCATGGCAGCAGCAAGACTGGACAGATCAGATTTGAAAGATGTTTGTAAGGTAGAGTCAGCAGTTTGTGAGGCAGAACAGGAAGAGAAAGGATCTGTCAGACTTCAGAGAGGTCTCCATTCACCCCCTCAGGGACCAAAGTGTCAGTTTACCCCCCAGGGTCCCCCACTAGGCTCATTAAGAAGTCTGAGTGGGACCCCGTGCAGAGCCTATGTTTCTTTAAAAATACCAAGCACAGATAGGAAGCATCCATTCTGAGGTGGGGAAGGGGGAGGACAAAGGCTTCCTGAGCTCCCAGAATAAGAACTGACTTAGGGCTTCTACCCTGACTCTCAAAATATGGGCTAAGGAAGGGTCTTTGGAACGGGGGGGTAAGGCATCTGTTCTACCCTGGAATCTGGGGGATCTGAATCTATCCTCATCACTACACCCCAACTTTCTGCACTGGGTCTTGATCAACACCCTGACCACGACTTCCTCATCTGGGCCCAGACATTAGTATCCCTTGTAGATCATCAGGTGGGTCTCTCTGACTTATATAAGTTGCCCCTACCCTAGGCATTGCATTTTTTCTACCTCCCCAGCTCAGTTTCTTCAAGACTGACTGACTGACCTCCACTCTCTCCTTTCCTACATCCTCCTTCCTTGGCAACACATGCATGCCCTCCTACCAGTTCTGGAAAATCCTGGCCAGAAAGAGATGACACAAATGTGAAACAATACACATGCCAGTCCCTTTTGCAACGGCTGCTGAGAGCCCAAGCTGGGACCAGCGACCCAGATTTAGTCTCAGTTGTACATCCGGCTCACCCTGGGAGCTCTCTGTGTTTCCGCATCCTTATCTGTGAAATGAACCTTATGTTGCCCTACCTTTCACAGAGCAATCGGGAGAATCAAGCAAGGGAATATTTCTGAAAGTGACATATTTCTGTAAGCTCTTGTTATTTCCACTTCCTTGTGTTCCAGGTATGGATTCTTTTAAATTACAAGAGTCTAAAAGTCCATTTGTCTCTAAAGTAAGTCCCTTTTTCTGTAACAAAAAATACTTAAAGTCCTTTACCTAACCTTAGTACTTAACTCATTTCTGCCCATTTGAGCATCTTTCTGTTTAAAAGGTTTTGGCTGTGCTTTTCAGTTCCTTAGCAGCACATAAAGTAATTTCCAGCTTTCAGCTTCATTCTAGGGGCAAAGCCACCCCACCACTTCCTCAGTAGTGGTAGCTGTTGTAGCTGGTTCACTCAGAATTTTTGAAAATGTAGGGATGAAAGCATTGAAAAAGAGGCTTGAACCATGGTTCATTCATTCACTTAATAAACATTCACTTGGTGGAAAATATGTGGTAGATGATAAACTGCATGACAGTGTCTTTGCATATTTGTTTATTGATGGGATATGTTTGTTTAGTATACATATTTGTTGTTTAATTTATGTTTGTTTAATGGCTGAATGGCTGAATGGCTGAATGACATACCCCTTCCTTCACTTCCTTAGGTTTCCCTGGCTGGAGCCCTGGTTTCTCTGATAATCACAGTGTATAAAAACACGTGTGCACTCACTGCTCCGGCACAGTGCTCAGTGCTGTGCATTTAATTCTCACAGTAACTGACCGTGGTAGGTGCTATTGTCACTGCCATGTTTTACAGTTGGGGAAACTGAGGCTTAGTCTGCCACTGGCTTAAGTACCACGTGAGTCCAGGAGTTATGTTCCATCCACAGAATGGCACATTGCAGGAAGCTGGTCAGCGGTTTGATCTGTAAGTAGATCTGACACAAAGCAGGATAATTTTTGGAGACATTAATCCTCATTTCCCTCTTTCCTGCTCCCATTTACTGGCTCAGTTATTTCTTGTCCTGGGGAAAGTTTAACGTAGGGCAGACAGGGCAGAAAGACTGGTTTCTTCTCTTGCTTTGTTTTCCACTGGCTGAGATCCAGATGGTGTGCTCCCAACTCTGACCAGAGTTTCAGGCAAAAGGGCTGTAAAGTATCATTTTTGTTATGCACTTGATAGAGTGATTACTTAGCAATTTTAATATTTCAAGAACTGACCTACTGATGCCGACATACTTGCATTTTTTTCCCCTCCAACCCAATTATTTCAAGTGGAGGAAAATCTATTGTAAAAAATATAAAGGTTGCAAAAAAACAAAAAATGAAGTGACCCATCAGAGCTATTACCAATACAATGAAGGCTTTGAATAAAATCATTAAAAATGAAATTGAAAAAACACTTCTGCAGATCTGCTGAGATCATTATCATAAATACAATATACATGCAAGTTTTGCAAAATAGGTTCTTCATTAATTTTATTTTGACAATTCCCATCTTTGTCTCTATGGTACAATGTCTTTCTGCATATTAAAAATTAAAAGCCATTTAAGTAACACAATGGGATAGCCATGATTAATAGAGCTAGTGCTGTTAACCACGGAAGCTAAAGCAATTGAAAAAAATGGAAGTAGTAACACATTTATAATTTTGCTAATGTCACATTACAAAGAAGAATAGTTTAAGTTTAAAATATTTTTAAAATTTGCTTGTAAAGGCAACATCTTTAGTCTTTGTCAAGTTTTCCTTAAAGTTTAAGATTTCATATTTGTATATATAGTTTTTGTTTATCAAAATGGGTACCATTTTATGAATAAAGTTATGTGGTATTTACTTATAGAAAAATAATCTCTTTCTGTTTTCCATAGAAAAGTTTGGATCCTGTTCTACAAGAATATAGGAACCTGGATATATTTTTCTAATTCTGAATAACGCTCAGAGTTCATCGTAATTGGAGTAGGTAACTCTAAGTTTCAGGAATTTAAGTAATTTAAGGAAATGTGAATAGTGGTCACGTTGGAAAATACTTAGATGATTTGAATTTGGTAATATTGAATACTTCAAAATGTATAATTCAGGCTGATTTTCCTTTTTGTTTCTTTTACCAGGGTAAAATGTTATTATTTAGTCAATAATGAATGCAGGTTGATATTAGAAAATGTTGGTCCGGGCTTCCCTGGTGGCGCTGTGGTTGAGAGTCTGCCTGCCAATGCAGGGGACACGGGTTCGAGCCCTGGTCTGGGAAGATCCCACATGCCGCGGAGCAACTGGGCCACAATTACTGAGCCTGCGCGTCTGGAGCTTGTGCTCCGCAACAAGAGAGGCCGCAATAGTGAGAGGCCCGCGCACCGCGATGAAGAGTGGCCCCCGCTTGCCACAACCGGAGAAAGCCCTCGCACAGAAACGAAGACCCAACACAGCCATAAGTAAATAAATAAATAAATAAAATTTAAAAAAAATTAAAAAAAAAATGTAACTATTAAAAAAAAAAAAAAAGAAAATGTTGGTCCATTTATGGCTCACTATATGTGTCTGTGTAATGAGAAGAACTGGCAGGGGAGGGGTCTTATGAGGCACCATGTGATACAGAGGACAGATCAAGGTCACGTGACTTAGCTTCTCTAGCCTTCAATGTGCTCATCTGTAAAGAGGGGATGGTAAGTAAGGCCTACCTAGAAGAATGGAGACAGTGCATGCAAAGTGCCTGGCATGTAGGTTGGGTTCAATATTATTTTGATGTTATTATTATTCTGGATGAGAGTCTATCTTAGCATAGGCTGTCATGCCCTATAGTTATGTTACTTATGTGATAGCTCAAATAAAATTATTATTTTTTGAATTGCACCCAATTCAAACAAATGTGAAGGATTGCTGAAGGCATTTGTTTAACTTACTGTTGAGAATAACAATTTATTTAACTCGATATTATGCAAGTATACTTTTGATCAGATGACTTCAATGTACTCTTAAATTCAAGTATTTTGAATTTGAAATAGTTTTGAAACTATTTTAACATGTATATTTTTGAAAAAGAAGATAAGAGACTAGCTCTTGAAATTGTAAAATTGAGTGATATGCATATAATTCAAAACTATGATCTGGAGATTTTTTTATGGGATTTTTATGAGATTTACATTTTGTGCTCTTCTCTGTTGTGGTTTCAAATACCACAAAATGTGAAACTTTGCATCTACCCCTAACCTTTCCTTCTTCCTTCTAGCTCAAGACTAGTGACTGCACCAAGGATCCCAACCCCTCTCTCTTCTAAGAACCAGGGTAGCGGGGAGACCTTAACTTCCACTCTCAAATCCCCGTCTGGGTAGCATCCTAATTTTCTCTTTCTCAGAGCCAAACTTTTCAGGGTGGTTAATACTTTCTCCACAGTCTCAACAAATTGCCATCATGTTCACTTCTCAACCCACTTTATTTTGGCTTCTATATCTATCATTTCAACAACTCTTCTAACAGTTACCACTGACTTCCATGACACTAATTCCAAGAAACACATTTTATACTTGGTCCTTGTTGTCTCAGGAGCGCTTAACATCCATCTTTCTTTTCATGTGTTTCGACACTCCTTGTAGGCCATAACCCTTGGTGCTCCTGGTTTCCCTCATACCTCTCTGCTGGCTCCTTTTCCTCCTCTGGAGCCTCACACTTCTCTACCCAGTTTTTGAAATATTGGAATTACTCAAGGTAACAGAGCAACACGATTAGACACATTCACTCAAAAGTCTCCCCGATTCACTGGTTGTGTCATTCAAAGGGACTGTGGAGAACAGTGCAACTGCTGTGTCATACAGGTGGCAAGGAGGAAAGGAGAAAGGACCTTGAAATTCTCAGTCTGGTGATAAGGGGCTTAGGGCAAGCCCCTTCCCTTTTTTCGGTTTAATTTCCTTATTCGGAAGACAGGACAAGGTCTAGATAATCCATGTGGGTCCTTCCAGTTGTAGCATTTATCCTTTATACTGTATCTCTTTGCTTATCAATCTGTCCCCTCCACCAGATTGTGAGCTGTCCCAGGGAAAGGGCCTCCCCTTTATTTACCTTTGTATCCTGGCATTGCTCAGCACTAGCTGGTATACAGGAGGCAGCAGTGAGTGTGGGGACTGAGTCTATACCTCCTTCCTGAACATTTCCATTCTCTTACCTTCAGGCTCTTGTGGGAGAAAATAATGGAACTATGAGTCCTTGGCCCTCTGTATGGAACCTGCTATGTAAATTCTATTGGTTCCTGTCTTTTAACAACTTGCTTGCCCATGCCCACAACATTAGCTATAGCAGCTGTTCCAAATCGCCACTCTGCTCAGGCACTCAATCCTCCCTGCCCCTGCCAGGGCAGATGATGCCTCTGAATCCTCTAAGAAAATTGAGGTTATTTGGCATCAGAAATCTAATCTGCCCACTCACTCCCCCTTTCTTGTCTCTTATACTTCTAACGTGTTGGTCTTCCCAGTTGGACCCCTTCAAAAACTATGACTACTGTGTTAAATTAAGAGCAGAACAAAGTGATTTCTACCTAGCCTCAATACTTTCATAAAAATGTCCATCTATGAAGTTTCTGAGCCCCATTCCATGCAGCTCATCCATTCTATTCAATGCCCATTCATCCCCGGCCCCATTTTTTCTCTCTTATTGCCCCTCTCTCAGCACTTTTCAGCACCATCTCCCTTATGAACAAACACCAGGCTCCCTGTCATGAAAACAGCCGTCATTTTAATTTATTCTTCCTCTTCTCAGCTCCTTTCCCCACTCCCTGCCCTATGTTTATTCTCTTAGTATACAAACTCCTTGACCTGCAGTGTCTCCATTTCTTTGTTGCCCCCTTGCTTTGGAGATCGTTTCTATATTCCTCATTCTGCTCTTTCCTAAGTCTCCCCCTCCTCCCATATGTCTTCTTAGTTCAAGTAAATTAAATAAATATAAAACATCTACTGTGTGCCAAGCCCAAATCTGAGCTCCAAGGGAATCCAAGAGATGAAAAAAAAAAAGTTTGAATCACCATAGAGTTTCAAAACCTAATTAGGAAGACAAGTTGTATATACAAAGAGATACATAAAGAGGCTGCATAGGATTGCTGATTGTGGAATGAATAGTAAATGAAAACATGAACAAAGTGTCAAATGAGAGCTATAAAAATTAATGCTTTAATTGTTCACAGAATAGATTCCCAAGTTCGGGTGGTGGTTAGAGAAGCGTTTATAGAGGAGGTGAGTCATGAAGATGGTTTTGAGAAGAGCACGAGACACACAGGACAAGGGTTGGGGGGTGTTGGGGAGGGTGGTGTTAGGAATACTGATTCTTCTTCCTTTGTCTATCTCAATGAATAGAAACATAGGGATCGTCCTAGATTTCTTCCCTACTGTGCCCACATCCAGTCAGTTACCAATTCCCATCAAAAATACACTCCAATATTTCTCCCACTCATTCTGCCTCTCTGTCCCATGAAATTCCCTGTCCAGGCCATCATCACATCTTATCTGAATACTACAATAGCATTTGAACTGGTCTCTTAGTTCAGGTCTTATACCCCCTATACACACACATAATTTGCTCCCATAAGTGTTAAGATCCTGGGACGTGGATTCCTGAAACTGCCTCCTTACCCTCTGATGTCCTTGAGCAAATTGCATAATCTCTCTGTGTTCCAGTTTCCATATATGTAAAATGAGGATAAGTAAAATGATAATACCAACCTCAAATTTTTAATATGAGAATTAAATGAGCTACTACATATAAATCACTTTAGAACAGTACTTGGCACTTAGTCGACACACAATGAATATTTACCTGCTTTATTATCCAAATAGTCATCAGAGTGCTCTACTATCTAACCATGTAACTTTCCATCTTAAATCCCTTCAGTGGCCTAAGTAAAGTCCGAAATCCTTACCTGGACCTGCCAAGCATCATTATCTGTGTTGCTGGGGGCTTTTTCAATGGCCCCTGTCCCCTGTACTGCAGCTGAGGAAATTTAATTCAGTGGACATTTGCATAGGAATGCCGAGAGAAGGAAGGGATGGCTCCCCCAAAATGGGATTTTTGAGTCGCAGTAAGTATGGTAAGCCATTCTTTGGCCAGAATAAATAATTTTCTAAATTCCTGTAAATCCCACTGTTGGAGTGGGTTGTAGATCTTCGCTCTCAATTAGAGGTAGAGAGAACACAGGCAATATCATAAGGAAAGTTTCTACTACATGAAATGGAGGTTGTGGAAAATCCACCTCTTCCAGCCTGGTGGGCTGAGGCAAAAATTGGCAGAGGCCAGGAAGCCAGTGTTCAGGAGAGTAACTGATTTCTCCCATTGAGGCGAAAATCCGGGGAGGGGGAGTTTTGGATAGATGAGGGAAAAGTTGAGAGCACAGAGTTCCTTTTTGGGAGGAACCAGAGTGAAAATGGCAGTGAAGCAGGAAGAAGGCCTGAGCTAGCACCCTCAAGCCTCTTTTAGGTTCCAGGGTATAGTGTAAAAAGCCCCAAAGTTCCTTTGTTTTCCAAGGAAGGACATGAAATGCAGCTGATGGACTGGCCAGGTCTCAGAGGGATAACACCTCCAGCAAGAGCCTGGGTATGACTGGGTCAGCTAAGGTGTCCTCAGGCCCTGACCTTGCCGAGAGAATAACTAGAAGTTCACCAACCCAGGGACCAGACCAGACTAGATCGCACGAAGCTTAGACTAGCCAGGACCCTAGGCATGGATCTGAGGTCTTCAGGCCGACCACCATGATGCAGTCTTATGAAGGCCACCATACACTCATCATGATTTGGGGAAAGAGCAGGGCACAGAGAAAGAATCTGAAAAACGAAAATGCCATGAGTCACCCAGGAGAGACTGTATAAACCAGAAGATTCTGAGACACTGTCAAATAGCAACTTCTAGCTGAGGGATGGAGGTAGGCAGGAGGTGGGAAGATCTGGAGAAGAGGGAGCTGAAACACTTCATGTGTGGTGCACGATGGATTCAAAGGGCCAGCACTCGGTCCAGATGAAGTCATCCTCACTGGAGTGTGTCTTAACTATTACCCTGCCAAGTAAAATCTGGCTCCAGAGACTGGGGTTCCCAACCTGAGGAGTGCAAGGCAGTGAGGAGAGGAGAGCAGGGAGTTGTAGCAGAGACTGGGTTTATTGTTCTGGGCCGTAAATCCAACGCCTTACGTGTGCCTGTTTTAGCATAAATAAATGAATGAATAAAAGAATTGTGGGCAATGTATAAAAAGCAGGCTGGGAGTGGGGGACAGCAGCTTGGGAAGTTAGGTCCGTTGGGTCCTAGTTTACCACCTGATATGTAATAAGTACTAAAAACTCATCACTTTCTAATTATTTTACTATATTTTACCATTATCAATAATAATAGATAAGCTTGAGATTAATTATGTCTCTTGTATCCAGGGCTGGCTTCATGGGCCCGGGACCTGAGCAGTCACATGGGGCTCTGCACTCAAAAGGGTGCTTGGTTTAATGCTCTGCTGTCATCATCTTGAAATTGTTAATACATTTTTAACAAGGGGCCCCACATTTTCATTTTGCCCTGGAATCCACAAATCTTGCAGTGGGCACTACTTGTGTCTGCGTGGTGGAAATACTGTATGATGGTACCTACTTTGCATCTCTTCCCAGCTGAGTGTTCTGGGTCCTCTGCTGTCAGGCTTGAAATAGGACATGGTGGACATTGGCAAGCACCAGAAATCAGAGTGAGAACCAGTTGTAAAACATTTACCAGCGCACCACTGGACAGGCCACGCTCTTCAAGTCTAGTGATCATACACACCCACTACCAGCCCCCAGACACCTGTGGGGTTTGATAGCATTTCAGTGGGAAAGAAGTTCTTTTTTCAGAGCAGTTTACTAGTTCTTTGTGGCAAAGAAGAAAAACAATGACCTCAGCTTTGGCATTATTTCAAAACTTAAATTCATACCTTCCGTGATTGAAAACCTTCACAGTTGAATTACGACACTCCATGAGAAGAAAGTGTCCTGAACAAAGGTCGGCACCAATTGATAAAGGGCTAGAAATCCAGGAACCCGCGCCTGCCTTCTCCGGCCAAGCCAGAGCTGCCCCTCCCACCGCTCCTGCTTTCTCCTGGGGAAGCGGGGATCTTGCCCGAGGGCTCAGAGATGCGGTGGGCTGGCTTTGCCTTGGAGTGAGTGGATGGATCCTTCCCCAAGAGCCGGGCTACAGAAAGCTCCCCCGCAATCCGCGCAGCGCAGAGCGATGGAATCCTCCTGGCGCCGGGCGCACTGGGCAAGGACCTTTGACCTGGAGTCGGTGTTCCGCTTGGCCCCGGGGGTGCTGCAGGCCGTCAAGCTCTACCTGCAGAGGCAGCGGCTGCTTGGAGACCTGCGCCCCCCACCCACTGGTTCTACGGGCATCACAAGGTAGATAGAGGGAAGGGAGGGGTGAAGGAGGATGCTGGAAACTGGGTGGGCAGAGAAGTGGTTGCTTCCTTCCCTTACTCCCATCCCTCCCATCCCTCCGTCCTGCACAGACCTCTCCTGCCCCGCCTGTGGCTCTAGGCATTTTCATTACCCCAGACTTGTTCTCTCACAGCCCTCCAGGGAAATGGAAACACCCTAGAGCCACTAGAAAGGAAGTTTGAGGGGCTGGGAGGGGGCTATTTAAAGACACAACACGAAAAAAGAGAGCTGTGGTGTAATTCAGGTCTCATTGCTTCACCCGTCTCTTGCATTTATGTACTGTGTTTTAAAAAGCCTTCCGCATATACTGCTAAAAAATAGTCTGTTATCCTAAATAATTATTAAGTGCAGAAGATACACAAAATTGGACACAATAGTTGCCACCCTTAGTCCTTTCCAACCAGAGATTCTTGTGAAGAAGGGAGCAGCCCCAGCCAATCACACAAAAAATATTGACTAATTGGAATTTGTAAAGTAGAGAGAGACGCCTTACATTTTGTTCTCTCCTGTTCTCTAAAGCCACTCCCCACCCCATTCCTTGTTTTATTCATTCAACCAACTTTGAGTGGCAGTTGTGTGATAGGTGCTAAGATAATAAAGAGAAGACAGGTGCCTGCCCTCAAGGGGCCCAAGTCAGATTTATACTTAGACCACAAAGGGAAAATGAAAATACAGGGTAATGAGTGCTTTGGCAGAGGCCTAGGGACAAGGCAATCTTGGAGGGAAGTATATATCTCTACCTAGAGGAGAAAAAGTTCTGTGAAAGGCTGAGCAGAATCTTAAAGGATGGGTGGGTGGGGAGGGTGTTCCCAGCAGACCTATTGTGTGATCTTTTGGCTCCCCCACTCCTAGTCCCTCTTCCCTAAAGCAACCACTTTCCCTTCTTTTATCTGTTTATTTAAATCCTTACCTGTAAGATAATACTGGGTTGGCCAAAATGTTCGTTTTGGTTTTTATATACGCTCTTACAGAAAAACCTGAATGAACTTTTTGGCCAACCCAATATTACTACATTGCATTTCTTAATTTAATAATTTTAGTTATCCATCCATTAACTACCTTATGATGAGTAATCACTTACACCCATCTTTTACTGTCCCAATATAGTTATACTGTATTTTTTATTAAATAGAAAAATTATTATTTATATTCTTTTGATTATGTAAATGTTATTTATCACCGACCTAATGGTTGATTTTGTTCCTTTTCTCATAGAGCTGTTTTTCCCTCATGGTGTTGTTAACTTCCTCCTTTTCTCATTTGCTTAGTTTTTCAATATCTATCACTATTTTTTCCCCAAATGCTTTAATAGGTCTGTCAAACACATCACAATAATATTTCCAAATATTGGAACATATCAAACAATCTATCCGTCCATATGTTTTTCTGGAGGCATTTCTCCCACAGACCTCTCCTCCTGTTCCAATCTGGACTGATTGCTCTCTAGACCTGGTACACAGATGTTGTGCTGTCCTGTGTCATATCTCCTGTCTCCTGGACATTATGTCTTTTTTCTTCCTAATTTATTTAATCATTTTTATGGGTGACTTCTTGAGAATGAGTGAAGGAATGCCAGGTGAATTTTTTGAGCTCCTGAATCATTGTAAATGTCTTTATTATAATTTTGAACTTGAGTGATAATTTGGTTGGATATAGAATTATACTTTGGAAATAAATTTCTTTCATAATTTTGAGAACATGTTCCATTGTCTTCTAGCTTTCAGGATGATTTGAAAATTTCTTATTTTTTTCCAACTTTTTTATTGTGGTCAAATACACCTAAAATAAAACTTACCATCTTAACCATTTTTAAAGTGTACAGTTCAGTGATGTTAAATACATTCATAATGTTGTGAAACTATCAACTCATCCGTCTCTGTAACTCTTTCATCTTGTAAAACTGAAACTCTTTACCCATTAAGCAGTAACTCCCCACTTCTGCTTTCCCCAGCTCCTGGCAACCACCATTCTATTTTCTGTCTCTATGATTTTGACTACTCCTAAGTATCTCATACAAGTGGAATCGTGTAGTATTTACCTTTCTGTGATTAGCTTATTTCACTTAGCATAATGTCCTCAAAGTTCATCCATATCATAGCATATGTCAGAATTTCCTGCTTTTTTAAGGCTGAATAATATTCTATTGTATGTATATACCACATTTTGCTTATCCATTCACTTAATGGAGTTGGTGGACTCTTGGGTTGTTTCTACATTTTAGCTGTTGTGAACATGGGTGTACAAATATCTCTTTGAGACCTTGCTTTCAATTCTTTTGGGTAAATACCCAGAAAATGGAATTGCTGGATCATATGGTAATTCTATTTTTAATTTTTTGAGGAACCACTGTACTGTTTTCCACAGTGGCTATACCATTTTACATTTCCACCAGAAGTGCACAGGGGTTCCAGTTTCTCAACATTCTTGCCAAAACTTGTTATTTTCTGTGCTTTTTTTTTTTAATAGCGGCCATCCTAATGGGTGTGAGGTAGTATCTCATAGTTTGATGTGCATTTCCCTAGTGATCTGTGATGCTGAGCATCTTTTCATGAGCTTATTGCCATTTGTATATCTTACTTGGAGAAATGTCTATTTAACTCTTTTGTTCATTTTTTTGAAATTAAAAAAATTTTAATTAAAATTTTTTTATTGAATGAAAATTCATTATTTTTTAATAAATTTATTTATTTTTGGCTGCGTTGGGTCCTTGTTGCTGTGTGTGGGCTTTCTCTAGTTGCAGCAAACAGGAGCTACTCTTCATTGCTGTGTGTGGGTTTCTCATTGCAGTGGCTTCTCTTGTTGCAGAGCACAGGCTCTAGGCACACAGGCTTCAGTAGCTGTGGCACGTGGGCTCAGTAGTTGTGGCTCGCAGGCTCTAGAGCGCAGGCTCAGTAGTTGTGGTGTACGGGCTTAGTTGCTTTGCGGCATGTGGAATCTTCCTGGACCAGGGATCGAACCCTCGTCCCCTGCATTGGCAGGTGGATTCTTAACCACTGCGCCACCAGGGAAGTCCCTGAATGAAAATTCTTTAAATTCTGTAGTGCTTTACAATTTTCAAAAGTTTCGCACACGATTTCATATGATCTCCTAATAACCTTTCTCCCCCTACTCCTATATTGCCCACCCCCCTCCCCACTGGTAGCCACTGATTTCTTCTCTATATCTGTGTCTGCTTCTTTTTTGTTTTATTCACTAGTTTGTTGTATTTTTTATATTCCACATATAAGTGATATCATACAGTAGTTTTCTTTCTCTGTCTGACTTATTTCACTTAGCATAATGCCCTCCAAGTCCATCCATATTGTTGCAAATGGCAAAATTTCATCTTTTATGGCTGAGAAGTATTCCACTGTGTGTATATGTATATACCACAATTTCTTTATCCATTCAGCTGTTGATGGACACTTAGGTTGCTTCCATACCTTGGCTATTGCAAACAATGCTGCTGTGAACATTGGAGCGCATGTATCTTTTCGAATTAGTGTTTTTGGTTTTTTTAGGATATATACTCAGGAGTGGAATTGCTGAGGCATATGATAGTTCTATTTTTAGTTTTTTGAGAAACCTTCATACTTTCCACAATGGCTGTACCAATTTACAATTCGCACCAACAGTGTACGAGGACTCCCTTTTCTCCATATCCTCGCTAACGTTTGTTATTTGTTGTCTTTTTAATGATAGCCATTCTGACAGTTATGTGGTGATATCTCATTGTGGTTTTGATTTGCATTTCCCTGATGATTAGTGATGCTGAGCATCTTTTAAAGTGCCTGTTGGCATCTGCATTTCCTTTTTGGAAAAATGTCTATTCAGTCCTTTGTTCATTTTGAATCAGGTTGTTTTTTGTTGTTGAGTTTTAGGAGTTCTCTATATATTCTGGATATTGATCTCAGATGTATGATTTGCTAATATCTCCTCTCAGTCTGTGGATTGTCTTTTTACTCTGTTGATACTGTCTTTTCATGTACAAAATTTTTTTAATTTCATGAATTTGTCTATTTTTTCTTTTGTTGCTTGTGCCTTTGGTGTCGTATCCAAGAAATCATTGCCAAATCCAATGTTGTGAAGCTTTTGTCCTGTATTTTCTTTTAAGAGTTTTAAAGTTTTAGGTCTTTGATCTATTTTAGGTTATATTTTGAATTTTTGGTAAGGGTACAACTTCATTCTGTTGCATGTGAACATCCAATTTTCCCAGCACATTTGTTGAAAGTCTGCCCTTTCCCCATTTAACGGTTCTGGCACCTTTGTCATAAAACATTTAACCATATATTAAAGGGTTTATTTCTGAGCTTTCTATCCTATTCCATTTGTCTATATGTCTGTTTTTAAGCCAGAACCATACTATTTTGATTACTGTACTTTTGTAGTAAGTTTTGAAATCAGGAAAAATGAGTCATCCAGCTTTGTTCTTATTGAAGATTGTTTGGGCTATTCAAGATCCTTTGCTATGCCACATGAGTTTTAGAATGGATTTTTCTATTTCTGAAAAAGCATAATTGGGATTTTGATAAGGATTGCATTGAATCTGTAGATTGCTTTGGGTAGAATTCACATCTTAATATTAAATCTTCCAATCCATGAACATGGGATGTGTTTCCACCTATTTATGCCTTTTTAAATTTCTTTCAGCAGTGTTTTATAATTTTCAATGAATAAGTCTTTCACTTTGTTGTTTGGAAATACATAGTTTTCCAATACTTGGAAAGGAGGAAGTTTCACTTCCTAAGTATTTTATTTATTCTTTTTGATATGCAGGCAGCAAAGCAGGCTCCAATGTCCATGAAAAAACCCTAGGTTAATAAATGCAGATGCTGATTATGGTATATATTAAGGTGGTAAGGATGAAGAGTTAGGGACAGGACATTAACAGTGAATACTACAATTTCTTTGATACATCCCCTACCTCTCTCAATTTCTCTTTTCTCTCTTTCTGGAACTCCTATTGGTTGGATATAAACCTTCTAGATCCATTTTTTAATCTTTTCTTCTTGATTTTATCTTCCTAGAATTTCTACTAACACATTGAAAAATTTTGACTGTTATAATTTTGATTTCCAAGAGCTCTGTCCTATTCTTCATCTATTCTTGCATCAGTTTCCTTATGATGCATTAAAAAACACCCTAAAACTTAGTGGCTTAAGACACAGCCAGCTGTTTAGCTCATGATTCTGTGGGTCAGCAATTTGAGCTGGACTAGGCTATGAGGTTCTGCTGTTATGATCCAGGCTCAGTTGACCTCAGTTTGGCCCACTGATGCATCTGCAGTCAGCTGCTGGGGCAGGTAAAGGCTGGCTGTCACCTTGGGTGCCTTCGTTCTCTTCCATCTAGTTTATTATCCTTCAGCTGGTTAGCCCAGCCTTGCTCACATGGTATCAGGGTCTCAAGAATAGTAAGAGACCAAGCTTCAATGTGCAAGTGCTTTTTAAGTCTCTGAGTCATGTTTGCTACTCTCCCAAAGCAAGACACATGGCCGAGTCAATGTGGGAGAACACTATCAAAGTGTATGAATACAGGGAGGCATTAACAAATTGAGGCCATTACTACAGTCAATTTAACACATTCCTCTTTGGTATAGAATCCTGATCTTGTTTCATGAAATGCTATATCATGTCTTTTTTTGAAGTATTAATAACTTTTTTCAGTGTTTTTTCTGTTTGTGTATTAGTTATCTATTGCAGCTTAGCAAATTACCCCCAAGCTTAGCAACTTAACCCATGGTGATTATCTCACACATTTTGTGAAGGTCAAGAATTTGGGAGTGGCATTGATTAGGTGGGTGAATCTCTGTGAGACACTCGGGGTCTCTCCTAAGGTTGCATGGGGTTGGCTGGGGCTGCAGTCATCGCAGGGCTCCACTGGAGCTGGAGAATCCACTTTCAAGCTCACTTACATTGCTTTTAACAGGCTATTGGCCAGGAGGCTTCAGTTCTTCCCACATGGACCTTTCCATAGGGCTGCTCACAACTAGGGTGACCCACTCATCCCAGGTTACCTGGTTGTCTCCTGATTTTAGTTCTGAAGGTTTTACCTCCCGGGAACCCCTTCAGTCAGGCAAGGTGGAAGGCTTAGTCACCCTGCTCTCAACAAGGCAGCTTGTTTCCCTCAGAGTAAGATATGAGAGAGCAAGAGTGAGAGAGAGAGAATCTAAGATGGAAATTGCAATCATTTATAACCTCATCTTGGAATGTTTATACCATCACTTGTACTGTATGCAATCAGTCACACTGACAAATCCATGTACAGTGTGGGAGGGGACAATATAAAAAGATGGGAGATGATTGGAGGCTGGCTACTGCAGTTTGTTTTGCTTTATGCCTTTCTTCTTGGAGGCTATCCTCAAATGTCAGATGCTCTTTGGCTGTCATTTCATTTTCTAGAGTGAGGCACTAAATATGTTTGAAGTCTTGTGTACAGAGCGAGAACTTTCCCTGAGAGCAAACCTGTTGGAGGACCCAAACTGCCAGTATCTGTGGTTTTGTTTTTATTTTATTTTTTCCAGTTTCTTAGAGATGAATCTGCCTTTTACTTAGGAGATTGCCGATGACTTCTGGCATTCTGGGAGCAGAAAAAGGGAGTTAGGGATCTAATCATTTGTTATGCAGTCTTTCATTTAACTCCTCTGTTTTTAGTCCAATGATTCATCCCTGCCCTCCACAATGCCTGATTTCTTCCAGTCTTAGAGCCTCTCTGGTTTTGTTTTTCTAGAAAATAAAACCTCTGATCTGTTGTGGAACTTAAAGGGGGTATTGCATGGGGAGAGGGTGGAGACCTGGGGTTGAACCAGCCCTTCCTTTAATCTACTTCTCCTTTAAGTTACTGCTCTCTATGTAACTTTTTTTTTAAGTTTAACCTGATTAACTTTTTCTAAACTTCTCATTCCTCAACTTCCATTTACTCTGTTTCTCAGTAGAGTTTGATTTTTACCTTCCAGAAACTGGAGTTGAGAAGGAGCTATCAATCCGAAGTTGGGAATACTGAAAATGGCCCAAGAGATCTGTTCTACCAGCTACTGAGAATGATGTATTAACGTAGTGATTCTCAAAGTATTTGTAGTGAAGAACCAGTTTTTTTCCAATCTCTTGTAGACGTTTACTTTCATTAAAAAAAAAAAAAGACAGAAATTGCAACAATGTCAAATTACTATAAAAATTTCTAAATGCTATGCTCAGTTTCTATAATTATCTCATCATGGACTGGTTTATGGACCATGCTTTGAGTAACATTGTGTTAAAGTCTTCCACCCTTATTGTGAATTTCTTTATTTCTTTTTTTAGTTCTGATGTTCATTTTTGTTTTATCAATTTTCAAGATATAGTATAGTGTGCATACAGATTTTGAATTATTATATCTTCCTGGTAGACTAATCCTTTTTATATATGAACCATTCCTTTTTATATCTAGTAAGACTTCTTGCCTTAAATTCTACTTTATCTGATATTAGTGTAACTACACAAACTTTTTTGTTAGTATTTAAATGATACTTTTAATCCTTTATTTTTAACCTTTTGGACTCTTTGTCTTGTGTCTTTTGTAAGCAGTATATAGGTAGGCTTTAAAAAAATATAATCTGACACGCTTTGTCTTTTACTTGAAATAATTAGGCTATTTACATGTAATATAATTACTGATATGTTATTGACTTTTTCAGAGGATAAATTTATTTGATATTTGAAGAGAACTGAGACGATGTCTGGCACTTTGTAAGTGCTATGTAAGTGTTTGTTAAATGAAACATAAGTTCCACCACCAGACTGTGACCACTATGGGGTAAGGCACTAACCTGTCTTAATTCCATGTCTTCAGTACCTGGTACTTTGTATCTTCCTTGTTCTTGTTCTCTCTGTGCTATTTGGTTTGGCTTGTCTATTACATACTCACTAGTCCATTGTTAAAACAAATCCCATTCTTCACTGACACCATTACTATATTCTATCAGCTGGTAGATAAATTGCTTCATTATAGTTTTTTGTAAAGCTTTTTTGAGATATAAGTCACATACCACAAACTTTTACCCACTTAAAGTGTATAATTAGATACTTTTTAGTATAGTCACAGAGTTGTGTAATCATAACCACAATCAATTTTAGAATATTTTTATCATCTAAAAAAAACCCCCACAAAACCTATACCCTTTAGCTATCAGTCCCAAAGCACCCCATCCAGTCATCACTGGGCAATCATTAATCTACTTCCTGTCTTTATATATTTGCCTCTTAAGAATATTTCATATAAATGAAATTAAATAACATGGTCTTTTGCAACTTGCTTCTTTCATTCAGTGTAATGTTTTTAAGGTTCATCCATGTTCTAGCATATATCTATGCTTCATTCCTTTTTGTGGCTGAATAATACTCCATTGTATGTATGTACTACATTTTGTTTATCCATTTGTCAGTTGATGGGCATTTGAGTTGTTTCCAATTTGGGGCTATTATTTGAACATTTTTTTAACATATTTTTGTGTGGGTGTATGTTTTCATTTCTCTTGGGTATATATATACCTAGGATTGGAATTGCTGGGTTAAATGGTAACTCTGTGTTTAACTTTTTGAGGAGCTACCAGAGTTTTTTTCCAAAGTGACTACACCATTTTACATTCCCATCAGCAGTGTATAAAAGTTCCAATTTTTTCCACATCCTCACCAACACTTGTTATTACCTGTCTTTTTTATTATAGCCATTCTAGTAGATATGAAGTGATCTCTCGTGGTTTTGATTTGCATTTCCCTGATGACTAATGATACTGAACACCTTCTCATGTTCTTCATTGGCCATTTGTATATCTTCTTTGGAGAAATGTCTATTCAGATTATTTGTCAATTTTTAATTGGGTTATGTGTCTTTATTATTGAGTTGCAAGAGAGTTTTTAAAGATATATATTAGCTACAAGTTTCTTATTAGATATACGATTTGCAAATATTTTCTCCCATTCTGTAGTGTCTTTTTTTTTAATTTTAAAGAAATCTAATTTATCTGTTTTTTTCTTTTATTGCTTGTGCTTTTGGTGTCATAGCTAAGAAACAACTGCCAAATCCGAGACTAAGTCCTTATGTTTTCTTCTAAGAGTTTTATGTTTTTAGCTCTTTTATTTAGAACTTTGATCCATTTTGAGTTAATTTTTGTGTATTGTGTGAAGTAGGGTTCCAAGTTCATTCTTTTGCATGTGGATGTCCAGTTATCCGAGCACCATTTGTTGAGAAGACTATTCTTTCTCCCAGTTGAATTGTTGTGGTACCTGAGTAGGAAGATTCCAGTCTTCTTCCTGTGTTTCTCCTTTACTCTCACATTACTACCACACTCACAGCACTTCTGATGCCAGATGTGTGGGGGTTTTCCCCACATCAAGCAATTCAGTGACACTAACTGCGTGTTCTACAATTTACCTCAACTGTACTCAGTTAACATTATCTACCTGGAGATAGCATCAGATCCCACAGATTAAGATAACATTCAGTCCCATAAGACTACCTCCACCCCACTTCAGATGCCAATTGCAAGTCCAGGTTGTTACCTATGCTTTTGACCAATCAGCTGCAAACCTGAGGTTCCCACGACCATCTCCTCAGTTTTTATTAATTTGCTAGAACAGTTCACAGAACTCAGGAAAACAGTTTACTTACTGTTTACTGGTTTATTGTAAAAAGGTATGATAAAGGATACATATGAACATCCAGATGGAAGAGATGCATAGACAAGGTGTGTGGGAAGGAGCACAGAGCTTCCATGCCCTCTCCAGGTGTGCCACTGTCCCAGCACCACCACCTGTTCATCAACCCAGAAGGTCTTTGGACCCTGTACTTTGGGGATTCTTATGAAGGCTTCATCATGTAGGCATGAATGATCATTAATTCCATTTCTAGCCCTTCTCCCATCTCTGGATAATGGGAGGAGGGGCTGAAGATTCTAAGTTTCTAATCATGGTTTGGTCTTTCTGGTGACCATCCCCCATCCAGGGGCCCACCAAGAGTCATCTCGTTAAAACAAAAGACACTGGTATCACCCAGGAAATTCTAAGGAATTTAAGAACACTGTCAGGAACTGGGGTCAAAGATCAAATATCGGAACAAAAGATGTTCCCAGCACTCTTATCACTTAAGAATTACAAGGGTTTTAGGAGCTCTGTGCCAGGAACCAGGAGCAGATATATATATAATTATAATAATATGTACAAGTATTTTTGTATTATTTCACAGCACTTTTGTCAAAAATCAGTTGACTGTACATGTGAAGTTTTATTTCTGGATTCTCAATTCTATTCCATTGAGCTATATGTCTATCTTTATGCCAATACCACTGTCTTAATTACTGTTGCTTTATAATAAGTTTTGAAATCAGAAGTGTGAGTCCTCCTACTTTGTTCTTTTTCAAGAATAAGGCTGTTCTGGATACCTCTGTTTTCCATACAAATTTTAGGATCATCTTGTCAATTTCTACAAAGAATCCAGCTGTGATTCTGATAGGAACTGTATTGAATCTGCAGATCAATTTGGGAAGTATTGCCATCTTAATATTGAGTCTTCTGATCCATGAACATGGCTGTCCTTCATTTTATTTAAGTTTTTAGAAATTTCTTTCAGCAACGGTTTGTAGCTTTTGCTGTATGAGTTTTACATTTCTTCTGTTAAATTTATTTCTGAATGTTTTATTCTTTTTGATACTGCTGCAAATGGAATGGTTTTATTTTCAGATTTTTAATTGTATTCATAGTGTTTTAAAGTCCATATCCCTCTTGACTGTTACTAGATTATTTTTTGAATATTTTAGAGATGCCTCTATCAGAGTTTTGAAGACTAGAAGTGGCTGATATATCAAGCTGGCTAATATCCCCAACCCTGCCTATTTACCTTTTTTTTTACTTTTTATGTTCCTTTTGATGATTCATCACTTAGTCGCAAGGAAAGGATGGAACTACTTCACATAGACAGTAGCATTTTAGGTATAGTCATAAGGTTCCAGAAGGAAAATGTGTGTGTAGTGAAAATTCCCTATAAGACCAGAAATTTCATTCCTTGCTCTGTTCCAGTCATACTGGTCTTCCCACTATTCCTCAAACATGGCAAGCAAATTCCCTCCGGGCTCCCTCAGGGCTTTGGATATGCTCTTCTCTGGTTGGAATGCTCTCCATGCACTATTTTCAGGCCTTTGAACAAATGTCACTCAAACTAAAATAGGGCCTCCAGTACTCTCTATCCCTAACTTTGTTTTTATTATCTTAGCACTTATCACTCTCTGACATCATATGATATACTCTGGTACTATACACTCCTGTTGACTGAAAAAAAAATGCACAACCTAAAAGTTGAGAATTATATTTTATTCGGTGGACTTTCTGAGGACTTCAAGCCTGGGAGGTAGCCTCTCTGGTAGCTCTGAGGGACTGCTCCAAAGAGGTAAGGGAGGAGCCAAGATATGTAGGAGTTTTGCAACAAAGATCAGGTAGTTGGAACATCAAAAGATTACTGGTAATTAAAGAAAACCAGGGGAGGGCTTCCCTGGTGGTACAGTGGTTAGGAATCCACCTGACAATGCAGGGGACATGGGTTCGAGCCCTGGTCCGGGAAGATCCCACATGCCGTGGAGCAACTGAGTCCACGAGCCACAACTACTGAAGCCCGTGCACCTAGAGCCGGTGCTCTGCAACAGAGAGAAGCTACCTCAGTGAGAAGCCCGCACACGGCAACGAAGACCCAATGCAGCCCAAAATAAATAAATAAAATAAATTAATTAAAAAAAAAAAAGAAAACCAGGGGAATTCCCTGGCTGTCCAGTGGTTAGGACGCCGAGCTTCCGCTGCAGGGGGCACGGGTTCGATGCCTGGTCAGGGAACTAAGATCCCACAAGCTGCACAGTGTGACCAAAAATAATATTAATAATAATAAAATGAAGAAAACCAGATATCTCCACTTAAGGAGTTTAGCCCTTTTCCATGTATGGGAAGATGCAAGAGTCTGGGCTCATTGAAATCATTCCTTTGATATGCACTTTAGCTATCTAGGGGCAGCATCCTGTTCTTTCCCATTCTGCGTTCCCTCAGGCTCACTGTTGGGGGGCAGAGGTAGTGGCTGATGGCTTGATGGCTTCAACATCCTTTGTTTGCTGATATGGCAGGCAACATTTTTCATCCACACTCCCCTTCTCCCCACTAGAATATAGGATCTGTGAGAGGAGAGTCTTTGTTCACCACTATAAAGCTAGTGCTTGCCTCATAGTAGGTGTTCAATAACTACTTTGTTGCTGGAGAGGATGTGCAGGAAAGGGAACCCTCGCACACGGTTGGTGGGAATGTAAGTTGGTGCAGCCACTATGGAGAACAGTATGGGGGTTCCTCAAAAAACTAAAAATAGAATCATCATATGATCCAGCAATCCCACTCCTGGGCATATATCCAGACAAAACTATAATCCAAAAAGATAATGCATGCCTATGTTCATAGCAGCACTATTCACAATAGCCAAGAAACAGCCTAGATGTCCACCAACAGATGAATGGATAAAGAAGATGTGATACCTATATACAATGGAATAGTACTCAGCCATAAAAAAGAATGAAATAACGCCTTTGCAGCAACATGGATACAACTAGAGATTATCATACAAAGTGAAGTAAGTCAGAAAGAGAAAGACAAATACCATATGGTATCACTTACATGTGGAATCTAAAATATGACACAAATGAACCTATCTACAAAACAGAAACAGACTCACAGACACAGAGAACAGACTTGTGGTTGCCAAGGAGGAGTGGGGGTGGGGGAGGGATGGACTGGGAATTTGGGGTTAGCAGATGCAAGCTATTACATGTAGAATGGATAAACAAGGTCCTACTCTATAGCACAGGGAACTATATTCAATATCCTGAGAAACCATAATGGAAAAGAATATAAAAAAGAAAGTATATATGTATAACTGAATCACTTTGCTGTACAGCAGAAATTAACACAGTATTGTAAATCAACTACACTTCAATAAAAAGACTACTTTGTTGAATGCTCACATATATTGGATGCTAAATAAATTCATTCATTCAAAGATTTATTGACTACAAAGAATAGACCAGGTAGACTGACATTTATTCAGTAGGCCAGTGTATCCCAGCCAGTGTGGGGGACCTAGTGTGTGTTTATGCAGGGTATGTGTGTGTGTGTGTGTGTGTGTGTGTGTGTGTGTGTGTGTGTGTATGCTTGTATGTAATTCAGGGAAAGTCTGTGTAGAGAAGTAGCACTTGGGCTCCATAGTTCAACCCAGGTTTGAATCCTTACTACTAGTTGCTGGCTACATAATCTGGGAGAGATTACTTAACCTCTCTAAGGTTCAATTTCCTCATCTGTAAAATGGAGATTGCAATCCTATCTGCTTCATAGGGTTCCTGATGTAAAGATTAAATACTATAAAGCATGGAAAGCATTTGGCAGTGTGAGTAAAAAAATGTGGCCCACCATGTCAGCAAACAAAGGATGTTAGAGCCATCAAGCCACTACAGCCACCCCGGTTAGCCCTGAAGGAACTCAGGATGGAGACAAATGGGCTGCCGGCTGCCAAGTCCTCAACAGCTGCAACCACCCCCAGTGGGACTCAGGATGGAGAAAATCAGGATACAGCTCCCAGACAGCTGAGGCGCATACCAAATGAATGATCTCAATGAACCCAGACTCTTGCATCTTCTGATACGTAGAAAAGTGCCAAATTCCTTAACTTGAGATCTGGTTTTCTGTAATTAACAGTAATCTTTTGAAGTTTCAACTACCTGATCTTTCTTACAAAAACTCCTACATATCCTGGTTCCTCCCTTACCTCTTGGGAGCAGTTTCTCAGAGCTATCTGAGAGGCTGAGTTCTGGGCTTAAGTCCTCAGTTTTGTCTGCCAACTAAAACATAATTCTCAACTTTTAGGTTGTGCATTTTTTTTCGGTCAACAGCAGCACCTAGCTCATCGTAGTGCTTGGTAAATGTTAGCTATTACTATTTCTCAGGGGCTAAGCATTTTTCGAATGTTTCTGGACAGTGTTTCCTAAATATGTGTGATACTTATTTTCAAATGTATTTATATTTGTGGATGAAGAAATATAAATTCATCTATTACAAGATTCACGATAGCTTTCTGTCCTTTTTGTCCAGGCAAGAGTTACTTAAAAGTATAACCAAATGCTTATGGCTGAGGGCGTCTATGACAATTTCAAACCTAAAGAAATACTCCTCATATTAAGTTACACTTTCCATGAGGGCGAAGACCTCGCCTGTCTTATATTTCTCTGCATCTCTATTCGCTTGGCACATACAATAGGCACTTAATAAATACTCATCTGTTTATTGTTTGCAAATGAATAAATATTTACGTTGTTGGAAAACACCATTTGCACTGTTGGTGGGCCCTTGTCACTGGCTTGATTGTGGGAATGTTAGCAAAACAGAGTGTGCAGCATTTCAGGAACTAGATTTCAAGAGTCTCAATGTTTTAGGGGCCCTAAACTATCCAGGGAACACTTCATGGGTTAGAGCTGCTAGCTGGTAAAAGAGGAAATTAGGAACTGAAGTTTTCCACCTTTTCTGAGGGAAAGAACAAACAATCACATGGCAAATTCTGTGATTGGTCACACAAGGAAGAACTTGCCAGCTTTAAGATTTCTTTGCAAGTCAGGCCCCCCACAATTGTGCTCAAATGCATAGCTAGGCACAACCAGACACACACACACACGTGCCCCTCCACCTACCCACTTTATACAACAAGCAGATGTAAATGGATCTTACTGTCAGTGATTTAGAAGTGATCTGGGGTGGGGGGGCTGCGTCAGCTTGAAACGGGATTTTAGTTCCCCAACCAGGGATCGAACCCAGGTCACGTTGGTTAGAGTGCCAAATCCTTAACCAGTAGACCACGAGGGCCAGCAGGCTTGAAATGGGACCTTGGTCCTTGTCTTCTTTGAAGAAAGAATTCAGCAAAGAGATGAAGATAGTAAAGTGGGTAAAGCATTTATTAGAAGCAGAGTACATGTGAAAAGGACACATGGGTGGGCTCAGAGAGAGAGTTGTGCTTTGGGGGTGGCTTAAATTGCTTATATGGGGGCAGTTTTCCAGGTTCCCTCTGGCCAATCATCTTGCAGGATTCCTCTGGCCAATCATCTTGCTCATTGCTCATATCTGGTCTGACTCAGTGCCCTACCCGATGTGCACACACATCTTTTAGCCAAGATGGATTCCAGCGCAAGAGTCTCTGGGAGGTTGGCAGGACATATTATGGGTTGGTGCCCCCTCCCTTCCCTGACCCCTGAGGATCTTTTCTGCACATGTGTGGTCTGGGAAGTCTCCTTGATTCCAAAAAATGTGGTCATCTTATTTTTTTACTCTAGCAGAACTCAGCTCCTCTCTCCTCCTGTCTTTTCTTTGAAATGTCAGCAGGAGACAAGCTCCAGCTGCTCAGCCTGAGGCCCATCTACCTCCTACTCAGAAGGAGCCGTAGTAATCTGCTTATCTACTATTTAAATGAGCCATAGTAATCTGCTTATCAAGGCAAAAAGTTCATCTCTGATGGCAGTGTTTGTACGCTAATTTATAAATGTTGGAAGCTCAGAGTTTTGTTTTTTGAGTTTGCTTCCAGCTTTACACACCTGTGAAAAAGAGCCTTCTGCTGTTATAATGGAAAAGAATTAGGTTTTTTTGTAGATGGAATTGGCAGGTTTTTAGAGAAGCACTTACTATTAAGTCATGAGAAAGAATCAGTCATCAGTAATTACAGAGAGGGAATGGTGAGCTGGATGGTGGGTCATGTTCAGTCTACTAACATTTTTTCCTTCCCATGTAAAAACATTTTTTTCAGCTTCCAGACTCCACTCCTAACCTATGTGACATTGGCAGGTGAGGCAGAGTGTGTGACTTTCCTAACTTCACCTTCTCACTTGGAAAAGCAGCTCACAGTATATGTCATTCAACAGTGATGTGGTCTGGGGATACAACATATATTTACATTGAAAAGATGAATACACTAACCTTGTTTAGAAAATTATACCCCAGGCTTGGAAATCCCAAGGAATGTGTGTTCACTCACTTCCAGAAAAAGGGTCAAGGCCCTCTACCTGTGGGACCTCATCCAGGCCTTGAGCTGAACTTGCGGCTGTAAACGGGATGAGTCCAGACTGGCTGGCTTCTCTAATTTCTTTCACTTTTTTCACTGCAGATATTTCAGAATGGTAAAATGGAGAAGCTTGAGGAGATTATAGAAAAATACCCTTGTGCCTTTCCTCACTGGGTTGGGCCCTTTCAGGCATTTTTCTATATCTATGACCCAGGCTATGCAAAGACATTTCTGAGCAGAATGGGTAAGAAAAGGGATGAATCTCAGGATCCTAATCCTCCTAGGAGTGACATGCACAACCCACAAGCAGGATTCTGAAGGAATTCTGAAGCAAAGATTGGTACTGGCCCTTTAAGAGACACTGGCGGAAGTGTGGAGAGGTTTCCCACCAATCCTGAAGGGGATTCCCACATCCCCCAGTCCCTTGTCTAGTTCAGACTCCCGTGGGCCCTTTTAGGTCAGTGTATCTTAAAGCCCATCTGGCACCACCAGATCTCCAGGGCCTTCCTTTGCCTCTCTTGGTTTTGTGACTTCAGCATCAGCAATACTCCCCACGCTCACCCCCTTTCTTGAACATAAAGTCTCCTTATTCTCCTGAAGGAGAATTCAGAAGTAGTGCTGCCTCTGCTGGTTCAGTATGTAAACCTGAATGTAGATCATCCATTTGCCAGTCTAACCTCTTGATTGTGGTCTAAAATGTTTTTGTTTTCTGCATGTTTCTCAGCTGTGTTCCCTTGTGGGCCATGAGGCATCTAACCTTCCCATGAGTCCTTTCTCAATGCTTCCAGGGTAGATTATCTCATACCACAAAATTTAAATGTCCAGTTTTTGCTCCCTCAACTTTGTAAAACTAAGATCTGATATGCTCACCTTTCTTCTTTGTGCTATTACCTCCGTTACACTTAGTAAAACCTGATAAAAGAAAGCAGCCTTTCTTTGAAAGCCTCCATGTCTCCCAGTCCCCCAGCTCTGATTCGTCTCATGTTCACCTTGTAAAGGACACCCTCATGGTAGAGATCACGAGAACCCTGAGAGGGTTCTCACTCTCTGGGGTCTGCTGGTCCCTGCTCTAATAGTTAATTTGCTTTCCAAAAAGGATGTGATATATTGTCCCAACTCCTGTTCTGGACACTTTGCAATCTCTGTTTCTGTTGGGAGAAGTGGAAACAAGGAAAGAATCTGGGTTTGTGTACCTGTCTGCCTTCTAGGGCTGCTGTTGTCAGCTTTGTGAACCAAGATTTGTATGTTTCCCCAGGCGGCCAAGGCTATAAGGAATGCGCCCTGGGCTCCCTTTTGCTCACTATTTATGGTTAGTGCAGGCAAAGGAAGAGAACCTTCACCAACTTTGGTAATTTTCCTCTAATGTTGTATTTTGTTTCCTCTGCTTGACTCTGCAGATCCCAAGTCCAAGTTCCTGTATGAGTTCATGGTTCCATGCCTTGGTATGTATGTGCAAATGAAGGGGGTGACTGACCCACTCTCTCTTGAAGTCCCCTTTCTATAGTACAGCATGCCAAGAACACTCAAAATTTCTTCTCTCTCTCTCTCTCTAGTTGAGGCGTGCAAGCTCAGTAGTTGTGGTGCACAGGCTTAGTTGCCCTGTGGCATTTGGGATCTTTGCTCCCCGACCAGGGATGGAACCCGAGTCCCCTGCATTGGAAGGTGGATTCTTTACCACTGGACCACCAGGGAAGTCCCAACAATACTGTACTGTGCACTTAAAAACTTAAGTGGGTAGATTTCAAGTTAAGTATTCTTACCACAATTTTAAAAAATAAAAGAAGCTTGGTCCAAAAATAAATCGTTTTAACAAAACATAAACATAAAAGTTGAAATCAATTAAGCTTTAAAAATTTTTATTTTATTTTATTCTTTAACATCTTTATTGGAGTATAATTGCTTTACAATGGTGTGTTAGTTTCTGCTTTATAACAAAGTGAATCAACTATACATATACATATATCCCCATATCCCCTCCCTCTTGTGTCTCCCTCCCACCCTCCCTATCCCACCCCTCTAGGTGGTCACAAAGCACCCAGCTGATCTCCCTGTGCTATGTGGCTGCTTCCCACTAGCTATCTGTTTTACATTTGGTAGTGTATATATGTCCATGCCACTCTCTCACTTCATCCCAGCTTACCCTTCTCCCTCCCTGTGTCCTCACATCCATTCTCTACGTCTGCATCTTTATTCCTGTCCTGCCCCTAGGTTCTTCAGAGTGAAGTAAGTCAGAAAGAGAAAAAGAAATACCGTATGCCAACACATATATGTGGAATCAATTAAGCTTTTTAAGCAGTTCAACATCACTTTTCTTGAACACCATAATAGAGAATATTTATCAGGCAGTTAATTAATCCTTCCTCAGCTCCACCACTAAGTAGCAGTATGACTTTGGGCAAGTGACTGCTTTGTCTCAGTGTCATCTGTAAAATGGAAATAAAAAAGAACCTGTCTCCTAGGTTTGTGGTGATGATTAAATATGTTAATATATGTAAAGCACTTAGGACAGTGCCTGGAACTGAATAAGTGTTAAATATAAAATATATTTGCCCCAGGAAACCTGCAAGACACACCTACACATGCATACATATAGACACACACAAACATAGATATTATAAGGAGGACACTCAGATAAGCAGATTAGAAATTATTTAAGACACAAATGGACGTTATGTATAGCAGTAGTTCTCAAACTTGTTCTCATCATGGCCCACACAGAAAATGTTAATATTTGTATGGCTCATTGGAGGAAACAAGAGTGGATTTGGGGGCATCTACACAGAACTTAGTGAAAAAAACTCTTCACATTTTCTTTCTATTACATGATTATGATGAAAGAACAAAATGCAGAATATTAGGGGGAAATTAAATGTTAAATTTGTTAAAAATAAAAACTTCTCAAATTAAAAAATTTTTATTAGTCAAATTTATCAATATTTTTACTGCATCTAGATTTTGAGTGATAGTCAGAAGCCTTTCCCTATTCCAGAACATCTCAACTGTGGCATTGATGACATTTTGGGCTGGATAAGTCTTTGTTATCCAGGCAGTGAGGAGCTGTCCTGTGCACTGTAGGATGTTTAGCTGCATCCCTAACATCTACTCACTTGATGATAGTAGGACTCTGACAGTTGTGGCAACCAAAATATCTTCAGACATTGCTGAATGTCCCCTGGGGTCAAAATTGTCCCTGGTTGAGAACCACTGCCCTGTAACCAAATTGTAAAGATATTCATTCATATTTTCTTCTAGTGCTTGCATGGTTTTGTTCTTCTTGGATTTAGTTCTCTGATCCATTTAAAGTTTATTCTTATGTATGATATGAGGAGTTGCTCTAATATTTCTGAAAGGTTATCCAGTTGTCCCATCACCATTTATTAAAAAGTTCCATCTTTTCCAGTGATTTGAGATAACCACTTTTATCATATTCTAAATTGGCATATGTACTTGGACCTATTTCTTGACTTTCTTTTCTATTCCATTCATCTCTCTATTTGTGTGCTAGAATCACACTGACTCACTTAAAGAGACTTTGTAGTATGTTTTTTTAATTAATAAGGTATTTTTCAGAGGGTTTTAGGTTTACAGAAAAATTGAGCAGAAAGCACAGAGTTCCCATATATTGATACTTCTTCACCCCCCCCCCCATATACACAGTTTCCCTTATTATTAACATCTTGCATTAGTATGGTACATTTCTGGTAATTGGTGAGCCATTATTATTAACCAAAGTCCATAATTTAGGGTTCATTCTCTATGTTGTACACTCCATGGGTTTTGACAAATATATAATGATATGTTTCCACCATTACAGTATCACACAGCATAGTTTCACTGCCCTAAAAACTCCCCTGTGCTCCAGCCACTTATCCCTCCTTTCTTTGCCCTGAAACCCTGGCAACCACTAATTTTTTTACTGTCTTTATAGTTTTGCTTCTTCCATGTCATTAGTTGGAATCATACTGTATGTAGCCTTTTTAGATTGGTTTCTTTCACTTAGCAACATGCATTTAAACTTCCTCCGTGTATTTTCATGGCTTGATAGCTCATTTATTTTTATTGTTAAATTATATCTATTGTATGGGTGTACCACAGTTTGTTTACCCATTCAACTATTGAAGGATGTCTTAGTTGCTTTCAAAAAGCAAAGTTTTGGCAATTTTGAATAAAGCTGCTATAAACATTTGCATGCAGGTTTTTGTGTGAACTTAAGTTTTCAGCTCCTTTGGATAAATACCAGGGAGGATGATTGGAGATTGTATGGTAAGAATAAGTTTACTCTTGTAAGAATCCACCAAATTGTCCTCCAAAATCGCTGTACCATTTTTCATTAACACCAGCAATGAATGAGAGTTTCTGTTGCTCCACATCCTTGCCAACATTCGGTGTTGTCACTCTTCTGGATTTTGACCATTCTAGTAGATGGGTAGTGGTACCTGATTATTTTTATTTATTTATTTATTTAATTTTAATTTTTTTTCTTTTGCACTTGGTGGGATTTTATTTTATTTTATTTTTTTAACATCTTTATTGGAGTATAATTGCTTTACAATGGTGTGTTAATTTCTGCTTTTATAACAAAGTGAATCAGTTATACATATACATATGTTCCCATATCTCTTCCCTCTTGCGTCTCCCTCCTTCCCACCCTCCCTATCCCACCCCTCTAGGTGGTCGCAAAGCATGGAGCTGATCTCACTGTGCTATGTGGCTGCTTCCCACTAGCTATCTATTTTACATTTGGTGGCGTATATACGTCCATACCACTCTCTCACTTTGTCCCAGCTTACCCTTCCCCCTCTCCATATCCTCAAGTCCATTCTCTAGTAGGTCTGCGTCTTTATTCCTGTCTTGCCCCTAGGTTCTTCATGACCTTTATTTTTTTTTTTTGATTCCATATATATGTGTTAGCATACGGTATTTGTTTTTCTCTTTCTGACTTACTTCACTCTGTATGACAGTCTCTAGGTCCAACCACCTCACTACAAATAACTCAATGTCGTTTCTTCTTATGGCTGAGTAATATTCGATTGTATATATGTGCCACATCTTCTTTATCCATTCATCTGTTGATGGACACTTAGGTTACTTCCATGTCCTGGCTATTGTAAATAGAGCTGCAAAGAACATTTTGGTACATGACTCTTTTTGACTTACGGTTTTCTCAGGGTATATGCCCAGTAGTGGGATTCCTGGGTTGTATGGTAGTTCTATTTTTAGTTTTTTAAGGAACCTCCATACTGTTCTCCATAGTGGCTGTATCAATTTACATTCCCACCAACAGTGCAAGAGGGTTCCCTATTATCCACACCCTCTCCAGCATTTATTGTTTCTAGATTTTTTGATGATGGCCATTCTGACTGGTGTGAGATGATATCTCATCGTAGTTTTGATTTGCATTTCTCTAATGATTAATGACATTGAGCATTCTTTCATATGTTTGTTGGCAATCTGTATATCTTCTTTGGAGAAATGTCTATTTAGGTCTTCTGCCCATTTTTGGATTGGGTTGTTTGTTTTTTTTATATTGAGCTGCATGAGCTGCTTCTAAATTTTGGAGATTAATCCTTTGTTAGTTGCTTCATTTGCAAATATTTTCTCCCATTCTGAGGGTTGTCTTTTCGTTTTGTTTATGGTTTCCTTTGCTGTGCAAAAGCTTTTAAGTTTCATTAGGTCCCATTTGTTTATTTTTGTGTTTATTTCCATTTCTCTAGGAGGTGGGTCAAAAAGGATCTTGCTGTGATTTATGTCATAGAGTGTTCTGCCTATGTTTTCCTCTAAGAGTTTGATAGTGTCTGGCCTTACATTTAGGTCTTTAATCCATTTTGAGTTTATTTTTGTGTAGGGTGTCAGGGAGTGTTCTAATTTCATACCTTTACATGTAGCTGTCCAGTTTTTCCAACACCACTTATTGAAGAGGATGTCTTTTCTCCACTGTATATTCTTGCCTCATTTATCAAAGATAAGGTGACCATATGTGCGTGGGTTTATCTCTGGGCTTTCCATCCTGTTCCAGGTGAGGTGGATGGACCTAGAGTCTGTCATACAGAGTGAAGTAAGTCAGAAAGAGAAAAGGAAATACCGTATGCTAACACATACATATGGAATCTAAGAAAAAAAAAAAAAGTGGTCATGAAGAACCTAGGGACAAGGCGGGAATAAAGACACAGACCTACTAGAGAATGGACTTGAGGATATGGGGAGGGGAAGGGTAAGCTGTGACAAAGTGAGAGAGTAGCATGGACATATATACACTACCAAACGTAAAATAGATAGCTAGTGGGAAGCAGCCGCATAGCACAGGGAGATCAGCTTGGTGCTTTGTGACCACCTAGAGGGGTGGAATAGGGAGTGCGGGAGGGAGGGAGACGCAAGAGGGAAGAGATATGGGAACATATGTATATGTATAACTGATTCACTTTGTTATAAAGCAGAAACGAACACACCATTGTAAAGGAATTATACTCCAATAAAGATGTTAAAAAAAAAAAAATACTGTGACTCTCTCTTCTGATCCCCTCAGTTGGGAGATGGCACACAAGCAAAAAATAATGCTCAATTTCTTATTAATAATAATAAGATAATATTATTGATAATAATGCTCAATTTCTTTCTAATCTTAAAGTTTTTCTGTAAAGGATAATATGCCCAACAGAGTTAGTTGTAAATAATATCGTGTCATGTTTTTATTCTTTACCTTTTGTGAATCATTGATCTTTTTACAAATCTGAAGAAAATAGTGAATATTCTCCAGAAATATGTACATACTCCAAGCACCAAAAGAAGAGTTTGTCTATGATCTCATGACACCTGTGAACTCCCTGAGCCCGTTTCTGGACCCAAGTGAGAGCCCTTCCTCTGCCCTAATATCCTGGAGAACCTTAGCAGATGGCTGTATCTAGTAATGAAGGTACCCATTAGTTCAAGAGGCAAGTCATTTCACCCTTAGGCAGCTATCACTGACAATCTGGCCTCTGGTCAATTTCTCTTGATTAACGAGGACAGGAACCCTGGTTGGTAACACAGCCAGAGCCCATCCTGTGCTGAGCAGGAAAGCCTTACAAACTTGGCGCAGCACAAGGGCCTCGGGAACCTAATTCTTCACCCCAAATGAGATTTGAGAAGAGCCCAGCCTGGCCATGTCACCAGCCCCCGGCAGCCCTTCCTCACACGCAGGGCCTGCAGGCTCCTCAGAGGCCCGAGCGGGCGGCTGTGCAGCAGGGTCTGGGAGGACCAGCTGGGCACGGGGCTTGGCTGCTGGGAGAGGATGTCAGACCCGAAGCAGAGGACCAGCCCATGCACCTCCCCCACAGGACAGCCCCTTGCAGTCCCCGGCATGTCTGCCCAGCCCCTGATCAAGGACGGGCTTCTTCAACCCTGGAACTCCTGGAGACTGTTGTGGGGGACCGGTCCTCCTGACCCTGGGCCCTGACCAGCGCCAGGCACCTTGCACTCCTCCGCCAGCCTCTCTGCACCAGCCCTGCTCTCTTGCTGCTTCTGCACTCAGGTCCTCCTCCTGTCCCACCCCTGGCCTTCCTAACCCAGGGCCCCAGGTGCCAGAGGAGACCCCCCTGCAGCCCTGTGCTGTGCTGTGATGCCGCCATGTGCCTCCTGAAGGGGCCATCTCCCCCAGCCACTGCCTACAGCCAGGACCTTTGGCCCAGTCCCCCCCCACCCCGTTCCTAGGTCACAGGGCTAGTTCACTCTGCTCCAAGATGGGGCCAGGAGGACACTCTGTGCCTGACCGGGGGCGGGGCAGGAGAGTTAGCTGGGAGCGTCCTGGACAGGAAGCTTGGCAGGTCCCCTGGCGTCAGGTGGTGCAGAAGGGCTCGGGCTGGTCACTAACAGAGCATGGGACAATGGGAACTTTGTCTTCTGGGTGCCAGCCATGGACGTGAGCTCTAACCACAGGATTTTACAGGAGCTGAAGAGAGTGACTAAGAAGAGACCCTGCTCGCTCCATGCCGTAAGAAGGACCCCAGCTGTGTCCACACTCCTATGCACACCCCCCAGGACACATACATAGACAGTCACCCCTGTGCAGCCTCACCTATATGTGCCCCTCGTACACTCCACGCTCTGCTCACACACATGCACACAATCCCTGGATCCTAGGAGGCAGCAGGGTTTATTTTGCGAGCAGGTAGGATTACGTGGAATTCATCTTTGGTGCCCAGTGGTCCCAGGTCCCCTCTCACATGGAGCCTTCTCCTTCCCTCTGGCTCCAGAGCTCCCACAGACACGTGTCCTCAGAGAGAAAGGCAATTCTACCCATGGAGGCTTAGTCAAAAGAGGCCAGAGTCAGAAGGCCTCCGCTCAGGCTCCTCCCTGATGAGCATCTCGGCAGGTTCCTTCCCTTAGTATTTAAGCGGGATAACAGCCGCCTCAGTCCTGCCTCACTGGCCTCCTGAGGATCCAGAGATCAGGGAAGTAGACACATCTTAGACTTGAGTGCCACCCGTGGGCCAGGCATGGTTGGGACACTGGGCTCTGCTCCCTGATGATGCCTATTGAAACCATTTCTTCCATTGTGCAGAGAAAGGTCTGTCCAGGGCCAGGACAGAGCGGAAAGTGGGTGGCATGGGGGACACTCTGGCTGAGGCCTCGGCATCCCAGCCTCAGGTGAGCAAGGAGGTCTGAGTCTTGACAGGGCTTTGCAGGAGTGAACATGTGGCCCATGGCCCAACTTCCAAGGCTGTGAGCTTTTTCCCAGAGGGGAAGCATCAATAGCAGGAAGGATGTGTCTCCAGATGGTCAATCCCCAGGGTAACATAATGACAACCCCAAGTCCCAGGGCCAGAAGTCCCCTCTCTTGCCCCTCCCCGCAGTGTCCAGTGCCCTCCCTTCCACACCTGTCTAGTTCCTGGATTGGAGTGCACTAATGGCCTTAGACTTGACCCCTAGAGGTATATGTGCCCCCAGCCATCAGGCAGCTGCTGCAGGGACTACTGGGGAAGGAGTGCTAATTCCCCATGCGGCCCCAGCCTGAGTCCCTCTCCAAAAGTCCTCCTTTGCACCTTCATACCTCACCCTGCCTCAAGGCCTGATTCAGGCACCATCTTTTCCCGGAAGCCACACTCTGATGCCACTCTGCCACCTTCCCCAGCAAAAACCCGCATGCCCAGTGCACCAGATGACTGTGACACAGACACTGATGATGGCAGGAGTGCCACACAGACCTGTCTCAGGAGGGGCAGAAGATACACCCATGAAACCATCGTCCATATTCCTTGACCTCAGCAGTGGTTACCAGGGAGTTTTCTTTAAAAATTCATTGTCTTGTGTATTTTTGGTTTAAGCAATTTTTCCTTATGTCTGTTATATTCCAAACACATACACACAAAGTTAAACAAAGACACAGATCTCAGTGAAGGGGCAAGCCCCAAAAGCCATCCATCTATCAGGTGGAATGGGTGAGTGCCTGGTCATAACCACCAATCCCAAGGCACAGCTTCCGCTGCGAACGCTGTGTAAAGTTTAGAAAGATCGACATTACGGGAGATGAATGGAGAGTCTAGAGGCAAGTAGGTGTTCACTATATGTTTGTTGAATGACTGAGTGAGCTCTGGAACACATGCATAGTAAGCATTTATAGACACACATGTTTACATGGCACTGCCCTCGAGGTGACTGGCTACGCAGGTGCCTATTCCCCTCTAATCCACAAGCCTGCAGAAGACAAGGGAACACAGCTACTCTACAAACCAGCTTGGAGACGGCAGCACCCAGGGAGAGGCCACAACCTGGGCTGGCTGGGGCCCTACTCTCAGAGCCGGGGCCCAGCGGCTTCAGGTGGAGGTGGATGCCATTCTTGGAGCGCAGGGTATCTGGATGGGTGGCCTTGAGGGGTCCAGGGCAAACTCAAAACAGAGCAAGCAGAGGGCTGTGACCACATTCATCTTGTTCATGGCAAACTGCTGTGCGAGGCAGTTCCTGCGATGAGCAGCACAAAATGACATCAGGCGACGGGGTGTCCAGAGTGATGGAAACCAGTGCTCTAAGTGGCCAGCAGAAATCAGTAACTCTTTTTGGATGAATAACTGGCTGATTGATTGATTGACCTGGGCTTAAGAAACAGATCCTGGGAGTATGGTGAGGGTCCCAGACCAGGTAGGTTCACATTGTGGGTTGTGGCTTAGGGGATCTCTCTTGGAACGACTCACCCACCCCACCTGCCAAGGACAAGACTATGCTAATGGTAGGAGGAAGGTCCCTGGAACTTCCCCTGCATCAGGGTCACCGCACACCCAGCATGGTCCCCCTCATCCCAGAGTTCCCCCAAAAGATGCCTCCCCAACGACATCCTCCATCCTCACCTCCCTAGTGCAGAGGACCAGGGATGTTAGGCTCTCCTTACCTGGGCCCAGCAGAGAAGAGAATGAAGGCAAAAATCCAACCACATTCTCAGGGGAAAAGGACAGGGGTTCGAAGACCTGAGGGGACAGGCCTTGCTTAAATACCTACCAGGTCCTAGGGCAGGCTGACCCCATAGCCACCCAGCCCATCCGACCTCTGGGCGCTGGGATGGCGTACCTCAGGGTCGAGCCACACTGCACTATTCCTATGGTGGGCATAGATGTGCAGAGAAATCAGGCTACCTGTGGGCAGAGCAGAGGCCTGGTGACCAGGTGGTCGTGAGGCAGCCAGGCCCACCTCCTCACAGGGCCAGAATCCCCTAGCGTCCCCCTAACTGGGTACCAGCCCCTCCCTGAGCACTGCCAGTGACACAGAGTCCGTGACCACCCTCAACACATCAAAGTGCTTCTGATCATCGCCACACCTATTTCCTGTCGCCCCCTCACTGAGCACAACACTTGCCACAGACATTTGTAGAATGGAAAAGGAAAAAAGGACTGATGCACCCCACCACGAGGTAGGACAGACAAGGACTATCACACACTTTCTGCTTTCCATTAACTGACTCTCAAGGGAAGTACTCGTCCATGATATTATGCTATCAGCAGTGACAGCTACCGTTCACTGGTGCTTACTATGTGTCAGATCCAGCATTAAACACTCCTTACAAATCTACCACACACGGTTATACAGGTTGTACATTGCACAGCATCATACCCTAAGTGAATGATGCCTCCTGAAGTTGTTCAGGGCCCAACCTGCATGGTGGTACATGACAGCCCTGACGAATATTGTCTCTTTACTCCTGACAACAACCCAGTAAGGCAGGGACCCTTCTCATCCCCAGTTACAGAAGAGAGAGCAGAGGCTTAGAGGTAGAGGGATTTACCCCTACCTTATGGAGCTAGGACTTGAACGCAGGCCAAACACAAAGCCTGGGTGCTTCCCCACTGGTGCGAGGGTACAGAGAGCACCCGCAAGGACTCCGGTTCCACCCCGAATCCACCCCATCCCACCTGCAGGTAGAGAGCGACCATCCACAAAGTGACGGACTTGCTGAGCTGGCGGTACACCTGGGGCACGGCGGGGTAGAGGCGGAAGCTCTCCTTGAGGCACGTGGTCAGGTAGGTCATCTTCCTCAGATCATCGCTGCCAGCAATACAGCCAGGCCTTTCCGGGCTGCGAGCAACAGGTCCTGCGGGAAGGCGGGCCCAGCCCCAGCTCCTCCCTTCACCACCATCACACACCCGAGAGTCAGAGGGACACGAGTGCTGCAAGTGTCCAGGCCAGGCTGGACATAGGCTGGCCACTCGGACCCAGGGGTCCAGCTTCACTTTTCTCCTTCCCTCCTTCACCTGCATTGCTAGGAAGGGAAAGCACAGGACCCTAGGGGTGTATGTGCTCCCGGCCATCAAAGACAAGGTCACTCCTGTGTCTCTCAGGACCCCACAGAAACCCCACAAGGGACAGCTCTTTAGGTTCTGCTTGGTTTCCCTGGGGAGCTGGAATGGAGAGGAACAGGGGCTGATATACACTGGTCAAATGAAGCAAGAAATGCATAAACAGTGACAAACTCAGAGGGGGGTGAGTAATTTTCTATATATAGGAATATATTGCCACTAGGAAGCTCAGACCCAAATGTGGTCCAACTATAACTACTGTGCAACAACTTATTACAGAGCCCCAGCTCTAGGGTTTACCCCCTGGTCCTCATTGTTCATGTGTGTTCTACATTTCATTGAATAGGTGTCCTTTAAGTTGCTTCAAGTTTGAAATGCAATGAAATGAAAATTAAATAAATGTTTCAACTCCCTGCCCCCAGGCTGTGTTCACATTGTTCCCCGACCTGGAGGGCCCAGCTCTCCCCCTTTGCCTATCTGAGTTTCACGCCTCCTTAGGAAGCCAACTCAGGCCCACCCCTTTTGATTCCTCTGCTCTCAACACGGGGCCACTCAGTCTTACCCCATTCTGTGGTTTTCTCTAGCTTTTTGGTTCTGTGAGTCTGTCTTTCTAAAAACTCCCCGAGGGCAGTATCCTGGCTCCTCCCCCTTCTCACCCACACCCCAGAGAGCGCCTGGCACACGGCCGGACACCCTGGGAGGTTTCCAGCGTCCGACCAATAAAACCACACATACTTCACCCGGATCCTGGAGTTCTCAGTCAGTCTCCCTCAGTGAATCTAAAGTGTCTCCCCTCGACTGAGCATTTTCGGAGCCCCTGCTGTGTGCCTAGCCCTGTGAGAAAGAGAGAAAGGTGACAGGACTCAAAGGCCTGAGGGGAGGAAGGGAGAGGGGGCAGAGGGCACAGATGGGAGAGGGGCCCGTGGGAGATTGCCAAAGCTCATTCTGCACGAGAGGTCAGCGTCAACCAGTGTCCTGTCAGTGAGCTCAAGCTTGAACCAAGAAACGGAAAACAGTTGAAAGTTTTTAAGTGATGGAGTTTGGGAAACAGCCTTTTCTCCTTCATCAGAGGAGTCTAGAGGCTGCACACGGCCCTCCAAAGGCAGGTGGGAGGGAATCCGCTCCCCCGGCTACCCCAGCTGTGTGCATCCTCCGTTTCCAAACCTTTCTCTCCCCGTGCTCCCTGCTCTGTCCAGGAACCCAGAAGGGTACTCAGCTTCTGCCAGCAGAGGGAGCCGGAACACAGGTCAGCCTCCTGCTGCCCACCTTCTCTCCACGACTCCCATCTGAAAAGGGTCCGCTGTGAGAGAAAGGGCTCAGGGCTGTGTCCACGCATAGCTCCCCCCAAAAGCCACAGCACTGAAGGGGAAGAGGACAAGGGCTACCTGCCGTCACCTGGTTTCCAGGGTGGCCCTTTAAGCACAGCTCTTCCCTGGGACCGGGAAGCAGGACAGACGGGGCTCACCCACAGCCTCACTCACCCCTGGATGGAGTCCCGGTCCCCAAGAATCTCTCGCACCTCCTCCCAACAATGATGCTGGCACTCGGGGTACAGGGCCATGCAGTAGAGAAACCAGGACATGCCACTGGTGGTGGTGTCATGGCCTTCAGACATGAACGTGTCCACCTTGGCCCGGAGGTCTGCATCTGACAGCTCGATCCCATCTTCATCCTGGGTCAGAAAGGCACAATGGACCGCCCAAGGCATCTGAGGTAGGTTCCAACAAGACCTCATAACAGTAGCTGTCAAATGAAGGTCTGGGGGAGGGAGGGAAAGCTCGTTTTCAGACTGGGGGTGAGGACCTTCCCCTAGATTCCTATCTGTTCTCCCAAGCACAGCTTGGATGCCTCCTACTCCAGGAAGCCTTCTTTGACCCCTCTGGCCAAGTGAACTGTGACTTCACCAGCCCTGTCATCTTGGCTCACTTGACACACAATACCACCGGGAGGAGGAAGAGGTCTGTCAATGTCCACCTCCTGTCTCCTGCACTAGACTGTGAGCGTCTGGAGGCCAAGGCCAGGGCTTTCTCAGCATCTCCGTCCCTAGCACGGACACTAAGCCAGGGTAGGGCTCAGTGAGTTTGTGGAGTGAGTGAATAAAGGACCAACTGAATGAGTGAATGAATGAATAAGTAATGTATAAAGCCTAAGCTTGTAAGATTCGAGGGTGCTAAGATTCTTCAGAGTCTTAGAAGTCTGGAATGGGACTTCAGGCATGTGACCCAGCATCCCTGCCACTACATCTCTCCCCAGTGCCACGGCCAGCCACAGCCAGCCCCTTCCCACCTCTGAGCCTTTGCTGATATGTATCATGGGACAAGAAGCAGGTCGTAGGTGCTGGGGAAAGAGGAAGAAAATGCTTAGCTCCTGCTGCTGTCCAGTGAACCCTGTCCCAGGAGGACGGTCTGAAGACCCGTGTGGGACAAGTTCTCAGGTCGGGGTGGGTGACTGTGCACTCACCCGGGCCCCCAGGAGAACGTCCAGGAAGTCCAGGTGCCTCCGGCTCTGGATCTTCTCCCACTCTTTCTTGTCCTGCAGGGTGGCGTTCCGTTCCCTGATGACCTGGTCTGGGCTGGGAGCACAGGGTGTCACTGCCTGGGGACCCGCCCTCTGCCCGAAGGGGGAACGGATGTCCTGCAGTGGGACGGGTCCCCCAGGGGCTGGGAGGAGCTAGACTAGACCCTGGGCTTCCCAGTGGGTGGGCCGTGCAGGAAGGTCCCCCCTGTGTGGTCGTGGGCCACCTGGCAGGCCTCCAGGAAGTGGCGGCCCTGCGGGGTGAGCCAGTAGATGGAGTCCTTGTGGTACTGGAAGGACTCGAAGCGCTGCTGCATCAGCAGCGAGAGATCGCTGACCGCCAGGCAGTAGCTCCTGTCCCTGCACAGCGGAGGGAGGGAGCGATGCTCAGACACTGACCCCCAGCAGAGCCCCCGCGCGGCTCCATTCCACAATCCAGCCCCAGCCGCTGCGCTCTCTGCCCATCCTCTCCCTGCCATTAGCCTCCCACCAGAGCCATGGGAAAGGCCCGGCTCCACCTGAGCTGGGCTCCCTAGGGCAGGACCCTATCTCCTCTCAGACCAGGGCCCGGGAGTCCTGCCACCTCGCCCCACCAAGCCAGCCTGGGTGGAGACTGCGGTCAGCCCCGAGGGCCCAGGCCGCTCTTTCCTCTGCCAAAGGTGCACTTCATGAGCGAGTCCGGCGCCATGTGGCCCACACCGCAGATGTCAAAGCTCTTATGCTCACAGGACTTTTCCTCCCACTTGTCCTAGAACCCAGAGATGGAAGGAGATGAGGGAGAGAGGCCAGCCAGGCTGGGTGCCCGACACCTGCCCTCCAGGACCCGCTGCTGTCCTCCCACCACACACCCCCCGTCCCTAGCCTGGCCTCCATTCTGCTGTTATGGGGGTGGTGGAGGGGAGAGGCTTCAGGCTCAGAGGGCAGAACCAGGAGGCAGCCTCGCCCAGCACACACAGACACTTCTTCCCAGCCAGGCAGCTGTGTGTAAGGGGAGAGGAGGGCCGAGGGGTGGTGAGCTCCCCAGCACAGCCTGTGTGTAAGTCAGGCCTGCAGTGATACTGGGGAGGAGCCTCCTGCAAAGGGAAAGACCAGCCTGGGTAACGTCTGGGGATTATCCAGCCCTAAGACTCTGAGCTGGACCCCTGATGCCTGGCATCCATTTTATTATTTTATTTTATTTTATTTTATTTTATTTTATTTTATTTTATTTTATTTTATATTTTATTTTATTTTATTTATTTATTTTTTAAAATTTTATTTATGTTTTAGGCCACGCCATGCGGCATGCGGGATCCTAGTTCCCCGACCAGGGATCAAACCCGTGCCCCCTGCATTGGGAGCACGGAGTCATAACCACTGGCCCGCCAGGGACATCCCCTGGCATCCATTTTAGAGGTGAGTTGCACTTGACGTTATTTCAGGCAGTTGTGCTAGGCCGAGAATGAGGAGACACTTTTTAGATATGGAAGGTCTTCCTAATACTCTCAAGTACAGGCAGCCCTCAAATCTGCTACAGTAGGAGCTTTACTGGGGTCTCACAGAGGCCCTTTGATCTGGGAAGAGGGAGGACTGGGTCTCCTGGTGGAGACAAGGGCCGGGGCTGCCTGGCCACTTGGAGCCTCAGCACCTGGTCAGCACCCGGCCCACACCCGGCCCGCAGCAGGTGTCAGGCAGGGCAAGGCTCACACAGCTACTGCACACAGAAACGGGCCTCGGGAACTCAGCAATTCTCCTCACTGCCCTCCCCCAGGGAAAACTGGCCCTGCAGCGCAGCTTCCAGGAGACTGGCACGGGGAGATCACAGCATAGCACGTGTGGACTCGGCGAACACGGCCATGTACGGCTTCAGCACGTCATAGGGGAAGCCAGGTGTGAGCAGCTTGTGATGCTGAAACCACTTGGGCCCCTGGAGAACCAGCAAGCCTTTCCCTGGGGGACCAGCAAGCCTTTCCCTGGGGAAGGGGTGGGAGAGGGCAGGCAGGTCAGGTCACACAATCCTGCCCCATCCTTGGCAGCCCGGGGGCCAAGCACAGCCAACTCACCCAACCCCACCCCCGTCCTCCCTGCCCAGCCTCGCATCCCAACCCAGCTCTGCCTTCCAGCCACCCAGCCTCGCAGCCTCTGGTGACACCAGCCTGGGTCCTGCCACCACTCCTTTCCTCAGGCCCTGGCCCCAACCAGCGCCACCAATAAAATCTCCTGGATCACCTCTAGTGCCACCTCCTCCAGGAAGCTGTTCCTCACAGGGACGCATTGTCCAGAGCCTTTGCCCTGCCTCTCTAGGGAAGAGACACTCTGGCAGGAGAAGGTGCCTGAGACCCACCTCCCTGGCAGCCTGGAGCTCTCCTGCTTCC